>NC_138342.1:12386553-12726553 GCF_046562875.1 Panthera onca
TTTGAGTTGGGAGTTAGTTAACTTTGTAGCAGTTGATGCCAAATCTGTTTACATCTTTGGGTATTACCTGAGAGACTGTAAAAGTATAGATTCCTGGGCACCAGAATCACAGAGATTCCAGTTCAGGACGTCTGCACCGGGCCCCAGCAATGGAGATATATGTTTGAGAATAGGCTGTATTTGAGAATCACTGCCCTTGGAGAGCTTCTAGCTTCTAACCTTTGTGCTGACTTTGGGAGACATATCACTAATTCTGCCTGATGAGTTTGCTTATCATTCTCATGAGGAGCAGGATTTGTTACTTATGTTTCTTCACAAGACCAAACACCATCCTCAAAAATCTGTGCTTGATTTTAGGTTTCTATAAATTGGGGCTGCCTCTTCTCTATAGATTAAGCCATGACATTGATGTTTGGATTATAACAAAAGAAAAGTCAAGACCCCAGAGACTGAGGACAGCCAAGGAGTTTTGTTCTCCTTTTACTTCTTCAATAAAACTTCAGAATCTGTACCGTTCCTACTTTTGACCAGAAGGTGGTGTGGGACAGTAGAGAAAATATGTTTATGTTTCTACATGGTTGTTAGGGCTTTCTAAGCAATGAAATGAGACTTTGGTTTTAGGACCAGACTGGAAAGTTAAAGCATGATTAAGTAACCAACAGACCTCAGGAAGGGTTTAGAAACTTGTCTCTTTCTCTGTGTTTACTCCTCAAAGGGGGATAAAACCCTTGGTTATAAATGCCAGTTTGTCTCATCTACTCCGTGGGGGACACTTATTACATTCTGAAGGGGAAAAACTGAGGAACTTTCACCTTCTCCTCCTAAAGGGAATACATAGACTTTAAGGAGATTCGGTTTCTCTCCCTCTCTGGAGTGGAGGAGGCAATATGTATACAAATTCTCACATTTATGTTTTCAGGGCTCTTCCCTTGCTGGCGAGGGTCTCATGGCACCACCTCAGAAGTGGAAAGAATTGGTGCATGAGGAACGGAGACAGCTACTGCTATAAGTAATAATGATTGTTTTGATCCAATGACCTCCTGTTTGCATTCAGGATAATAGAAATCGATATAAATATTAAAAGCATATCAGCTGGTAGTCTGAAGAGTGTTAGTGCTCCAGAGATGGCCTATTTTACTCATTGATGGGGGCTATCAGGAGATGGGTTGCCCAGGTTTACAGCTGAGCCTCTTTGTGCACAATGGTGTAATATCTAATGTAGGAGTGAGGAGGCAGAGGAGGGACATGTTCTCACCCTTCTGTTTGTTTCAATCAGCAAAGAAATAAAGAGCTCATAGTGATATGTAATCACTATCTTTCTTTGTCATCTTGGGCATTTTATGTTTATTTGTCATATGTGGCATACAGGGGTGTGCTGGTAACTGTTTAACAATCAGCTCTTTGGGAGAAGGGAGCAGTGGGGAAGCCCTGATTTGTAGTGTTTGCCAATATCTGTGGTGTAAATACTCCTACCCTGGTTGATTTCAGGCTGCCAAGATATGTCAACCAGCTTGCAAAATTCCTGAAAATTTAACAATAGACCCTCCAAAACTGATATGAGCCAACTGTTTCACAACGCCGACATATGGCAAAAACAAACAAATAAAACAAAATGGAACGTATACATCAAAGAGCAAGCAATAAAAGAGAATTCCAAATATGTGTGGATGGTCCCCCTCCAAGACTTGAAGTTTAATTGCTACTCCCCTTCTTCGCTACCTATTCGGCGTGGGCTGTGCTCAGTGACTCTTTCCAAAGAATAGCATAGGGAAAGGGAAAAATAGTGTCTTACCAGTGGTGAAACCTGGCAAACACTAGTTTAACCAGGTGATGAAAGTTAACATCATCATGTCATGTGATATGATGTCATGCAAATATGTACCCCCTAATCTGATGTAATTAGAAGGATAATTCACATCTTTAGTTTCCAGAAAACCCATCTTAAAAAAAACAACTGTAATCCCAGGCTTATCATGAGAAAAACATGAGACAAATGCAAATTATGGGGCATTCTGTAGACTACCTGGACAGTCTTCTTCAAGACTTTCAAGGTCATGACCACCAAGGAAAGACAGAGAAACTGTCACGGAGACCAGAGGAGACTCAGAAGACATGACAGCTCAATGCAATGTGGTTTTCTGGATTGGATCCTGGAACAGGTAAAAGATATTAATGAAAAAAGAAATGAAAGCAAAATAAAATCTGGAGCTCAGTTAATAGCAAGGTACAAATTTCAGTTCCTTGGTTTTGACAAATCCACCCTGACAATGTAGGATATTCACAACGACAGAAACTGGTTGAGGGGTGTACAGGAACTCTGTAGTATTTTTGCAACTTTTCTGAAAATCTTAAGTTATTGCATAATAAAAAGTTATACTGAGATTAAATTTTTTTAATGTTTATTTTGGGGAGAGAGAAAGAGAGACAGAGCATGAGCAGGGGTGGGGCAGACAGAGAGGGAGACACAGAATGCAAAACAGGCTCCAGGCTCCACACTGTCAGCACAGAGCCCAACATGGGGCTTGAATCCATGAGCCATGAGATCATGACCTGAGCTGAAGTCGGACACTTAACTGACTGAGCCACCCAGGCACCCCTAAGATTTTTTTTTTTCTTTTAAAGCAAGCATGACAGGGGAGAGATGGATGAACAGGTGGAACATAGAGGATTTTTTTAAGTTTTATTTATTTATTTTGAGAGAGAAAGTGGGAGAGCACAGCGTGGGAGGGGCAGAGAGAGAGAAAATCCCAAGTAGGCTCTGTGTTCAGAGCCTGACGTGGGGCTCAAACCTGAACTCACAAACTGGAGACCATGATCTGAGTTGAGCTCAAGAGTTGGAGAGCCACCCAAGGACCCCTAGCACAGAGGATTTTTAAGGCAGTAAAACCATTGTCTCTGATGCAGTGATGGTGGATACGTGTCATTATACATCTGTCCCAACCCATGGAATATAAACAACACTGAGAGTGAACCCTACTGTAAACTGTGGGCTTTGTGACATGTCAGGTGTAGGTTTATCGATTGTAACAAATGCAACATCTGTGGGGGATGTTCACAGTTGGGGTGGCCATTGTGTGCAATGCAGACAGGGTGTATATAACGCTCTCTACTTAGTGCTTAATTTTGCTATGAACCTAAAACTTCTCTAATAATAAAGTCTATTAAACAGCAACAATGACAGCCGATCAAGCATGATTTCCGAATAAGAAATCACTTTTAATGGCATCGTATGTTTTTTCCCTCATAATAGGTGTATGTGGTCTGTCTCCGAAAGGGCAGCATTCTTGTGTCCTCATTCTGAGGCATTGGTAACACAAAGCAGTGGTTCTCAAAGCTCTCTGGCCATACATACAGGTCTTTCTTGGGAGGCCTTATAGAACCCCTTCATCCTTTGAAGTAAATTCCTTAAGTCAAAAAAGCACTTGCTGTTTCTTCTTGTGTGCTTCTGGATATTTTCAGAACGTGATCATTTTTTATACAAGTAGAAGTCTAGACACTGGGGTTCAACTGTGTGTTTATATATCTCAGGTTGTCATCAGATAGATATGACCAACTTGATTTCCAATCATTTCAAATGAGTAACTCATTTGAATGAGATATCTCATAGCCATGAATGGTCATCTCATGTCTCTGTGAGCTGAATACATAGGAGAGGAAATAAGGGCAAAATTTCATAGAGATTTAGCTCCCTTAAGGTCTCTGAGAAACTAATGGAGCTACAACACACACCCATCTTCATGCCCTGACAAGCAAACACTACTTCATGTTCCGTTGGGTGAGAATTGAATGTTCCATGGGTCTGACCCATGGCTCGACAGAGGAAAACTGAGCCTCAGTGATCCGCTCAAGGTGACTCAGCTAGTGACAAAGGCGAGTCCCTGGGCATCTTGTCTCCACACCAGGGCTCCCGCCGTTACACGCAGGTGTTCAAAGTACATCACAACACAAGGAAGAACCACAACAGAGTTGTCGACTGAATAATGCTGAAAAGAAAAATGAGTATCTCCATGGCACCTAAACAAGCATCGTTTTGTTTTCAACAATAAGCATGTCTGGGAAACCATCATTTATCAATATCCTGACTTCTACAGCTGCTTAGTCTTTCTTGAGCAAAAATCTTTAAAATATACTCTAAAACTTTGCTTTTAGCTTTAATTATCCATCCACCTGCCTCCATTTGGGAAGATGTCATATCTCTTTTCTTCCCCCTTCCCTAATTCAGAAATGGCTGGTGAACTAAGGGTTGGTCTGCATACTGAGGCTCCAGAGAACAATTTCAGGCATAGGATGACTCTGTGTAGATAGAAAAGGAAGGCAGACCATGTCTCCTCCCTTGAAAGCATCCTTTGAAACGAATGAAGCAATAGAAAAGATGGTTTCTCTGAGAACGTGAATAAAAACAATACTAAATTCCCAGAAAGGAAAATAGTGGCTGAGTCACAAAGTGGAGGAAAAATGGCAGCTCAGATGGACGGGATGAACACTGCAGTGAGGGAGGCTCTCTTGTGTTTGTGTCTCACTCACACATTCTCTGCCAATGTAAATCAGAAATAGGAGTATAAGCTCAGCCCTGACTGGAGCCCAAAGAAAAATGATACTCACATGCAGTTGGGGTGGCAAGCAAACAACAGGTGAGGGCAAACCTCTTCATTCCTCTCTTCTTATCAAGGAGTAGATAATTAGATTGTAGTATTGTAGCATTCAGGGCAGAGGTCCAGACAGGATCTTTGAAGGCTGTTATGGATTGTGGGTCTCTCAAAATTCCTGTGTTGAAGTCTTAACCCTCAGTGCTCCAGGATGCAACCTTACTTGGAAGTAGGATTGCTGTGGATGTAATTAGATAAGATGAAATGATACTGGACTATAGTGATCCCCTAATCCAATATGGCTGGTGTCCTTATAAAAAGGGGAAATTTTGGCACAGGCACACACAGAGGGATGATGCCATGTAAAGATGAGGCGGGGATTGGGAGAGGCTTCTACCAGCCAAGGAACACCAAAGATTGCTAGCAAAGCACCAGAAGCTAGGGGAGAGGCACAGAACAGATTCTTCCTTATAGGTCTCAGAGGGACTCAACCCTGCCCATCTCTTGATGTTGGATTTCTAGCTTCCAGAACTACAAGACAATCAATTTCTCTTGTTGAATCCACCCAATTTGTGGTACTTTGTTAAAACAACCCTAGGAAACTAATAGAGAGACCAGTTGCCTGGTAAGGAATTGGAAAGATTGAGAAGAATATAGAATGCCAAAGAGTCAGCGTTCTGAGGTATGGTCCCCTCTCCTCCTTAAACTCACCAGGAGAGCAACTAAGAACTGGAGTTTAGCCTCTCCTCCTGGTACCAACTACCCAGGGCAGATGTGAAGATCCACATACCGTATTAGTGTCATAAACTATTAGAACTAGTGAGAGATATCGGTAATATTAGCGAAGATCATTCAAGCTTTCATGTCCCCTATGCCAGCAATAAAAAACTAAAAAAATATATAATGGAAAATAACATGATAGCATTGATTCATAACACACCTAGGAGTTTATTTAACAAAAAATGCATGAGGGGTGCCTGGGTGGCTCAGTCAGGTGCCCGACTTCAGCTCAGGTCATGATCTCATGGTTTGTGAGTTGTAGTCCCGCGACAGGCTCTGTGCTGACAGCTCGGAGCCTGGAGCCTGCTTTGGATTCTGTGTCTCCCTCTCTCTCTCTGCCCCTCCCCTGCTCATGCTCTGTCTCTCTCTGTCTTTCAATAATAAATAAATGTGAAAAAAAATTAAAATTAAGAAAAAATGCATGAGATCTTTACAGTGAGTAAAAGTTTATTAAAGGATACAGACAAATATCTGAATACATGACTATACCATCACGTTCACGGATGGGATGACTTAAAATTATAATGGAATCAAATCTCCTAAAATTAATTTATAAATTAAATACACTTCCAAAAATTTCCAGCATTATTTTTTGATAAAATGGAAAGATTAATTTTTAAATATGTGGCTAATATCCAAAGTCAATTCAGTTTTTGAAAAGGTGAGCAAATAAGGGGAATTCCTTGGCAGATATGAAGACATACTAACAAGCCATGGTAAGGAAAACAGTACTGGTACAGGAATAATCAACTACACCAATGGGAAAAAAGGGCAAGTTCAGAAGAAGATCCACATGTATCTAGGAACTTGATATACGGTAGAGATGGCAAGACAAATAAATGCAGAAAGGACAGATTCTAAAGAAGTTGATCTTGGTAAAGGCCAAGTGAGATCTCTACCTCACATCATACACACAGGTGGTGGTACTTTTAGATAATTCGATACTTAAATGTGACACAGGGGGACCTGGGTGGCTCAGTGAAGCCTCTGACTCTTGATTTCAGCTCAGGTCATGATCTCACAGTTTGTGAGACGGAGCCCTGTGTCGGGCTCTGTGGCTGACCATGTGGAGACTGGGATTCTTTCTCTCCCTCTCTTTCTCTCTCTCTCTGCTCCACCCCTCATACTCTCTCTCTCTCTAAATAAATAAATATTTTAAAAAGGGCATTAAATGTGAAACATAAACCTGTAAGGTAATGAAAAAATAAGAGAATTTTTGAATGCGATTGACATCTAAAATATGTGCAGTATTTCTGCAAGTCAACAAGAAGAAGGCACGAAAACCAACACAATGGTTAAGGCTCGAATAGGGGAGCCAGAATGGGACACTTACGTGACTTACAGTAGAGGAAAAGAGTTCAACCTCCCCAATCGTCATGGAAATGCCCAATTTAAGCAGCAACGAGACACCACATGATATCTGTCCGTTGAACCAATCAGATTTTCAGAGACTATGAAGTTTGACAAGGATGGCAAGGATACGAGAAAACAGGAAGTTCACATTTCAGGCGCTGTGAGTATTCACTGGATCAACATTTTAAAGACTAATCTGGCAAGTAATATGGCAAAACTCAGGAAGATATTATGAGATATTATGTTTTTAGTTATAAAACAAATACACTTTTAATTAAAAATATGAGCTTCTGCACAGGCTATTTTGCACCAAAAAAATCATCGTATAGGACATCAACGAAGTTATATCAACCGTAATGAACACATCCATGAGTGGCAGAAGCCCAGGCTCATTCTTCTCTAGCAATGTGGTTTGGAGGGAAGGACACGTCCTTGGAGTTAGACCCTCTTCCTCCAACTTCAGTGCCTTTTCTACTGCATCATGAGCAATGTGCCAGTGCTGTTAAAATGACGATTGCCACAAGACTGTAACCGGCCACAGCAGATTACTCTTGCCAACTATTGGATCACACTGGAAACCCAGCTGCATAGGCCTAAATAAAATAGGCTTTAAAAAAATTCCTTTCGTAAATATTATTAATACAATAATGCCTACTGTGTGGGGGCATCTCAATATCGATTGAGACATTTCAAAGATTGCCCCCAAAGAGCAAAATGCTGATTCATCTTTGTATCTCTAATACCTGGCTCAATTCTTACAAGTTAGGGACTTCTTAATCATTTTTTTTTAATTAAAAGAAAAGAAAACCCACTCATCTCCAAAATCATAGGAAGATTTTTGTTTAGAGACAGTGACCTCAGCCTTTTCCTCCTCTGAGGATCCTTTTATTTAAAAACATATTTTGATCCCCAACTATGTGCCAGGAACTGAACCAAGTGTATTCCATGCATGACTTCATTGAATTCTTCAAGGATCCACATGTAGGAGCTATCGGACCTCTGTGTACAGATGAAGAACCAAGGCTTGGAAAGCTTAACCTTTCTCATGCTCATATCTCAAGGTATAGAGTAAAAAATTAAACCAAGTCCTTCAGCTTTACAGATATTAAAGGAGTGACTACAAGGTAAATCCTTCCCTCTAGTATTATAGAAACTGCAAAGATAAATAGAGCATGTTGCCTTTTCTCAAGAGCTAACCCTTTACTTGGTCAGTTATCGATTGTGGGAAGTCTGAACTATCTTATGCAAAGAATTTTTAAAAATGGCCTAAGAGATAACAAAAGGAAAAGGTTAATTCTTTCTGATTAGGGAGAAGCTTCCCAAAGATGGTGGCATATGAGCCTGACTTTGAACGGCTCTGAATTTGAATGTGTCCAGAAGTATTTCTTGAGAGGCGGTCAGCATGATTAAACTACAGGAAAGGGCAAGATGTTTAAATCAGGAATAGTGAAGGAAGCTGGAGTCAAAGGCCTGAAGATAGAAGGGCCCGTGAGCATCTGAGATACATCTGCATAGAGTGATAGTTACAAATATGGGACTCCATCACATCGCTGAAGGTAATGCTGCAAAGCAAACGTTCCAAACATGGAGTCAGGAGCTTCGTGAACCCCCTAAAATTTTTGGCAAAAAGGCATATGCATATATGTGTGTGTGTGTGCGTGTAACTCAAAACATGGGATGACTGGTCAACCACTCCCAGCGAGGATGAGAGATCAACAAATTGGTTCTCCCAGGTGTGATCATCTGTGTTTTCTTGGGTTATCAGGAAATTATTTGCGGCTTCTAACGGATGGTTTGGAATAATCGAGCTAATGCAATCATGGCTGAAAACTAAACCCTATTTAAAAACTATCCACAAGATGGCACTATGGGCCAATAAGAATATTCATCGGCCCTTCACGAATTCTGTTTACCTTCTTTTTTCTTTATCCTTTACTAATATACTGCAGCCTGATCCGCTGCATTATTTGTCCATTAAAAATACTGGCATTTGGAAATAATATCCCTAATTTTCACGATTCCTGCTTACTCTTTATATGATCATCGGTAGAGTTTGGAAAGCCTTCATTTGAATTCCAGTTCTAATATAGGAAGTTGGATCTCATCTCTAATTTACTAAAAACCCTCAGAAGCCTGGGTGTAGTCATTGCTGGCATTTATTGGTCCTTGAGGAGCTTCGAGACTGGGAAAGAAAGGAGAGAAATAGGAGGAAAAGGTGAGAAATGCTTGCAGTTTGATCAGAAAAGCGAGGAAAGCAAGCTTCAGCCATGATTGACCCGGTAAGGGAGAAAAGCAGCAGGGAAATCCATGAAGGTACAATGTTGCTTTCAGGAAGAAGAATCTCATTTTCCTGGTGTACATATAACTTGGGACTGGCACTTAAAAACCTCTGTTTTCAACGTTGTTATGATGATGCAGAAAGAACAAATGGCTTAGACACCAAGAGGAGGTATTAAAATTTATCCTTTGACCAAAGGAAATCATAATACAATTGTCCACTTATATGGCACTACCTGTTTACGAAGTACTTTTGTATCTCCATCATCTTGTATAATTCTCAGAACCACCCGGAGGGGGTGGGTGTGTAAGCAACCCCACTTCCCGCATCAGGATGCCGTGACTCAGAGAAGTTCAGAGCCTTGCTCAAGGACACATAGCCACCGACTGAGAGAGTTGGCATGAAAACCTAGGTCTTTAATTTCCTTATCTGTGAAATGGAGCTAATGACACTTACTGTTGCAAAGATATCTTAAACACAATCACATAGTAAAGGTCCAGTCAGAGAGTCAGTTATACGTTAGCTGGTTTCTTTATTTAGAAAGAATAGGTTAAAATGCCTATTTCTAATGATATATACATCAAGGATCTTTGGTGGCAACAACAGAAACCAATTAACTTGCTAATAATCTGCTAAATTACCTCTCATTATACACCGCCCCCCCCCCCCCCCCCGCGCCATTGTATAAAAACAGAGTTTACTGGAAGAACACAGAAGAGCTGAAGAATCAGAGAAAAAGCAGATGAGCCTGGCTTTGAAAGTACATGAGAGGCAGGACACATTGGGATTGATCCACTTTGGGCCCCATGTGTAATCCATAGCTAGGGGAGGCAAGGCTGACACACAACTCTACCAGATGAGGGCAAGTTAACTGAAAGGGAAATTGGGCTGCTATCACGGAAGAAGAAATAAATACCTGGCAGGGGAAAAAAAAACAAAAACAAAAAAACAAAAAAAATCCCACGAAACATCAGATATCATTGCACAGGGTATTTCTAGAATGAAGACCTTAAACATAACTTTATGCAGAGCCAATGGTAATGGCTGTATTTACTGAACACTTACATGCCGGGCGCTATGACATTCACTAACTTGTTAATCTTCAGATAATCCTATTAAGCCAGTAGTAGTATTCGTACCATTTTACAAGGAAGGAAACTAAAGCACAGTCGACCAGAGTGGCAGAGGTGAGTATCAAACTCAGCCAGAGCTTCAAAGCACCAGAAAACAACAGCTTTTAAACATTTTTAATTCTAGTGAAAAAAATTCTTTTTAGTTTTTTATTTTTGAGAGGGAGAGAGAGAGAGAGAGAGAGAGAGAGAGAGAGAACCTTAAGCAGGTTCCCTGCTTAGCATGGAGCACAGTGCGGGGCTTGACCCCGTGATCCTGGGATTGTGACCTGAGCCAAAATCAGGAGCCAATTTTCAACCAACTGAGCCACCCAGGTACCCCCGGAAAACAACGGTCTTTAGAAGATGGTTGTCAAAATAACAAAAGGTGATGGTAGATGGAAACATGAATTGCCGGTAGTTAGCCATTTTGAGCCTAGAAAAACAGCCGTTTCCGAGGACTTCATGTAATAGGCTGCAGAGCTCAGAACAGCGCCTGGAACACAGTCAGTGTCCAATGATGCTTCTCATTATTAGATGATCCCACCTGTCAACAGGTCGGTGGGCTTTAAAAACTAAAATTGCACAGGGCCATTACGAATTAAACTGGACTGGGAGTACAAGCTCAGGAGGGTGTCCTCTGACTGTTACCACATTGAAGTTTCCCAAGGTGACCTAGACATTGTGCTTATTCTTCTCCACGTATGATCTCTGTGCATCTGTACCACTGGCTTCCTGTCTTTCTTCTCAGATGTCAGGTTATCACATAGTCCTTGGGACTAGGGACAACACAGCAGCCCAGGCAGAAACCCATGCCTTGTCCTTTGGGACTTGATCCCCTCTCCCTGCTCCCTCCTTCCCACCCTGTTGGCCCTTCCGGCTCTGCCACGGAAACTACCCTGAAGAAATCCCCTGTGTGACCCAGAGCGGGAAGAGTCTCTGGGAGCCCTTTGAGCCATTTATCAACAAGCAGGTGGGGGCAGCGAATCACACTGTTGCGAGAACGGTGGCAGGAGATGGCCCATGCCTTGGAGTAGCCGCCACCAGCCAGCCCTGGGAGCTCTCAGGTTCTCAGATAAGGTGGGACAATCGATGAGTCCGCGGTTCACGACAGACCCACACACCAGCTCCGAAAGAGAAAAATAATTCCTGAGTACAATTCCATGCTTCTCCTTCAAACACAAGCCTCGCTGCAATCTGCCTAAAGGAGCGAGGCTGCGCATGAGCCAAGGGTTACTTATTTTCTGGAAGGATAAATGGAGACCTCTTTTCAGCGCAACTGATTTCCAAGAAGCATGTGTCTTCTTGACTGCTGACCCACTTCTGGATTCAATCCTGGCGGCCGAGCTTTCGAGAATATCATCAGCGCACCTTCCTGCTGTGAGTCCATGTTGGAACCTACGTCGTCCTTAAAAGGCACAAATAGCTGCATTGCATAATGTAACCTGATGTTCTGACAACCCCACTTAGACTCAGGCTAAATGTAAAGGTCACCATTGCGGGGAAATAGTGGCAAGAGAATGAAAGTGTCTTAAACACGAATTTCACAGACATTTTCTCATTTTGAGAATCTTGCACTGTAAAATAGAGGCCAAATCACCAGTGGGTTTAACAAAATATACGAGCATAGAATCCATTTCTTGGGAGCAAGGTAGCTTTAGGAAAAATTGTACAATAGGCAGACACAGGTGTGAAATGGTCCAAGTTTGTCCCAGATGCCCTCTCAAACATCATTCATTCTTCTTTCCCTGATATTTATCAAGGCTCGGCCAAGCCCTGTGAATCAAATGGTGCACAAGACAAACATGAGATAAGGTTATAAAAGAGGAAATAGAGAACACTGGGGAAGCAGGGTGTGGACAAAGGTGTGGACAGCACCTTCCCCAGGGAAATAATGCTTCGGTTGGGAACCAAGGAATGAGCAGGAGCAACGCATTTTAGGAGAAGGGAAAGGATAATGCAGATAGAAGGAATGGCATATCTAGAAGCTCGGAGAGGAGAAAAAGCACATTGGAGCCGACACTAAAGGTAAACTAGAGCAGGCTCAGCAAATTATGGCCCACAGGCCAAGTCCAGCTTGGTGCCTACTTTTGTAAAAAAAAGTTTCATGGCAATGCAGCCACATCCACCTGTTTCCTTATTGTTTCTGGTGGCCGTTGCTCTACGGTGGTTCAGTTAAGTAGTTGTGACAGAGAACGTGTGGCAACTAGCTTACAGTAGGCATGAAATAGTGGCTGTCACAACATCTGTGTTCTTCTCATTTTCCTGCTGAGAACATTGAATTGAAAGGGCTTCAAGGGAGAATAGAAAGTTCCTAGCCTGCTAGGAAGGGACTCATTTTTCTTTGGCCAAACCTGGTTTTAAACTCATCCTCATTGATTAATAACCACCCTGCCTTAACACCCACAGTGCTGAAGGGCATCAAGTCAGCAACGGTGTTACACAGGCATCCGCAGCTAAAGGTCAACCAACCTGTGAACATCTTCACCTCTGAAAAATCCATCGGTCCCTGAATTCTACTCTTCCCAAGTAGCTCTATGTAGCCCCAGCTCTCAGCTCTGCCTAAAGAGACTGGACTTATAAGTTGTTATTTTTCTCTCTAGCTATGAGGGCCTCGTTTTTGGAGATGTCCAAAGTAAGAAATGTGTCTGAACCAGGATTCAAATCCAGGCATATCTTTTATTTAAATTTTTTTTCTTTTAATGTTTATTTTATTTTTGAGATAGAGTGTGAGGGGAGGAGGGGCAGAGAGAGAGGGAGACACAACACAGAACCCAAAGCAGGTTCCAGGCTCTGAGCTGTCAGCACAGAGCCCGACGTGGGCCTCGAACTCTTGAACCATGAGATCATGACCTGAGTCAAAGTCCAACGATTAACCGACTGAGCCACACAGGTGCCCCCAAATCCAGGCATATCTTACTGCAATCCCGTGTTCTCTTGTGCACCCTTGCAGGTCTCAAGTTTGGAATGCATACCTCTGGTGTCAGCTGAGATGAGGGTAGGTGGTGTGCAAGTTTGGCGTTAAATAACATCACATCACATAAGGAAGGAGTCATCTCCTTTTCCATCTTTGATTTTTTCACATAGCAGTGAAGCAAACAGGCCCTGGAAGCAGACTGTTCTCCTGTATCAGTTATCTTTTGCCGTAAAACAAGGCAGCCCCAAACCTAGAGACTTAAAATACTAATACAAATCTATTCTGTTACACAGATCATGTGGGCCAGACACTTGGGAGCAACGAAGCCAGGTGGTTCTATCTCAGGCTCTGTCATCTGCAGTCCTCTAGACGACCCTCTTCCAAGATGGCACACTCACATGGCTGCCCAACTGGTGCTAGAGGAGGCATCAGTTCCTTGCCATGTGCACACGCAACAGGGCTGCTTGGGTGTCCTTATGATATGGAAGCTGCCTTTCCCAGAGCCTCTGAGAGAGGCTATCTGAGAGCTATCTGAGAGAATAAGGGGGAAACAACAGTCTCTTTTCTGACTTACACTTGTGTCTTAGTCAGTTGGGGGCTGCTATGGCAGAATAGCACAGATTTTAGTGGGTGGAACTTACAAACAACAGAAATTTATTTCTCACACTTCTGGAGGCTGGAAGTCCAAGACCAGGGTGCCAGCACCATCTGCGTCTGGTGAGAACCCTCTTCTGGTTTGCAGATGGCCTTCTTCTTCTTTTTCTTCTTCTTCTTCTTCTTCTTCTTCTTCTTCTTCTTCTTCTTCTTCTCCTTCTTCTTCTTCTTCATCGTCTTCTTCTTCTTCTTCTTCTTCTTCATGTTTATTTTTGAGAAAGAGAGCACAAGTAGGGCAGGAGCAGGGAGAGAGGGGGACAGATGATCTGAAGTGGGGTCTACACTGACAGGCTGACAGCAGTGAACCCAATGTGGGGCTCAAACTCATGAACTGAGAGATCACGACCTGAGCCACCCAGGGCCCCCCATGACCATCTTCTTGCTGTATCCTCACATCACGGAAAGAGGCCAAGAGAGCTCTCTGGAATATCTTGTACAAGAGCACCAATCACACTCATAAGGGCTCCACCTCCATGACATAGCTACCTCCCCAAAGCCTCACCTTCTAATATCATCATCACAGTGGCGCTTAGGATTTCAACATATGAATTTTGAGGGAACACAAATGTTCAGTCCATAACATCTTGAAAATCGTCCCTTCTGCTGTTTTCTTTGGTCACACATACTAATTTTGATACGATATGGGAGCCTACTGCACAAAGGTGTGAATAACAAAAGGCAAGGATCACTGGGGGCCACTTTGGAGGCCATTTTGGAGGCTACTACTGTCACTTATTAGCGTGTTGGATAAATTATTGAACTTCACTGTGCCTCAACTTCCTTATCTGTAAAATGAGAATAATATTATCCACTTTTAATTCTTTTAAAGAATTAAATGAGGTAATATCAGTAAAGCCCACAGAGCATTACTCAGGAATAGAATCTACTATGAAATGTCCACTCTGAGTATTTTTATACCTCTTTAATTCACTGCTAAAGAACCAGTCTTTAACCCCAGCCATGAGGCAAGGGGCTAAACATGAATGTAAATCAGTGCATCGTTTCCTTCATGGAGGGAGTTGTGCTACTAAAAAAGTCCACTGTAAATTAAAGATAATTTTTAATTTAAAAAAAGCCAATTGAACACAATACTGCATGTAGTGATGTAGCTGACTTACATTCTGGAGCAAGCTGTTAACTGTTCATGGATTGAGAAAGCAGTTGGCAGACCAGCAGTCAGTCCACGAACCACACTTTGAGTAGTGCCGTTCTAATTTTTAATAAACTTCCTTTTTAACCACAGGGGTGTAAGCAACAGGGGTTAATGCCATTGTTTTCTTTTTTCTTTTCTTCTCTTTTCTCCCTATTTTCTCAACATGTAGAAAGAGGTGGGTGAACTTCAGAAGAAGGATGGAGAGAAACAGCTAAGAGGAGTCGCTGTTGATGGGTGGGGATGTCATGGAAAACAATGGTAAGGCGGTTACCATCTGTCTAATGGCAAATGGTTGTTTCTCTCCATTTACAGATATGTTGCAGAATTTCTTCTTAAATAAACTTATGGCTTAGCCTGGGTTCCCTAAAAGCAGAGCCAGAGACAAAGACTTGTCTGTAGGCTATTCATCTGCGAAGTGATTCCAGGGAGCAGTCACTGGGGAGAAGATAGGGAAGCAAATACTAGAACAAACTATTGAATTGACCATTGCTGCAGGCGATGGTGTTTTGTCTCACCAGGATCTTCTGAGAACTTTTTGATATTCCTGTCTCCCTGGGATTTAAAGAGGAAAAACACTTATCCACGGACTTCTTTCCTCTATTGGTCTTAACTCTCCTGTACTTTTGGGTTGCATGTTATGCCTAAGTGTTGCATGGGCACCCATGGGGAGTTGAGGGCTGTGTCACAAAAGCTCCAAGCCAGGAAACAGGACGTATGTAGCTGGAGGCCAGGTGCTGCTCCAGGTGTAGCTGGAGCAGGTGTAGCTGGAGGCCAGGTGCTGCTCTGTGCTTATTTCTTCGCAGACCTCCTTGAAATCTACTACTTGGAATGTTCACAGAAGCAGCTACAGCAATATATAGGCTCTAGGAGCTTTCTGTGGATCACAAGAAATGTCCAATAGAATGCACTGAAATCAAGAAACACATTTTGGAAAAAAAAACAACAAACAGTAAATAGGGACTTCAAGTTTCAGCTCAAACATGTAAAGAGCTTAGAAGCCACCACTCTTATCGTTATTTTAAAAAGCTGGATATGGGATGCCTGGGTGGCTCAGTCAGTTGAGCATCTGACTCTTGATTTAGGCTCAGGTCACGATCCCAAGGTTGTGGGGTAGGGCCCCACCTTGCGCTCTGCACTGAGCAGCGCTTAAGATTCTCTCTCTCTCCCTCTGACCCTTTCCCCCGCCCGCACTTTCTGTCTCTAAAATTTAAAAAGAGAAAAAAGAAATCGGTTACATATATAAAAGATAATAATCTAATTATTGCAATAATCACTTTGAATATGAATGGTCTAATTATGTTCATTAAAAGACCAAGATGGCACGACTGGCTAGCAAACCCCAAAGAATCTACAAAATACCCCAACCACTCTTGGATCCTATAAGCAAGTACAGCAAGGTAATTGGATACAAAGTCAATGTACAAAAGTCAAAGGCCTTTTTTTCTTTTTCTTTTTCTTTTAATATTTATTTATTTTTGGGAGAGTGCAAGCAGGAGAGGGGAAGAGAGACGGGGGGAAAGAGAATCCAAAGTGGGCTCTGTGCTGGCAAGCTTCACAGCAGTGGGCCTGATGTGGGGCTCCAACTCAGGAACCGTGAGATCACGGCCTGAGCCAAAGTCAGACACTCAGCTGACTGAGCCACCCGGGTGTCCCTAAAGGCCTTTCTTACCAACAATGAACTCAAGTCTGAAAAGAAAATACCATTGCTAAATGCATGAAAACAATGTAATAGATATAAATCTAACAAAATATCTTGCCATTTGCAACGACATGGATGGAGCTAGAGTGTATTATGCTAAGATAAAAAAAAATAAGTCAGTCAGAGAAAGACAAATACCGTATGATTTGACTCGTGTGGAATTTAAGAAACAAAACAAATGAGTAAAGTTTAAAAAGAGAGAGAGAGAGAGAGAGACAAACCAAGAAATAGACTCTTAACTATAGAGAGCATACTGATGGTCACCAGAGGAGAGGTGGGTGGGGGGTTTGGTGAAATAGGTGATGGGCGTTAAGGAGGGCACTTGTGATGAGCAGCGGGTGATGTATGGAAGTGTTGAATCACTACATTGTACACTTCAAACTAATATTACACTGTATGTTAAGTAAGTGGAATTTCAATAAAACTTGGAGAAAAAAATAACAAAGTATATGTAGAAAATGCGTGTGGAAAACTACAAAACACTGATGACAGAAATGAAAGGAGATTAAATAGATGAAAAGATACTCTGTGTTGATAGGTTGGTTGGAAGACACAGTATCACTTAGGTGTCAATTATGTCCAACTTGATCTATAGATTCAATGCAATTCCAATCAGAAGCCCAGCAAGTTATTTTGTAGATATCAACCACCTAATTCTAAAAAAATGTAGACTTTAAATTTTTACACGGACAAGCAAAGGACCTAAAATGCCTGGCATAATACTGAGGAACAAAATTGGACGACTTGCATCATCAAATTCAAGACTTACATTAAAGTGAAAGGAATCAAGGTAGTATTGTATTGACAAAAGAATGGACACATTGACCAATGGAACAGAAGAGAGAGCCCAGAGATAGAACCACAAAAATATAGTCCACCAATGTTTGACAATGGAGCAAAGACAATTCAATGGAGAAAGGATAGTTTTGTTTAACAAATAGTATTGGAACAATTAGACATTTAATTGGAACAATTAGACACTAGACACAGACCTTACACCTTAACAAAAATTAACTCAAAATGGACCATAAACTTCAATGTAAAATGCAGAACTACAAGGCTTCTAGGAAAAAAAAGAAAAAGAAAAAGAAAAAGTCTCTGTGACTCCGGATTTGGCAATGGGTTTTTAAATATATGATTCATGAAAGAGAAAATAGGTAAGTTGGCCTTTGTTAAATTAACAACTTTTTTTTTCATTGAAAAAGATGATTCATGAAAGAGAAAATAGGTAAGTTGGCCTTTGTTAAATTAACAACTTTTTTTCACTGAAAAAGAAGACACTTTTAAGAATATGAAAAGGCAAGCCACAGCCTAAGAGGAAATACTTGCAAAACGTACATGATAAAGGACTTGTATCCAAAAGATATAAAGAACCCTTGCAACTCAACAGTAAGAAAACGAGCAACTCAACTTTAAAAAATAGGCAAAATATCTGAAAAAGACACCACCAAAGAGGATAGACAGATGGAAAATAAGGAGAGGAAAATATGTTCAATATCATTTGATATTGATAGAAAGTATAATGGCATTCCAAACATGCACACATTTCAGTCCTCACAACCTGTGAATATGTTACCTGCTGTGCCAAAGCACTTATGCTTTCAGTTAAAGACCTTGAGAAGGAAGATTATCTTGGATTATCCTGGTGGATCCCATCATGTAAGTCCTTAAAGCTAGAAAATGTCCTGGCTGCACTCAGAAGAAGATCGACTGACAGAAGGATCACAATGATGTGTTGTTATTGGGTTTGACAAGGGAGGCAGGGGCCATGAGCCAAGGAATGTGAGCATCCTCTAGAAGCTGGGAGTCCAGGGAATAGATTCTCCCCTAGAACCTCCGGAAAGGAGTGTAGCCCGGCTGACACCTTGATTTTAGCTCCCTGAGACCAGCGATACCAGTGTGGGACTTCTAACCAATTCTTTTTTTAAATGTTTAACTTATGTTTTTATTTTATTTTTGAGAGAGAGAGACAGAGAGAGAGAGTGAGGAGAGGCAGAGAGAGAGAGGGAGACACAGAATCTGAAGCATGCTGTCCCGGCTCTGAGCTGTCATGCCGCTTAACCTACTCAGTCACCCAGGTGCCCCGACCTATAACCAATTCTATGGAAATATAACACTTTTGTGTTATTTAAAGTCACTTCGTTTGTGGTAATTTGTCACAGCAGCAGTAGACGAACACATTTTGTCACTGGAGAAATGGAAATTAACCCTACGACCGAGATACTGTCACATAGCTGTGGGAGGGCTGAAATGAAACATTAACAATGCTAATTGCTGGTTAGCATGTGGAGCAACAGGAACTCTTGTTCGGATCGGAATGCAAAGACCGGACGGCCACTTTGGAAGACAAGGGAAGTCTCTTACGATGCCCAACTGTGTTGTCATACGACCAGGATTCATATTCTAAAGTATTTCCCCAACGGACTTGAGAACCGATGTCCCCACAAAAACTTGTGTGTGAATGTTGATAGCAGGCTTAGTCATAATGGCCAAAAACCAAAAGCAAGCTGGTATGTCCTAAAACAGGTGAAAAGATAGACAAACTGTGACACCTCCACACAATGGACTATTGTTCAAGGACAAGAAGGAATGTGCTACCATATAGATACGTGGATGAATCTTAAATGCATATTGGTAAGTGAAAGAAGCCAGCCTGAGAAGTCTAAATACTTTATGATCCCATTTATACGACATTCTGAAAAAGAGAAAATTATAGTCTACAAAAAAACAAACAAACGCACACACGCACAAACACAAACAAAAACAGTAAAACAAAACAAAACAGTGGCTTCCAGATTAGGGAGAAGGTGGTTGAACAGGTAGAGCACCTGTGATTTTTTTTTTATAACAGTGGAACTATTCTGAATAATACTGTTGTTGTACTGTGTATTTGCCAAAACCCACAAAACACTAAAACATGAACATTAAAGAGTGAGCTTTAGCATATACCACTTAAAAATAATCCTTTAGGAGGTTGGGACATATCAGGACGGGATGCAGGACGTTATAAAACAATCTGACTCTATTGCAAATGTTTGAAATAACCTCACTGAAGAGGGTGGGGGGAAGGTACTGATCCTAGTAACTGGAAAAAAAGTGGAGTCTGTAAGATTAAAGGCAAAACACAGTGCGCATAAGTATTGTACTTTAGTTGATAAAGTTATCTCCCAAAGGGGTAGTTAACAATTTTGAGACCGCTAATACATATATTGAAATTGAATAATGAAGTAAACAGGTGATGGATGGTGGGAGCCAGGCTTCTCACTGTTGGCATAGCATGATACAGACAGGCTAGGGAAAAGGCTAGAACGGTTCCTATGGTGACAAATTAGAATTGGAGACATCGGTATGAACTCATGTTAAGTTTAAAATTGATACAGTTGGTTATATATAGAAATGTTTATAGACATCTGTATATCTCAGGTTAGTATATATGTATGTATTTCCCTGCTCTGTAAGCTGAGAGGGACTGTAAGCGACAATACCCAGTGACAATGGACATATCTAGAACCCAGATCTTATTTCCTAATATTATCCTCAAAAAAGGAACAAACGCTCATTGAAGAACTGACTGATTCTAGGACTGGGGTAGGAAATATGCAAGATTAGCCTGGAGTCTCCTATACTGTCAGAAACTAAGGAAGTGCTCATAAAAAGAGAAATCTCCCACGAGGGGGGCATATCAGAGGAACACAGGAACCAAGCGAAAGAACTCCTTGTAGCCAACGCTGGAACAATTTGAGCAGCAAAATGAATAAAGCCGTATTGGGTTGTCACCTAAAGAATCCAGAAAGTATCTATGTGCCCATACTGACGTGCATGAATGAACTGAATAGATAAGTGGGGGAGAATAGGTAAGTCTCTCGTGCAGAAGACTTCCAGATAATTTATGTAGATACTTACCCAAGTCCTCAAATTGGTAGAGCATAACTCTCCACTTCTTATTTTTTTAATGTTTATTTATTTTTGAGACAGAGAGAGAGAGAGAGACCGCCAGTGGAGGGGCAGAGAGAGAGAGGGACAGAGGATGCGAAGCAGGCTCTGCTCTGACAACAGCCAGCCCAATGCAGGGCTCAAATTCACAAACCTGGAGATCATGACCTGAGCTGAAGTTGGACGCTCAACCAACTGAGCCACCCAGGCGCCCCTGACTCCCCACTTCTTACGTGTGGGCTATGCATAGTGATTTCCTTCCAAAGGGCGTAGTATGGAAAAGGAGGCAAACGGGTAACTTTGCAGTGGAGGATCTTGACAAACGCTCCTGCCAGGTGACCAAGGTCAAAATCAACAGTCAAAAATCATATCGACAGCATGTACCCTCAATATGATGTGACAAGAATGGCCCTTGGCCTCTTTGATCTTTCTCCTTCATAATCCCATTATCATCATAAAACTATCAGACAAATCTCAATCCAAGGACATTCTACAAAATACCTGACCAGTACTCCTCACAGCCATCAAGGTCATCAAAGTCAGGGAGGGTCCGAAAAACTAAAATGGCCACGAGGAACCTAAGGACACAGGATGACTAACAGAAATGTGGGACTCTGGAAGAGAAAAAAAAAGACACTAATTAAAAAATTAAGAAAATCTGAATAAATTTAGAGAGTGTGGTTAGTGAGATACACTAATATGGATTCATTAATAGCGACAAAGATATCATACTTACATAAGACGTTAATGACAGGGAAAATGTGGGATGTGAGAAATACGGGAGCCCTCAGTAGCAGCCTCACAAACGTTCTGTAGCTCTAAAGCTGTCCTAAAATAACTAATAAAAAAATAAAGTTAAAAGTAACACAGGCATGGCTATTCAAGAGTCACAAAATTGACACTCAGATGGCTGAAGTTTGGGACTCCTTGCTTTCTACTGTGTTGTGTCTTTATCCCTGAAAAGCTCAAAAGAAGGAGGGAAAGAGAAGACAGAAAGCTGGATGCAAGTCGCAAATGCATCTGGGAGTGTAAACGCAGAATGGAGAGAAGGAGCTAAGTTTAGATTTCATGGCTTGAAAAGTCATGCAAGAGCGTGGAAGGGCATTCCAAACAAAGGGAACAGGCCGAGCAAAGTTGTGGAGGCGGAGTTTTCACTGTTGATGGCCAGGAGCTGGGCCAACCAGAAGCCTGGGAGCTGTCTTGGTGCTTTTCCTTTGTCACCCATTTCCAATGCTGTCGATTTAGTCCCTTGTGATGTCTCTTGAATTAATATTGTTTTCTATACCTCTCCCCAAATTACTTTATTTTGGGCTGCATCCTCTCTCGCCTGGCAATCCTAACTGGGTCACTGGTTCAAGTATTGAAACCGAAAGTGACTTAAGTTCTTTGGGCCTTGGTCTCCTTATCCTTGAAATGGGGATAATAATACCACCTAACCTCACAGGATTTTTGTGAGGATTATATTAGCTAATATAAGAAAAAGGCTTAGGATGTGTCTGGCACGCAACATTACGTAAATGTTAGCTATTATATTTTCCTTCCCTTTGTTTTCGACTTTCGGCCAAGAATTACTTACGGCATGAAACATTAAGACACAAAAGCAATAGATATGTACATACACGCGCAGATAGATATATTCGCCTTGACCTCATCTCTGTCTGATCTGACAATGCCCAGGCAATTCAACTGTGATATATATGTGCATGGATGCTGACTCCAAATCCTTTGTTCCTTAGCTTTGACCGTATTGGTGGTGGAGGCTGTGTGTGTGTGTCAGGGGAGGTATATTTGAAAAATATACTGAGAGGCCTATTATCAACCAAAAAGGCTAATCTTGAGATTTTTTGAAGTCTGGGTAGGGAGGACAGGGGACATTGTAAAATTGGACATTACAAAATTGGCATCAGAGGAGTTCTGATCTCTCAACGGAAGCAGCCCTCGTAAGGAAGGCAGATGCAGCAGGTAGTGGTGGTCACGTGACTGGGTATCAGCGAGCCTGCAGAGGTCACTCTGAGCGGGTAGAGTTTAGAGAGTAAATGAGTGCACTCTGGAGAATGACAGGCAGGGTTCCCTCCTCTGTCACTTGCTCACTCTGTGAGCCTGGGAAAATTCCTTAACCTCTGAGCCCCAGTGTCCTCATCTATCAAGCAGGAATGATAACAGTACCTGCTTCTTTAGGGTCGTTGTGCGGTTTAAATGAGTTGATGGACTTCATGGCACATAGGGGGAACTTCCTGAGGAGGAAGAGACCCTAGAGAAGTGAGTGTCCCCATCCCGACCCATTCATGTAACCCCATTTTCCAAAGCTGCTTCTGTGAGGCCAGTTGGGCCACTCTGTGATGTTGGCCACGGCCACAGAGAAAGGCAGAATCAGGGCTTGTTAATGAAGCGGTCCCCACTGTCATCGGCAGTTAAGCTCTTGGGAATCTCCAATGACAAGCGGATCGTGGACTTTGGATTTGGATTGTTCTAGCTTTACAGTCCTAATGGCCAGACAGGACCCCCTTCCCACCTCCAATATGAGTTGAAAGCTTTCACCCGTTTGTTCTACCCACTGACTATGGTTTTGCCCACTGGTCAGAGTAGACTTAATCCTTCTACCTGACACTGTAGCAAAGGCCCTGGAGTCAGCCATAAAGCCACTTTGAGTCTTTCCCTCTTCAACCTAACGCTGGAACAGTAAGAATGTCTGAGTGCCTCGGGAGGTCGACTCAAGATATCTGAAATAAGCACAGTCTGTTCCCTTGAAGCCATCACATCAGAACCTGGGACTGTCTAGTCCTGACTAAGCATGGTGCCGTGCGTGTTTGGGAAGAAGGGATGATTTTAAAGGTGTTTTGTTAGCCAGTTTGCTTGCCTAAGGGCCTGCACGCTCTGATTTCCTCCAAAACCCTCTAGAAACTCCATTTTCTGATGATCAGTGGTAAAATCCCCAGAACAGGATTGGTCGTGTGAAATTTCAGATTTTATGCAAGTTCATAGCTAGAACCCATGCACAATTACTGCTAAGAGTTGATTTTGTCACTGTGAAAGCCCCACGGATTAGGCCTTTCAGAAGAAAGGACAAAGCCGCTTCTGAACTTTTAGCCTCCATTGGATATTCCACGATAGAATAGTCTCCACACTGCCAGTGCATTTACAATGTAAACGTTTTCTTTTCAAGGTCAGGGTTTTAGAGCCCAAGGCCACTACTGAAACTGCAGGGGCAGAGCCGGAACAATTCTGCTGGCATTCTAAAAATAAGATGCTTTATTTTCACACTGCAGGATGTGGTTTAAAAGACAGTCTCAACAATTTGCTTTTTTGACTGCCACTTGGATCCCTTTCTGTCAATTTGGCCTGAGAGAAAGGGGCCGGTCCCATACAAACGGAATACCAATTTCCGAGCATTGCATAAGATTAACTTTTTTGGATTCTTCAAACTTCCCCTCCCTTTAGGGCCCAGGTGATGAGCTGTTAGATTCATGGTGGCTGAGTCCTAAGCAGACCTCCATCAGACACACCGGCAGGGAAGCAATTCTACGTGGAAACCAAAGCTGCAGTGATTGACAGAGCTGGAGCGCTGGAGGCCTTGACGAAAAACTTCCCTTTGCCTTTCTAGAGGCCGAAATGTGCACAGGAGGCAGGCTGACATTCTGGGTCCTCTTCATTCCCTCCTTCCGTCTGTTTCTCATCCTCAGTGGAAAGCATAAAAATGCAAACGAGGCATTCAATAAGAGGGCACAATAATAGCACCTGGAAGGTTTGCTTGTCTTGAAGACGATTCCCTCACTTCCCCCTGAAGTCTCTGGAAGACCCCGGTGCAAGTCAACCTTGGCCTCTCCAGACGCTGACCTTGGCCTTGACCCTGCTGGACTCAGGCCGCCTGAAGCTGGGGCTCTGAGGGATGAGTTTCTTGTGGGGAAGGGAGATGGAAGGAGGTCAGAGAGTCTGAACAAATAGTCCAGGGGTGAAGGGCACTGCCCCATGTGCATCTGAGTCCTGAGTGAGTGTGGATCGAAAGCTGACCCCATAAGAACAGCCATAAGAACACGAGCCCGTCTTCTTACCTGGTTCACGTCAGGAAGCAGGAGGTCTGTGTATTTTCTGTTAATGGATTACACCAACAGGCCCATCCAGACTTTGCTGGGCATAACAGCAGCCTCTCACGTATTTTTATATAATATATATAATGAATTATGTATATTACATATATAACTATATATAATACATTTGTGTGTATGTATATATATATGCTATGTGTGTGTATATATATATATGCATATATATATGCATATATATATATATATATATATATATAATATATTTTTTCCCAGCATCATGTTATTCATAAGACTTTCCTTGAAAACTTGATTTTGACGAGATCGAAGTAACCATTTTACCATGATCCTAGCCATCATTCTCTTTTCTATCGTTCTTTGGGGATTTTTGAGTGACACTTTTTTTTTTTTTTTTAAGTATCGTTTAGAATTGCTTTTTTTGGTGCTTGAGATTCCTGAGTTGTGTGGCTCTCTAAATGGAAGACTTTAATATGCATCTGAGTGCTTTTCTCTGTTCTTTCCAACCCCAGAGCTAGATCATGTTATCTGCCTCCGTGCTGGAGTCATGTCACAGATTTGGGCTATCTATGGAAGTTCAACATCAGATATGTAGGAGTGTATAAAAGAGGCAGCACGGTGTAAGAAGAGCAAGCTGGCTGGCATTCAAGAAGCTGACCTTTACTATGTGGCCCAAGCTAGGTGGCCTTTCGAAAATAATCTTTCTGAACCTCGGTTTAGGCAGCTGTATAATGGGAAGGTTAGGATGGGTCAGTGGTGGTCAATTTTTTAAAATACAGGAGTTGAAACTCCCTGTCTCGTTCTTTAACTCTTCCCATCAATCCTTTTCAGTACAAGGATTTGTCCTCACAGGCCCCTGCTCCTATATTCTTATTTCCCTGACTCTATCCACAGTTGATTCATTTTCTTTCATTCTGTAAAACTTCCAGTTCCAAAGTTACCCCCTGAGAGAGGCCCTTCTAGTCAGTCTAAGTTGTTGAAGTTGTCCTGTCCCCTGAAATCATCCTGTTTGTGCATATGTTGTATACATTGTCTGTCTCCCCCGTGAAGGCTGGAATCTCATGTGTCTCCTTCACTGCTGGACCTTCTGAACTTCAAGTGCCTGGCATATAGCAAAGTGCTCAACATCTATGTTAAGGTGAAAGAATAACATACTTTTCACAGAATTAACCTCCCTCCGTGCATACTTTGCTATGATAGTTTAATGTCTTTTTAAAGTCTTAATTTACTTATTTTGAGAGAGAGAGAGAGAGAGAGAAAGAGAGAGAGAGAGAGAGCAAGCGTTCACAGGTTGGGGAGGGGCAGAAAGAGAGGGAGAGAGAATCCCAAGCAGGCTCCGCCCTGTCAGCACGGAGCCCTACCCGGGGCTCAAACCCACGAACTGTGTGATCATGAGCCGAGCCAAAACCAAGTGTCAGACACTTAACCAACTGAGCCACCCAGGCATCACAGTAGAGTTTAATGTCTGAATGTCACCAACTTCAGGGTCGTGAGAGGTGGGGAGAGTGTGATGGCTTTTGTATTCTTGCCAGTCTGTCTCCCGGTCTTCTGGTCTAGGCTATGTGGGAATCTCCGGAATCCGAGAGTGAGGCCGGGTGCCATGGGTGGGTTGAATAATCCAGTTGCCTTCTGGCTGCAGTGAAGCACTGACAGGGCTCTTGTGACCATCTCTGGCGGAGCAGCTGGAGGACCCAGTGATCATCTCTCGTGGAGGAGAAGTCACTGGAAGAATCTGCTATTGTTCCTTATGTCAAACGATTAGTGTTAAGTGATTCAGAGTTCACACCATCAGTATTTGGGGGGAAAGAAGGGTGCTAGCATTACTTACATATAAGTCTCATACTAATAAACTGAGGTCAGGGAACAGCTGTTTTCTTCACTTCCTCAGAGAAAGTTCTGCATTCTTCCAAACTCTTCTATACGATACACAACAAAGTATACCAGTCAGCCAGCAAATATTTCTTGCACGCTTCCTCGCCACGTGACATGCTGTGATGATGGAAAATCTCTTGTCATAACCTCCCTCAACTTAAAAGCACCCAGGAAGCCCTTCATGGATAGATTTTTAGAATGATTAAATGGGATCCCAAGCCGGGCTTTAGTATAAGTGCTGGATTTATCAAAAACATCTATCGTTCTTAAATGGTGTCACAAAGTTGTCACTTTCTACCTTTCATTTTTCAAATCAACACCCAAAGGGGTTTGTTCACCTCTTAAAAAATTGGCTCGTGAAATGTAATCCTCTGGTGGCGGCTTGCTAAGGTCACATGGTGCAAGTATTATGGCAAAAATCATAGGCACTCTTGTCTGAGATAAGAGATTAGCATCTTGCTATAAGGTTTTTTTTTTTTTTAATCCAAATGAGTTCTCTTTAGTAAAAGAGAAAAGCATGTGCAAACCTCAAGCAAACCTTATAAAGTTCACAGTTCAGAGTGAATCTTTTCTTAAAAGGAAAGTTTTATTTTCTAAGGAGAAAGAATACCGTAACAGACAACTGGGTACTTTTTCTTTCCACTTCTTGGTCCGTATTATTAGTAGAAATTGCCATCTTATTTCTAGTAGGATCACGAGCTCTAATCAGTAATAACCTGGAGTTTCACAGCTTTGGCAACGGCTTACCCAACCCCATGCCCTTTCTACAGAAAAAAGAGCAAAGGAAAACACTCGACAATCTCAGAAGCACAAGATAAGTTGGGAGAAACATTTCCAACTCATGTCCCAGGCAAACGACTAATTAGGAAACTGTAAGAGAAAGATCCAGGGTTTCAAAACCTTCACTCCTGGTCTCTCCATCCTCTGATGCTACTACTGTACTCACAACCCTCTGACACCAGGTGTCTCGCAATTCTGCGACACCAGCTGAGTGTCCTACAGTGTAGCCCAAGTCCAATGCTGTCTACTGGGAAATAGCGTCAGATCCCACAGGGTAAGGGTTCCGTCCCGTGAGACTGCCTCTACGCTCCACTTCGGACACAAATCCAGCCGGTCAAGTCCAGCTGGTCACCTGTGCTTCTGACTGATCGGCTATAAATCAGAAGTCCCCATGACCTCCTCCTTGGGTTTGATTAATTTGCTGGGGTCGGGGGGCGCTCATAGAACTCAAGAAAAGTGTTTACTTGTCGTTTATGTTTAAGTTTATTATAAAAGGATATGCTAAAGGATACAGTTGCACATCCAGATGGAAGGCACGCATAGGACAAAGTATGTGGGAAGGGCACGGAGTTTCCATGACCTCTCTCCAGGCATGGCATTCTCCCTACACCCCTACTGGTTCACCAACCCGAAAGCTCTCTTAACCTGTGCTTTTGAGATTTTTATCTTCATCACATACGCCTGATCCATCATTAACTCCATTTTCACCCCATCTCCTTTCGCTGGAGAATGGGAGGGGAAGTTGAAAATTCCAAATTTCTAATCATGGTTTGTTCTTTCTGGTGACCAGCCCCCACCCAGGAGCCCACCAAGAGTCCCCTCGTTAGAACAAAAGATACTCCCATCACCAAGAAATCCCAAAGGATTTAGGAACTTGGCATCGGGAAGCAGAATGAAAAACCAAACATTAGAACAAAGTAAGCTCCTAGTGTTCTTATTACTTACAAAATTACAAGGGTTTTAGGAGCTCTGGGTCAGGAACTGGCTGCAGAGATCAATATACATGTTTTCTATTATTTCACACTCACCATCAGAAGACAAAAAGGCAAAGAATGTGAACTGATAGAAAAAAAGATATAAATGGAAATCTAAACCATGTGAAAAATGTTCTACTTACTCCAACAAAGAGAACCACAAATTGAAACTATTGAGGAAATGTCATTATTCACCTTCTAGATGGGCAAAAATCCAAAATTTAGAGCCACAGGAGAGCAAGTACTTTCATATATACCCGGAAGCAGTGCAAATTTGCACAAGTCTACAAAAGACAATTTGGAAGCAGCTATGAAATTTACAAATGCATGCATTCTTTGACCTGGTCCTTCTACTTCTAGGAATTTATCCAACATTTATGCTCCTCTGTGGGAGAAACGTTGTCTGTGCAAGGTTATTCTTTGCATCATTATTTGTACTTGCAGATGCCTAAATGTCCATCAGGAAGGGGCTGTTAAATAAATTTTTATTCATCTGCACAATGAAGTTCTTCGTGTATATTTATAGGAAGATTGCTGAGATGTATTTATTAAAAAAAAAGTAAGATGCAGAAAGTATATAGTAGTCTACCACGTTTCAAAAAAGGATAAGAACTTCTATGTATGCATGTATTACTAGTAGGCAGTTAAGTATTTGCTTGTATACGGGTGAAATGGGTAAAGGTGGTCAAAAGGTACAAACTTCCTGGTATGAAATAAATAAACAATGGAAATGTAATGGGCAGCACGACGGCTATAATTAATAACAGGGTACTGCATATTTGAAAGTTGCTAAGAGAGTAGATCTTAAAAGTTCTCATCATTAGAAAAGTGTGTAACTAGGTTGGTGATGGATGTTAATTAGGTGTATTGTGGTGATCATTTCGCAATTTATGTGCATATCAAATCATGTTGTATACCTGAGACCAAGAGAATGTTATACATCAACTACATCGCAGTAAAAGAGAAAAAACACTGACCCCTATGAATCGGGTACCTTATTCATCCCATTGTACAGATAAGAGCACTGAAACTCAGAGAGGCGAAGCTATTTGCTCAAGGTGAGACAGTGGCAGAGATGGAATGTGAGTTCAGATCTGTCAGATGCTAAAAGCCATGTTCTTAGATATTTATACTGCATGGCAAATTGTGTCACCCCTCTGAGACTCAGTTTATTCAGTTCATTCTTTTTTTTTTAATGTTTATTTATTTGAGAGAGAGAGAGAGAGAGAGAGAGAGAGAGCACCAGCAGGGGAGTAACAGAGAGAGAGGGAGACACAGAACTCAAAGCAGGCTCCAGGCTCCAAGCTGTGAGCACAGCCCAACGTGGGGCTCGAACTTACAAACTGTGAGATCGTGACTGGCGCCGAAGTTGGACATTCAACCAACGGAGACATTCAAGCACCCCCAGTTGTTTCAGTTGTTAAATAGGGGCATGGATCCATCTCACTAAAATCCTAACGTTGTTTGGAATATGGTCATATATTTTTGAAAAATAAACTAGATTTCTAGAAAATACAAAAAGTAATATATGCTAGTAAAAAAAGAAGTCCAAGAGAGTGAAAGGCAATTATTTTCTTGTTTTTATTTTTTTCTGATTTTTATTTATTTTTGAGAGAGTGAGAGAGAGAGACAGTGCGAGTGGGAAAGGTGCAGAGAGAGAGGGAGACTCAGAATCCGAAGCAGGCTCCAGGTTCTGAGCTGTCAGTACAGAGCCCAGCACAGGGCGGGGCTCTAACTCATGAACCGTGAGATCATGACCTGAGTTCTGTCCTTCCCAGTGTACCCTCCACTGTGCCGACGGTGCATGCCCAGATCAACTGTGCCCACCATTGGCTTGAAATGCTTTGAGCTGCTCCACTGCTCTCTGAATCAAGTCCAGATTGCTCAGTGCAGCACATAGTCCACTGTGATGTGGTCCCCCACTGTGATGTGGTCCTGACTTCGTCTCTCCCAGCCCTGTCTCCCTGAACGTGATTCTCCAGCTCTCTTATACCACTTGAGTCTGGCCCACCAGCCTAAAGCTGGGGCTAAAGCCCATGCCTCTGGGCTTTTCTGCGCCATCTCCCCTTCCCTCTTGCTCAGGCCACCCCAACATTTCAGACATGGCTGTGATGTTCTCTTTTTGGTGGACTTCCTCAAGGACCCACTCTCCCCTATCCCACCGCAGGCTGATTTCAGTGCCCTCCTCTATCCTCCTGAACTACTCCATATATGTCCTTGGGAAAAGTGGGGGGGGCGGGGGGTTCAAGTTTGGTGCTAGAGAGAACTTATTCTCTCTTATTCCATCTACTACTCCATATCTTGGTGACTTTTGGTCAACTACTCAACCTGGCTATAACTCTGTGATCTCTTCTATAAAATGAGTTAATAATCTTATTTTTCATGATCACCGGGTGGCTCAAACAGGACGATGTATATCAAGCCTGATTCACAATGTCTGACTCCAAATAAGCTCTCGGCCAGAGCACCTCCTGCTGTAGGTATTATTGCAGGTGTTTTCCCTCTATTACCACTACTGGAGCATTTCTATTTCCCCCATCAAAAGTATCTGTTGATGTGTTTTGTTCCTTTGGGTTTTCCCTTTGCCACAGAGAGACCATCTTCCATCATCTCTGCATCTCCTGTGCTCAGTGAAGAGTATACCTCTTATTAGGCACCCCGAAGATCTTTACTGAAATCAACCTATAAGGGGCGCCTGGGTGGCTCAGTCGGCTAAACGTCTGACTTCAGCTCAGGTCATGATCTCACGGTTCACGAGTTCGAGCCCTGCGTTGGGCTCTGTGCTGACAGCTCGGAGTCCGGAGCCTGCTTCAGAGTCTGTCTCCCTCTTTCTCTGCCCCTCCTCCACTCACACTCTGTCTCTCTCCCTTTCAAAAAGATAAACATTAAAAGATAAAACATATAAATATGTAATATACAATACCGTAACCTGGTCATAATAATGGTGGTGATGGCAATGTATATTTGGACAGCTTTGCAGCTTAACAAGGCACTTTGGCATACTTTTTATTCCTCACTTCATTTTTCGTTACCAAAGAGCATCCATTATTTACCAATGCTCCCACTTAAATGAAAAATGCATTACTTACTGCATCAGTTTACATGTTCCTAAGAAATGTATCTGTGGGCTCTTTGATGAATTTGACCTATAATCTGATTATATAAGAAAACATCTCTGCAGGGGCTCCCTGAAGAAACAGGAAAGAACACAGGAGATGAGGAAGAGCTGATGGTATGGAACTCAGCCGGTGCAGGGAGGGGGTGGTGTCGTTAATGAAGAAGAAGGAGAAGGAGAAGGAGAAGGAGAAGACGACGACAGAGGATTTTTGTCTAAAATGAGAAAAGAGGAGAGAGAAAACCAGATGCATTTATACAAGATAGTATGATTTGCTTCCATTTATGGGCATAATGGGGAAAAATAACTTGAACGTCGGGGTTAAAATTGGGTTGAATTGAGAAGAAATCCAGCTGGATACAATGGCAGATCTGAACTAAAATGTAAGGTGTCGTTGAGATGGCATTAGAAATGTGAGGAAAATGGTCATGGTCATACTTCAGGATGGGTGATTGCTCTGTGACCTAGAGGAGTCTGGGGTAGATACTCATTTCAACTTGCCTGGTTTCCAGCCTATTAGAGCTCACAGAGAACTCGGTTTTGTTGGTCTCACTCTGCGCCAGGTAAATGGAGGGCTGGACTGGCCTTCCATGGCAATCCGTGTACGAGGATGCCTGTGCCTCCCCACCAATATTTCCCAATCCTGGTGATGCTGCCGATAGGTATAAATTGAAGCACCGCCTGCTTCACCTCCACTTTGTCACTCAACTTGCTGTTATCTGTCACCCAACGGTATCACAATTCTCGTCTAGCCACGACAGAGACCTTGATGCCGTTCTCTTCCCTCCTTTTCTCTCAACTTCCTTATCCAGTACATCAGCAAGTGTGTCCACTTTACCCCCTAAATATGTCTTTGATCTGAGCACTTCTTTCCTTCTCCACTCCCAGGCTGTTGGTCCAAACTTCCAACATCTTTTATATCTAATTGGGCTGTCTGCTTCCTCTCATGCCTTTTGTATATATTATATATATATATATATATATATATATATATATATATATATATATAGTTTACTTATTTAGTTGAGAGAGAGAGAAAGAGAGAGAGAGAATCTCAAACAGTCTCTGAACTGTCAGCTCAGAGCCTGATGTGGGGCTCGATCTCACGAACTATGAGATCATGACCTGAACCAAAATCAAGAGTTGGATACTGAACTGACTGAGCACCCCATGCATACCGAGTTTCCTAATGGTGGCCAGAAGGAGCTCTTAAAACTGAAATCAGGCCTTCAGTGGCTTGAAAACCAAATGTCCTTTGGCCTACCAACACTGCATCATGTGACTCACACCCTCCACTCCAACCCCTGCTCCTATCATTTCCCCTCTCATCTAACACACTCTAGCCCCAGCCTCCACTCAGGGTTTTCATTTGGGCATGCATATTCCATTCACTAGTCACAGTTGGGGTTCCCAAGACTTCCTCTCCCAACCTCTCTTGAGTCCTCAATCCTTCAGGTCCATATACACAATCCCAAGGTATCCAACCTTGACCTCCAATGTTCTGACTCCCTCACACCCCCCACAGACATGGTTACCTCTGCCTGAAACACTGGTGCCTCCCCCCTCCATGCCCTCCTTGCTAGAATGGTGAAGAGAGACAAATCTAGACCATCTTGAAGTCCCATTTCTCCCCCCACGTAGAGGCTTGTTAGTAGCTGGCATAGTAGGTCTGCCTTCCTCTCTTCCCATGCACCTGCTGCCGTGGATCCAGTCCACCTGTGTGGGGGGGAAATGAGTGCTGGGGAGGTTGCATGCCTTGTGCTACTTCTCCACATTTTAGCTTCTCCCCAAGAAGCCCATTTCATATACTTACAATGCATGGCCTTAGTGTGTGTGTGTCCGATGACTGGCTTCATCTCATTCCCATCTCTAGAATATACACTACACAGGGGGCAGGGCACCCACCTGGCTACATTTACCTCCATCTTCTCCCCTCCTCCTCGCAAAGTGATCAAGCGTGCTGACTCTGGCACCCAACAACCAGTGCACAATCTTGCCCGAAAACTTACTAGATGTGTCAACTTGAAAAAGTGACTTCAAATCTCTGTGTCTCCTTTTTATCCTCTGTAAAATGGGAAAAGTAACAGAAACTGTGTCTTAGGCTCTTGAGGATTAAATGAGTTAGCATACATCAAACACTTAGGACAGTGCCAGACACTTGGAAGGTCCTATGTCAGTTTGGATTTCCCTTTTCATCATAGATGCTCAATAAATATAGGAAAGAATGAACAAACTATGTAAGTATCACCTCTTCCATGAGGCCGTCCCTGAAATCCCAGCTAAAGCAGGTTCTTCTCCATCAGGGCACATTGTCACGGTTTGTCCTTTTTCCTTTGTGTCTTCATCTCAGGGGTCTCTCTCCGTGACTAGGTGTGAACACTCCAAAGACCAGTCCCTGTTTGCTCCATTGAGTCATTTTCCACACAGTGCCCAGCATATGGTGTTGCTCAAGATCAAGTACTTAATGAAAGAAATGGCACACAAAAAATGGAAAGCTTGTGGAGTTTGTCCAAGTGACTGTGTTTCAGTAATGCAGGACATTGGAGGCCAAGATTGGATACTCTGGGATTGCATGTGCATGGACCAACATGGCTTTGGTGATACAGGGGAGCTTTGGGGACCTAGATGCAAATGATTACAGGAACTGATAAACTTGAAGGTCCATGTTTCTGCCTTTCAAGTCAGAACAGAATCACCTGTGTCTAAGGTCACGGTCATGGTCTTTGGACTCAGAACTAGTTGTGAATCTTGGGTCTGCCACCTAAGACCATGTGACCATGTGACCTAAGGCAAATGCCTTAGAATTTTTGGGCCTCGGTTTCTCTGTCTACATGATGGTGTATCATTGCCATTGACCTCACTGTTGTAAGGATTAAATAAGAGAATACATGTGATTTGCTTAGGATATATTAGTATCAATTATTTTTTAGTTTTATTTTTTTACATTTGTTTATTTTTGAGAGACAGAGCACAAGCAGGAGAGGGGCAGAGAGAGAACGAGACACAGCATCCGAAGCAGGCTCAGGCTCTGAGCTGTCAGCACAGAGCCTGATGTGGGGCTCGAACCCACGAACTGCGAGATCCTGACCTGAGCTGAAATCGAGTCAGCTGCTTAACAGACTGATCCACTGGGTGCCCCAGCATCAATCTTATGTGTGCCTCCTTCTCTCAGAAAAGAGAGAAGCAAGAGAGGAGAAAACAGAGTATGACAAATAACGACACTTCAGAAGCACCCAGAGGAGGGGTAAATGGCACAGCAGAGTAGAGGAAGCAGAGCCTCAGTGCCCACAGGGATGGGTGAGGGCATAAAGTGAGCCTATGTTGGCCCCGCAGAACCCAAGAAAATTTGAGGACTTGGAAGCACCATGAATTGCTGAAGGCCAGAGGTGAGGACCAAGACTGAAAACACCAGAATGAAAAAAAAAAAAGAAAAAGAAAAAAGAAAACACCAGAATGGCTTGGAAGTCTGACACAGAACAGTGAGACCCTAGATCCCCTTCCTCTTGCTGCCAGGAGACAGCCCTTCTTCCCTCCTCCATGGACCGGAGATTTGGTCTCAGGCCTTGAGGACGCTAGCCGGAGTGCAGTGAAAAGAGAGGAATCAGGTTGAAAGAAGAGGCATCGAGTGAAAGTCTGTAGACTGAATGCTGAGACACTGCAGCCCACCTCCGGTCCCTGCTTCCTGACTCATTTCCAGAACATCAGCCAGGGACAGTCCATCCTCCTCCGATCACCGCCAATGCACACAAGGAGATCACAGATTCTTTGGAGATATGGGACTGCTGAAGAGAAGAACTGCTACAGATGTGGACACCCTGGCCACGCAGAAGTCTCCCTGCTGAAAAACCTAGTTTGCCTCCAATGCATCTCGGCGAGGCTCACCAGTACAGAGCTGCCACTCGTGTTTCCGTGGCTCATTCTCACATTAGCGCATCACTCGACACTCGAAAAATTCCAGAAAGATGCCAACATGAAAGACAGAAATCAAAACAAAAAAAGAAACTCAGAAGAAATAAAGACAAAAAAGAGGGCAAAAGAACATTTAAAAAGTTGTATTGTTAACATCTTTAAGGATATAGGGAAGATACTGAATCCATGAAAAAGACAGGATGACTTAAAAAAGGAACAATAAGAAAGGAATAACTCTTCGATTTTAAAAATATAATAGCTAAAGTGAAAAATTAAATAGAAAGATTGGTACAAATGTCAAGAAAATCTTTCAAAAACTGGAGCTAAAATCAAAGAGGTGAACAATAGAATAGAAGAAATGGGAAAAATTAGAGAACCGACCTATGGAATCAAATATCCACCTAACAGGGATTCCAGAAAGAGTAAAATGAAGAAAAACTGGCAGGAAATTTTCAGAGAAATAGTACTGAGAACTTTCTCAGAATAGAAAGACATTGCTTTTCATATTGAAGGCCCCCCTCCCATCCCCATCATGGTGAATGAAAAGAGACCCACGGCAAGGCACAACAGCAAGAAATTTTAGACTACCAGTGAAAATGAGAAGAATTGATGTTTTTAGATGAAAAAGCAAATCAATACAAAAAAAATAGGTTCGGAATGGCATCAGAGAGTACAAGACAAAGTGCAATGTTCTCAAAATTCTGAAGGACATTTATCATTTTCAACAAATAATTCTCCATGAAGTCACCTTTTAATCAAGCCTGAGTATAAACTAAAGCCATTTTTAAGCAGTAAAGGATTTAAAATTTTTATTTCCCATGCACCATTCTTATGAAGCTATTGGAAGATGTATTTCAACAAAACCAAGGAATAGGAAAACACAGGACCCAGGGGATCCAACAGAGAGGGAGTGGAAGGAAGTTCTAGATCATAGCTATTGAGTCCTCCTGGGGATTCATCCAGTCTAAGTTCAGATTTCCAGACATGCACAGGGATAGGAAACCAGGAAGAGCCCAGTACACTCGAGGAGTTGGAGAGATAGATGTGGGGGGCCCAGAAAGATGAGGCAATTAAAGGTCACAGAGTATAATATCAACATGCTGCCTGGAGAACTCTGGAGAGGTACAGAGGGTCACCTCCCTCAAATATACATCTGAGTAGCAACCCATACGAGTGTGTGTGGAAGCCATTCAAGACCAAGGAAAGAGCCACCCAAAAAGATTATAGGGAGCAGTGTCCAGAGCTTATACAGGGGTGGGAATTATGCCATTTTTTTCCCCAACAGCCAAAGCAGAAAACCTCATAATTTACAAGGCATTTGTGATAAGAGTTTTGCAAGAATATCTATCACCCAATCAAAAATTATCAGGTATGCAAAGAAACAAAAACATGTGACCCAAAATTAGGAGAAATATCAATCAATTGAAACTGATTCAGAAGCAACCCAGATGATACAACTGGTAGAGAGAGCATTAGAAGTTACTACATCTGCATTCCATATGTCTAAGGAGCCAGAGGATCACTGAACACGTGAAGGAGAGACATAGCAGGGATTTTAAAAAGACCCAAATCAAAATTCTAGGTATGAAAATGATAATGTCTGAGATGAAAAACACACTAGGCGGGATTAACAGCAGATTAGGCACCGTGCAAACCTTACTCAAAGATCACCTTGATTATTTAATAGCTACAACATATTTTTAAAATCCTGGAGGAAGCAGTTTCCCTACCTTAATTCTCATTTATAATCAACATCGGACTTTCCTATTGACAATACCTGTGAGTTAATTAAGAAATAATTTGGCATTGATGTCAAGAAACCTGGCATGTCCTTCATCAAAATAGACTCTTTTCAGGCCATGGGGATAAATGCTACCGGTTTAATGATACTAAGTGGTTGGCTCATTAGCTCGTCAGGAATAAATCCCCTTTTCTAAATACCCGCATGTCATGTTTTTAGCCTTTTGTGCTACAGATAAAAGAATCTAGTGGGCAAGGCCGGGGATTTGGAGGTCTGGTTTTCAGTAACATTCAATAACTATGTATTGAATGTGTTCTGTTTTCCAGGCATGATGTGAGGTGCTGAGGACCCACTGGTGAGCATGTCATAGCACCCATGTCTCACGATGCTCAGAATGTAATGGCAGGAGACACACAGGAAACTTGCTGTTCTGACAGCATGATAAAGCTAAAATTGGAGAGAAGAGGTGCTCATGGGAGCCTGTAGGGAAGCATCTCTTCAGATTTGGAAGCCAGAGAAGACTTGCCTGAGGAAATGAGGTCTCCTATGGAAGCAGAAAGATGAACGGGGGTCCATACATTGAAGAACTGGAAGAAGATGGTTCTGGGAGAGGAATTAACCACAGTCTCACTCAAGAGCAGGCAGGGCATCCATAGGAAACTGTAAGGTACTCAGTGTGGTAAGAAGTTTGAGACTGGATTCAGTGAGACCTAAGCTGGGGGAGGTTCAGTTTGGGTATTGTCCTGAAGGAAAGGGAAGGAATTAAAGGGATTTAGAATGTAATCACGCTTACTTTTTGAAATGTTGATGCAGTATGTAGTGACAGAATGGAAGAGAGGGATGCCACAATAATCCAGGTGAGATGAGATGTCAAACACAACTTGGACAAAAGCTGCAAGCATGGGGGGAAATGGACACTTTAAAAAAAAACATTTATTTACTTTAAGTAATCTCTACACCCAATGTGGGGCTCGAACCCACAACCCTGAGATCAAGAGTCGCTGCTCCTCCTACTGAGCCAGCCAGGTGCCCCAAGAAATGGACACTTTCAAGGGAAACTCAGGAACTGGATTCAACAGAATGTGGCGATTGGTAACTAATGGGAGGTGGAGAGAGTTCGAGGAATCATAGGTCTTTGTCGGCCAGAAGATCTATAAGCCCCATCCCTGGATCAGTCTATCCAGCTTCCTCCATTGAGTGCCCACCTGGTTCCTGGTCACTACTGCCACTGTGGACCAGTGTGTGTTTAGGTTCCTGGTCTTTGAACTCACCTGGGTCTTCAATGTTTCCTGGTAACACTTGTGCATTTCTTGGGTCAGCTCTCTTTCCAGTTCTCTGCAGTGTTCCACACACCTCCACTCTCCTTAAAGCCTCCACCCAACATCATACCCTTTTTGGTTCACAGACTCACCTCCTATTTTCTAAAAACAATCAAGGCAAGCCACATTGATGTCCTTTACCTCCTTGCCCCATGTGCTCATCTATCCTTGAAGCTTTACCTTCAAGGATTCCCATGCTCTGTTACAAGGATAAGCCCATGCTGTGCACCACCAGATGGCCTCCCTTCCTACCTGAGACATCTGCTCTAGTGCTCCCTTAATTATCTCCTCCCTCTTCGGCTTCCCTTCTTCCCATCAGCACCTAAATATTCCCAAGCTTCTGCCACCTTGCAAGACCCCCTCTTGAGTCTTTCTGGTTTCCATAACTTTATCTTTCCATTATGGTTTCCTAAAGACCTGGCAACCTTCTCTCTCACCACTTCTGATGTCCCATTGACTCCTCAGCCACCTGAGGCCATCACTGCCTTTGGTGGGCTAAACCCAATGGGTATTTTCTTAGCCTTTATATTACTTTTCATAAAGAAGCAGTATTTAACATGGTTGAAACTGCTGGACACTTCCTTAAAATTCTCTCATCCCTTTGCTGTTCCTTCTGGTGAGTTTGCCTGCCTGTCTCTTCCTCTGCTGAAACATAGAATGTTGATATTACCTAGGGATTTGTGTCCAGGACACTTTCTTCACTATTTAAAGGATTTCAAAATTATCTGACTTTCTATTATTTACACAATGAATGCATGAATGTATCTCTTTAAAACCATCAATCACTTCAGATAAAGCCCAAGTTCCCTTAAAATACCACCCTTGTTCCTCTCTACACTGTGGAGGTGACTGGGGCTATTCTTTGGTGAGATTCATTCTTGATTATTTTTTACATCGGGACCACCTATATGATGCAGGATAATCTCCCATTTTCAGATCCATAATTTACTCATCTGCAAAGTCTTTTTTCCATGTGAAGAAATATATTCACAGTTTCCAGGCATTAGAAAGTGGATATCTCTTGAAGGCCATTCTCCTGCCCACCTCAAACCCCATAGATTGCCGTCATTTCTTCTTCCCTCTTAACACCCTCTCCCTGGCCGTCTTCCTCATTCTTATGGGTGACACCGCACTTCCATCTCCAGCTCCAGATGGAACTATCAGGCCGTCTCCCCTATGATGTCCCACAGCTCCTGGAACTCATGCTCTTTCCCACCTTTAGGTCTTTACACACTTGGCTATCTTGACATGAACACTCTTGTCTCCTTCTGTCAAGTAACATGATCTTCTTTGTCCTTCAAGATGCAAAGCATGTGTATTCTTCTCTAGGAAGCTTTTTTTCTCAGATTAGTTTTTATATACTTCAGAACTATGCCTATTTTAATTTTCATTCTGTATTGTAAATGTCCGTGTTTACGTGTCAACTTTCTGTGTTTAATCACTCCTCCTAAACCCAGTGTGTGGACAAAGACTCAATAAATATCTGTTGACTATGTTAGGTCAGAAAGAACAGTCCTTGTAGCCTGAACTTATTTTTGAATATTCCCTCAAAGGTGGAGCTGCCTCTAGTTTTCCAATCCAGAAACTTCCAAAATTTCCCCACTGATACAGTCGAGGAAGAAGGGATTTCAAGTTTGCCTTCATGCCACCTCTCGGTTGACCTCAGATCTTGTCAGATGCCTCTCTCCTTACAGCGACTTGCTCTAAGGTCCTAGTAAGTTTGCCTTCTCTTTTCCACTTCAGGATGAGACATATCCTGCTCCTGGATGTCACTAGGTGCAGGTCCTGTATTATTCCTTGGTGGCTTGTCTATCCTTGCCCATCTATGCAAATATTCTCTTTATGATCCTCTTCTTAACCTATCCAACTTGAATATGCTCTCTGCTTCTTGTCAAATGGGCAGTGGGCATACTGAATCAGTAACAAGGTTTCAATATTTAGAGTCTGTATCTCAGCACTCAGTTAATATTTATGGAATGAGTATTGAATATTCTATGATAAATATTACAAAAGTTGTTTACTTTTGTCGTGTCATGCGGTAATCATGGAATGTGATACTGGACCTGATCTTAAACATCTCCCAGCTAAGATCCATCATTTTATCTAACAGGACTTTTAGCGTGGCTTATGGCAGCACTGGAGTGTGAAAAAGCGGGATGAGAAAAGACCTTGGAGTTACATAGCCTTGGGTTTGTATCCTAGAGCCACTACTTAGTGGCTTGGGGACTTGAGCATACTCAGTTTTATTAATTACAAAATGAAGACAATAATTAAGTCATTGCGTTATTTGAGAAGATTAGATGAGCTAATGCATCTGAGTTCCCAGGCACAGAATGTAGCACTTGGCACTCACTGGCCACCATTATCAGCAGAACCCAGATTTCCAGTTCAAGGCACACATTCCATTGCCCCACTGGGCCAATGAAACTGAAAAGAACATGAGCGAGTTCAATAGATAGAAAGGACTTGTGTGTCCCAGCTTCTAGTGTGAACTTCTTTGCTGCTAGATTGGCGATAGGGTGAAGGAGGTTTGCATTTGGTTCCCAGGCTTCTTTTCCTCCAGATCCTGATTTGACATTTGTGTCTTCTCCTCTTTTTTTTTTCATCCTGCCTTTACAGTTGTTTTTATAACTCTCAAATTATCATTCTCCTAGAAGCCAGACGGAGGGAAAAATGTGGTTCAAGGGTGCTTGATACTCGTTCCCTTGAACCTTCCTTCCTTCCTAACCCCAAGTTTCCTTCTGGCAAGGCTCTTCCCAAGCTGATGGATTCTCCATGAAACAAATGTCCTATGTGAAGGCTTCAGCAAGCTCTTACTTTCAAGGATAGAGTTTGTGGGTCTGCATTCCTAATCCAGCAAATCTCTTGCTATAGCAAACATTTCCTGGAGTCTTATTTCCTTCCCAAGTATTTTGGAGCTTGCAAGCTCAGATATAATGAATGGAGCCATTAGAGTGAACAATCACTCAACAGCATAAGTTATTTTAATGGGCCCATCACTTGAAACTAAACTTCCACCATCTGTTCTACCCTTTAACTGCAAATGCAAAAAAGAACACCATTCCCAATGGCATCATAAAAAGTTAGATATAAGTGATTTAAATGCATGTTTTGGTTCTGTATTCAGTGCAATATAGATTTGAAAGAAGGCTCATATTGGATTTATTTTTTTATGGCAAAATCAAAATTCAGAGTAAGAGAGTGTCTCTGTTCACAGAAGAGTGGCTTTTTGGTTGGCATGGGACATATTCTACCATGTGATTGATTGAGTAATTGGTTAATCTATTCATTCAAAAATTTTCCCCCAGAACGTATTTATGGAATGCCACCAGGTGCCTGGAATTGTACTAGATACTGGGAATACAGAAGTTTATAGTGATAATTGGCAAGACCTCTGACTCTTCCAAAGGAAAATAAAACATTTCTGATAAGCATAAACGTCATATAAAAACCCAAACATAAATTTTGCTTTCTGCTTCAGAGTGGTAATGTGTTAGAACAGAAAATTTGCAATTATTCAGATCTTGGCTTTAAACTCTCAGGGTGCTTGGGTGGCTCAGTCAGCTGAGTGTCCACCTTCAGCTCATGTCATGATCTCAGGGCTTATGAGTTCAAGCCCCGCGTCGGACTCTGTGCTGACAGCTCAGAGCCTGGAGCCTGCTTCAGATTCTGTGTCTCCTTCTCTCTCTGCCCCTCCCCTGCTTGCTCTCTCTCTCTCAAAAATAAATTAAAAAAAAAAACATTAAAAATAAACTCTCAATTCCTCCACAGTAGGAGCTCTCTGAGTCTGTTTCCTTATCTGAGACTTATTCACATATCTATTTCCTCATCTGGAAAATGGGATCAATAATATCTTCCTTATGGGGGTGTTGTGATTGAATGAGTTATATAGACAAAGCTGCTAGCTCGTAGTTGGCGCTTTATATCGATCCTCTTTCTACTTTATAATTTCCATTTTTAATAGATTTGGGGAAATTAGTTTTTAGACATAAAATGATAGACTCACAGAACACCCAACTAGGAGTGAGTCTAAGAAATATTCAGCTGTACATTCAATGTTCCTTATTTTATAGACAATCAAATTTAATTTGCAGTGATGTCTAAAACATTCTGTCTAAAATGGTGTCTAAAACAATTCATATACATCAATCACTACACTAACATATTGTGTACCTTATAAAATACATGATAGAAATAAAGAATGAAGTGGTGATGGGGAGCTTGGGTGGCTCAGTCAGTTAAGCATCTGACTTCGGCTCAGGTCTTATCTCATGGTTCATGAGTTTGAGCCCCATGTTGGGCTCTGTGCTGACAGCTCAGAGCCTGAAGCCTGCTTTACATTCCATGTCTCCTTCTCTCTCTGCTCCTCTCCCACTCATGCTCTGTCTCTTTCTGTTCCCCAAATATGAATAAACATTAAAAAAAAAAAGAAAGAGGTGATGATGAATTGAACAATATTTGTTGTTTCATGAGTTGTGATGGCTTTGTACTATGCTTGAGGCATACATCCTAGTCTCTCAGGGAGCATTATATACTTAGGTAAAGTTTATTATTAATATGAATTTTTTTTTGAGAGAGAGAGAGAGAGAGGGAGAGAGAGAGAGATAATCTTAAGTAGGCTTCATGCCCAGCATACAGCCAGACGCGGGGCTTGATCTCATGACTGTGAGATCATGACCTGAGCCAAAATCAAGAGTCATACGCTTAACCAACTAAGCCACCCAGGTGCCCCTACTGTGAATTTTTAATTCCTCAGTGCAACAATTTTGAAAAATATTTTTGAGAGATTTTTACTGATTTAATTATTTCTATTTTGTAATGGAGCTCACTAAGACTGAATATCAGAGGGGGAAAATTCAGATCTACCATTTTCTTATTTTTCTCTTGTACTTGTGTTATTTTCAATCCAGTTTCTTTGCAGGAGTATTTTTAGTCCTTTCTCCATTTTGTGATTATTAAGTTGGTTAAAACTGGACCATAAAATGCTCAGAGTCACTTAGCTACCTGCATGTTGGTATACTGGCGGTGAATTGACATGTGAGGAAGCTGCAGGTGTCTCTTGTGCATCACAGAACTTGTTCTCGGGCTTCCCCTGTGGACATTGAGTGGCAGGCATGTGAACCCTCTGACATAAGGGCCAGAGGAGGGTGAGAGTGTCAGTCTTATATCAAATACTAGTAAGGCTTTTCTTTTAAAAGATAACTAATTAAATAATTACCCCAGTATTATCTTCTTATACCTCAAAAGATGATTTTGCCTGTTTCACTTTGGAAGCCATTGGGTGCAGGGAAGAGGAAAAACCAGAGTCTGAGTCTACTGATTTCCCAATAAGGGTTTTTTCCTTAAAAAAATATAAAGAGCAAATATCAAAATTTGTATTTTTATTGTAGTATAACATGTGTTCATAAAAACGTACATGTTACAAGTATACATCTTTGTACATTTTCCCAGAGTGAACCCACATAACCAACTGTGAAGGTCAGGAATTAGAACCTTCCCAGCCCTCCAGTGTGGTCTTGTGCTTTCTCATCCCTGCAGATGATTCCTGTCCTGATCTGTTTTTAAATTTTATATTTAGAGAATCATACAATATGAATTATTTTGAGACTGAATTTCTTTTGTCTAATGCTATCTTTGTGAGATTTGTCTGTGTTGGTAGCTAGAAATTTATTCATTTTCTTTGCTATGTAGTCTTTCATTGAGTATACTACTATGTTCTTATCCATTCTGAAGTTGATGAATATTTGAGTTGTTTCTAATGTCTGGCTATTAGGAATAATGCTCCTGAGCCTTCTTATACATTTGGTGTGTATATGCCTGCATTTCTTTTGGATACGTAATTAGGAGATATATGTAGCAGTGAAACTGCTGGGTAGACATATGTTGATCTCTAGAATGTAGAGCAAATATTAATCAACTATTATTATAATAATGAAACACAATTAACCACATCAAAATGAGTTTCTTACAACAGTAAGCATTCAACACTCACAAATCTGTGGGTTGGCTGGGACGCTGATGATCTAAGCTGAACTCAGCTGGACTTAGATCCGATCTGGACATTCAGTTCAGATCTGCTCCATATGTCTGTCATCCTTCTTGGACCCGTGGCTCATCGAGGCACATTTTTTTTTTAATGGCCAACGAAGCCTCTTCTCAAGGCTGGAACCAAGATGGTATTAATTGCTAAAGCACATTTGGAGACTCTGTGCACATTATGTCCACTAGCATCCTTTGAATAACACAAGTCACATGGCCAAGCCCAAGAGATGGGAGAAATTCACTCCACCTCCCATAAGGTATATTTGTTAGGGTGTGGATATATGATTCTATTACACAGAAATGAAGAGTTAGAACCCATAATTCAATTAACCACCTAGTCTCGTAAAGCATTCCAACATACCCTGCCAGCAATGGTGTCAGAAAAGTCTCATTATTCCACATCCTCGATATTTGGGATTTTCAGTCTTTTTAAAGGTAGTCATTCAGTGTCATGACTTAATTTATGTCCCTCAAATGATTAATGAGGTTGCATGCCTTCTTATATATTTATTGGCTTTTTCTAAACCGTTTGCTCAAGCCATTTACCCAGTAAAAAGAGTAGGTTGTCAGTCTTTTTTTTTATTGATTCATAAGATACATTCTGAAATTAAATCTTTGTTGGTTATCTTTTATTCACTCTGTGTCTTGTCATTTTACTCTCTTTACTGTGTCTTTGCATGAACAAATGTTTTTAATTTGAATGTAGTCCAATTTATCAATCCTTCCCTTTATGATTAATACCTTTTACGTCTGGTTTAAGAAATCTTGGCCAACCCTGAGGTCATGAAGATATTCTCCTGTGTTTTCTTGTAAAAGCTTTATTGTTCTCCTTTTCATATTTAGATCTACAGTCTGTCTGGACTAGATTTTTATGTACTTTATGAAGTAATGGTCCAGATTCACATGGATATCGAAGTGACACAATACCATTTATTGAAAAACCATCTTTTCTCTACTGCACTGCCTTGCCATTCTCATGTCAAGTGTCCATTATGTGTTGCCCATTCCTGGACTCTCCATCCCATTTCACTGGCCTATTTGTCTGTCTTTAAGTCAATACTATGCTCTCTTAATTAGTGTAGCTTCATATTACATCTTGATATCTGACACCATAAATCCTCCAGCTTTGTCCTTCTTTGAGACTGTCTTGACTTTTCTTGACCCTATGTTTCCATTAAAAATATTTAAACCAGCTTGTCAATTTTTATAGCAATCATTCTGGATATTGATTTAAATTACAGTGATTAACTTGTGGGGAGTTAATCATTACAGCATTTTTTTTTTCAATCTATGAACATGATATATTCCTCTATTTTTTTAGGTTTTAAAAATGCTTTTCTCAATAGATTTCTCTTAGAGGTCTTGCACCTTTCTCACACCTTCTCTGTTTCTGTTTCTTTTATTCCTAATCATTTGATGTTTTTGATCCTACTGTAAAAAAGTATCTTTTAAATTTAGTAGTTTGTTGTCAGTATATAGAAATAAGAGTGAATTTTTATATTAAGTAATTATCCAGTGACCTTGCTGGGTTTGCTTATAAATTCTAATCTCTATATTATTTTAGATTTTGTATATACAGAATAATGTTATCTGGGGATAATGACTCTTGCTTCTTTTCCAAACCCTATCTATTTTATTTCTTTATCTTACATTATTACTTTCAGTATCTTACCCTTAGGTAAGATGTTTTCTGAAGTTTTTTTTTTTTTTTTTTTGTAGGTGGTCTTAATCAAATATAATACATTCCCTGCTAGTCCTAGTTTGCTCGAAGTTTTTAATGGTGAATTTTATCAAATTTTTGCATAATTAACATGCTCATATAGTTTTCTTGTGTTATTCTATTAAATATGATAGATTACATTCATTGATGTTTGACTATTAAGTTAGGTTTATGTTCCTGAAATAAATATGATGTTGTTATAATGTATTAATTATCCTTTTAATGTGTGGCTGGATTTGTTTTGTTAATATTTTGTTTGATATTTCAAAAATTTATGTTCATGTTAGATACTGGTCTCTAATTATTTTCTTGCAATGTCTTTGTCAGACTTTGGTATCAAAGATGTACTGGCCTTATACAATGACTTGGGAAATGTACCTTCTTTGACGTACTGTCTTTGTCTATACTCTGGAAGAATTTGTATACTATTGATGTTTTTTTTTTTCTCTAATGTTTGGAAGAATTCACCAGTGAAGTTATCTTGGTCTTGAATTTCTTTATGGAAATATTTAATTACTTTCATATCTTCAGTATGCATAAGAACATTTAGATTATTTCTTCTTGTGTCAGTTTTGATAAGTTTTTTTTAATAAATCACTTACTTAAGTTTTCTAATTTATGGAAACAATTGATCAGAAAATTTTGTTAATTTTAGTGTTTATAAGATAATTTAGGTTTTCCATTTATATTACTTTTTTGCAAATTAGCATTTTTTTCTTGATGTGTTTTGCAAGGAATTAACTAATTTTACGAAATTTTCAAGTATCAATGTTTGCATTTATTGATTCTCTTTGCTGAACATTTGTATTGTATTGCATTAATTTCAATATTTTTTCATTATTTTCTTCTTGACATGTCCTCCTTGCTATCATCTTATATCACTGACCTCTAGTCATTCTTCCTACCTGATGTATTTAATTGAAGCTACACATTTTACTATTTGCATGGTTATAGCCACATACCGTAAGTTTTAATGTCTTGAATTTTTACCATCATTTGGTTTAAATTATTCATTTATTTATTTTAAAATATTTATTTTGAGAGAGAGAGAGAGAGCATGAGTGGTGGGGAGAGGCAGAAAGAGAGGGGAGAGAGAATCACAAGCAGGCCCAACATGGGGTTCGATGCCACGAACAGTGAGATCATAATCTGAGCCGAAATCAAGAGTCAAATGCTTACCCATCTGAGCCACCCAGGCGTCCCAGCTTAAATTATATTTTAATATCCATTTTGATTTATTCTTTGTCTCATTAGTTATTTGAGAGTGTAAGTCTTAAATTCAAAATGTTAGGGGATTTTCCAGCTGGCTTTTGTTGTTCTGTTCTTGTTTAATTTCACTATAGTCAAAGAATATATAGTATTTTAATCATTTTAAATTTGTTGAGACTTACTTTATGGTATAGCATAAATAAATTTTGGCAGCTGTTATATGGGAGTCACAAAAGGATATATTTCCCACACTTGCATTCATTATTTTATGTAAGTCAATTAGGTTCATTATTCCATTTATGTTCAAATCTTATGTTTCCTTAAGTACTGTTTTTGATGGCATGTTCTATCAATTACTGAGAGAAATATGTGAAAATCTTCCACTATGATTGTGGTTTTGTATATTTCCCCTTTGAAACTTTTTGTTTTGTTTCGTTTTTTTAATTTTTTTGCTTTATATGTTGTGAAGCTATGTTATTCTGTGCATATAAGCTTAGATTTAAAAATATTTTTCCGGTAGATTGACTCTTTTATCATTACTATATATCCTTTTCTGTATCTAGTAATATTCCATCCTTTAAAGTCTACTTTGTTTCCCATATGTCGCATGATACACAGGTTACATTCGTTTACTTTTATCTTTTTGTATTCTTATATTTAAGGAATATCACTGGAAAGTAGCAGAGAGTCAGGTTTGTTTTTGTTTTTGTTTTTTTAAGTACAAACTAACAGTCTTTGTTTTTTAGCTAGAATACTTAATTTGTTGATATCTTATGTAACTAGTGATATATTTGGATTTAAATCTATTATCTCATTACTTGTTTTTTATTTGTCCCACTTTGTGTATTCTCCTTCCTTTCTTGCCTTCTTTTGAATAAAATTTTTTATTATTTCCCTTTCCCCTGCTATTGCTGACAAATTTTACTTTCTTTCTAAGGCTGGGCTCCCTACAAATACAGCCTGAGATGTAGATCCTTTTTTGAATAGTTTATCGGAGAAGTCTTCTCAGAAGAGAAATACAGGAAGCAGTATGCGGCAGGGGTAAAAGCTAAGCAAGAAAGAGTCTCAGCTGGAGACCAGCTTAAAGGAGATCTCAGGGGGACTCTCTGGAGCACAAATTATACTGTGGAGTTAGACCTACCTTCCAGGAAGCGGGCTGGCTATTTGTACCTCTGACCGTCAGATATTGTTCAAGTTCTGTTCTGGTGGCTGGGGAGAGAGTGAGTGTACGTAACATGCATTTCCCTGATTTTTTAATGAGGTCAAGTATGTTTTCATGTTTACTGACAACTTATGTTTCTTCTGTAAAATGCTTATTCATATACTTTGCCCATTTTTCTATTGGATTATTGGTCTTTTTCTGTAGTTCTTTATATTTTCTATATATTAATTCATTGTCAATTAAGTGTTACAAATTTTTTTCACTCATGTTTTTAATTTTTTTTTTAAGTTTCTTTATTTCTTTTGAGAGACAGAGCACAAGCAAAGGAGGGGCAGAGAGAAGGAGAGAATCCCAAGCAGGCTCCACGCCATCAGCGCAGAGCCTGATATGAGGCTTGAACTCATGAACAACGAGATCATCACCTGAGCAGAGATCAAGACTCAGTCACTTAACCAACTGCACCACCCAGAAGCTCATCATTCATGCCTTTTTATTAACTATATTGCTATTGACAAACAGAATTTCTTGATTTTAATGTGGTTGAATTTAGTAGTCTTTTCATTAGAGATTGTAATTTTTATTTCATATTTTTCTTGTTTAAAAAACTTATTTCGGGGTGCCTGGGTGGCTCAGTTGGTTAAACGTCTGACTTGGGCTCAGGTCATGATCTCACAGCTTATGAATTTGAGCCTCACATCAGGCTGTGTGCTGACAGCTCAGAGCCTGGAGCCTGCTTCAGATTCTGTGTCTCCCTCTCTCTCTGCCCCTCCCCTGCTCATGCACTGTCTCTCTCTCTCTTTCTCTCTCTCTCTCAAAAATAAATAAACGTTAAAAATTTTTTTAAAAAGAAACTTATTTCTACCACAAGGTCAAAAAATATTCTTATGGTGTCTTTTAAAAAGTTTATAGATGTGCTTTTTTAAAATGTTTTATTTATTTTTGAGAGAGAGAGCACGAGCGGGGGAGGGGAAGAGAGACAGAGGGAGAGAGAGGATCAGAAGCAGACTCTGTGCTGACAGCTGTGAGCCTGATGCAGGGCTCCAACTCACAACTTGTGAGATTATGACCTGAGCCGAAGTCAGGTGCTCAAGCGACTGAGCCACCCAGATATCCCTAGAGTTATGCTTTTAACATGTAAGTCCTTATTTAAATCCTTATTGAGATTTATATATGGTATAAGGTAGAGCTCCAAATTTAGTTGTTCGATGGGAATAACTAATTGTCTCAGCACCTCTTACTAAGCTGTCCAGCTTTTCCCCACTGATCTTTAATACCCCTCCATCATATATCAAGTCTCAAGTCTCTATGTATCCTTGGGTTCTCTATGCTGTTCCATGTTCTCTCGTCTATTCCAGGGGTTAATTTATTTATCGCTAATAGCATACTGGCTTAACAAATACAACCATAGAGTAAGTACTGCTTTTTGACAGGGTAAATTTACCTAATTTGTTCTTCAGGATACCTAGGTTTTACTTTGTCCAATGTAATCCCATATAACTTTTAGAAATAAATTTTCATGTTCTTAAAAAAGATAATTAAGTGTTTTTGGATGTTTACACTGACACTATAGACAAAGGTGGCATCTTTATGATATCATGTAATACAATCCGTGAAGAGATTTTCTTCCACCTATTTAGCCCTCATTTTATATCTTTCAATAAAGCTTTATTATTTTCCTCGTAATAACTTCACATATTTCTTGTAGACTTATTCCTGTATACATGTATAAATGGTAGAGTTTTAAAAATTTATAATTTTATTTTTTATTTTTTTATTTTAAATTTTATTTTATTTTTTTACATCCAAATTAGTTTGTATATAGTACAACAATGATTTCAGGAGTAGATTCCTTAATGTCCCTGAGGCATTTAGCCCATCCCCACCCCCCACAACCCCTCCAGCAACCCTCAGTTTGTTCTCCATATTTATGAGTCTCTTCTGTTTTGTCCCCCTCCCTGTTTTTATTTTTATTTTTGTTTCCCTTCCCTTATGTTCATCTGTTTTGTCTCTTAAAGTCCTCATATAGGTGAAGTCATGATATTTGTCTTTCTCTGACTGACTACTTTCACTTAGAATCATACTCTCCAGTTCCATCCACGTAGTTGCAAATGGCAAGATTTCATTCTTTTTGATGACCGAGTAATACTCCATTGTGTGTGTATATATATATATATATATATATATATATATATATATACCACATCTTCTTTATCCATTCATCTATCAATGGACATTTGGGCTCTTTCCATACTTTGGCTATTGTTGATAGTGCTGCTATAAACACTGGGGTGCATGTGCCCCTTCGAAATAGCACCCCTGTATGCCTTGGATAAATGCCAAGTAGTGCAATTGCTGGGTCATAGGGTAGTTCTATTTTTAGTTTTTTGAGGAAACTCCACACTGTTTTCCAGAGTGGCTGCACCAGTTTGCATTCCCACCAACAATGCAAAAAAGATCCTCTTTCTCCACATCCTCGCCAATATCTGTTGTTGCCTGAGTTGTTAATGTTAGCCATTCTGACAGGTGTGAGGTGGTATCTCATTGTAGTTTTGATTTGTATTTCCTTGATGATGAGTGTTGCTGAGCATCTTTTCATGGGTTGGTTGGCCATCTGGATGCCTTCTTTGGAGAAGTGTCTATTCATGTCTTTTGCCCATTTCTTCACTGGATTATTTGTTTTATTGGGTGTTGAGTTTGTTGAGTTCTTTATAGATTTTGAATACTAACCCTTTATCTGATATGTCATTTGCAAATATCTCCTCCCATTCTGTCAGTTGCCTTTTGGTTTTGCTGATTGTTTCCTTTGCTGTGCAGAAGATTTTTATTTTGAGAAGGTCCCAGTAGTTCATTTTTGCTTTTGTTTCCCTTGCCTCTGGAGACGTGTTGAGGAAGAAGTTGCTGTGGTCAAGGTCAAAGAGGTTTTTGCCTCCTTTCTCCTTGAGGATTTTAATGGCTTCCTGTCTTACATTGAGGCCTTTCATCCATTTTGAGTTTGTTTTTGCGTCTGGTGTAAGAAAGTGGTCCAGGTTCATTGTTCTGCATGTCGCTGTCCAGTTTTCCCAGCACCACTTGCTGAAGAGACTGTCTTTATTCCATTGGATATTCTTTCCTGCTTTGTCAAAGATTAGCTGGCCATACATTTGTGGGTCCATTTCTGGGTGCTCTATTCTGTTCCATTGATCCGAGTGTCTGTTCTTGTGCCAGTACCATACTGTCTTGATGATTACAGCTTTGTAGTACAGCTTGAAGCCCGAGATTGTGATGCCTCCTGCTTTAGTTTTCTTTTTCAAGATTGCTTTGGCTATTCGGGGTCTTTTCTGGTTCCATAAAAATTTTAGGATTATTTTTCTAGCTCTGTGAAGAATGCTGGTGTTATTTTGATAGGGATTGCATTGAATATGTAGATTGCTTTGGGTAGTATTGACATTTTAACAATATTTGTTCTTCCTATCCAGGAGCATGGAATATTTTTCCATTTTTGTGTCTTCTTCAATTTCTTTCATAAGCTTTCTATAGTTTTCAGGGTATAGATTTTTCACCTCTTAGGTTAGATTTATTCTTAGGTATTTTATGGTTTTTCGTGCAACTGTAAATGGGATCGATTCCTTGATTTCTCTTTCTGTCTCTTCATTGTTGGTGTATAGGAATGCAACCGACTTCTGTGCGTTGATTTCATATTCTGCAACTTTGCTGAATTCATGGATCAATGCTAGCAGTTTTTTGGTGGAATCTTTTGGGTTTTCCATACAGAGTATCATGTCATCTACAAAGAGTGAAAGTTTGACCTCCTCCTGGCCGATTTGGATGCCTTTTATTTCTTTGTGTTGTCTGATTCCAGAGGCTAAAACTTCCAATACTACATTGAATAACAGTGGCGAGAGTGGACATCCCTGTCTTGTTCCTGACCTTAGGGGGAAAGCTCGCAGTTTTTCCCCATTGAGGATGATATTACCTTTGGGACATTCATATATGGCTTTTATGATCTCAAGGTGTGCTCCTCCTATCCCTACTTCCTTGAGGGTTTTTTTCAAGAAAGGATGCTGTGTTTTGTCAAATGCTTTCTCTGCATCTGTTGAGAGGATCATATGGTTCTTGTCTTTTCTTTTATTGATGTGATGAATCACGTTAATTGTTTTGTGGATATTGAACCAGCCCTGCATCCCAGGTATAAATCCCACTTGCTCGTGGTGAATAATTTTTTTTTATGTATTGTTGGATCTGGTTGGCTAATATCTTGTTGAGGATTTTTACACCCATGTTCATCAGGGAAATTGGTCTATAGTTCTTCTTTTTAGTGTGGTCTCTGTCTGGTTTTGGAATCAAGGTAATGCTGGCTTCATAGAAAGAGTTTGGAAGTTTTCCTTCCATTTCTATTTTTTGGAACAGTTTCAAGAGAATAGGTGTTAACTCTTCCTTAAATGTTTGGTAGAATCCCCCTGGAAAGCCATCTGGCCCTGGACTCTTGTATTTTGGCAGATTTCTTATTACTAATTTGATTTCCTTACTGGTTATGGGTCTGTTCAAATTTTCTATTTCTTCCTGTTTCAGTTTTGGTAGTGTATATGTTTCTAGGAATTTGTCCATTTCTTCCAGATTGCCCATTTTATTGGCATAAAATTGCTCATAATATTCTCTTATTGTTGTTTGTTTTTCTGCTGTGTTTGTTGTGATCTCTCCTCTTTGATTCTTGATTTATTTGGGTCCTTTCCTTTTTCTTTTTGATCAAACTGGCTAGTGGTTTATCAATTTTGTTAATTCTTTCAAAGAATCAGCTTCTGGTTTCATTGATCTGTTCTACTGTTTGTTTGGTTTCGATAGCATTAATTTCTGCTCTAATCTTTATTATCTCCTGTCTTCTGCTGGTTTTGGGTTTTATTTGCTGTTCATTTTCCAGCTCCTTAAGGCATAAGGTTAGGTTGTGTATCTGAGATCTTTCTTCCTTCATTAGGAAAGCTTGGATTGCTATATATTTTCCTCTTATGACCGCCTTTGCTGTGTCCCAGAGGTTTTGGATTGTGGTATTTTCATTTTCATTGGCTTCCATATACTGTTTAATTTCTTCTTCAACTTCTTGGCTATCCCATTCATTTTTTATTAGGGCGTTCTTTAGTCTCCAAGTATTTGTTACCTTTCCAAATATTTTCTTGTGGTTGATTTCGAGTTTCATAGTGTTGTCCTCTGAAAATATGCACGGTATGATCTTGATTTTTTGTACTTACTTAGGGCTGATTTGTGTTCCAGTATATGGTCTATTTTGGAGAACATTCCATGTGCACTGGAGAAGAATGTATATTCTGCTGCTTTAGGATGAAATATTCTTAATGTATCTGTTAAGTCCCTCTGGTCCAGTGTGTCCTTCAAAGCCATTGTTTCCTTGTTGATTTTTTTTTTGATTAGATGATCTGTCCATTGCTATGAGTGGGGTATTGAAGTCTCCTACTATTATGGTATTACTATCAATGAGTTTATGTTTGTGATTACTTGATTTATATATTTGGGTGCTTACACATTTGGGGCATACATGTTTACAATTGTTAGATCTTCTTGATGGATAGACCCCTTGATTATGATATAATGCCCTTCTGCATCTGTTGATACAGTGTTTATTTTACAGTCTAGATTGTCTGATATAAGTATGGCTACTCCAGCTTTCTTTTGTTGACCATTAGCATGATAGATGGTTTTCCATCCCCTTACTTTCTTTTTTTTTTTTTTTTTTTTTTTTTTCATCCCCTTACTTTCAATCTGAAGGTGTCTTTAGGTCTAAAGTGGGTATCTTGTAAACAGCATATAGATGGATCTTGTTTTCTTATCCATTCTGTTACCCTATATCTTTTGATTGGAGCATTGAGTCCATTGACGTTAGAGTGAGTACTGAAAGATATGAGTTTATTGCCATTATGTTTCTTGTAGAGTTGGAGTTTCTGGTGGTGCTCTCTGGTCCTTTCTAGTCTTTGTTGCTTTTGGTCTTTTTTTTTTTTTTTCATCTTTTCTCGCCTGAGAGAATCCCCCTTAAAATTTCTTGAAGGGCTGGTTTAGTGGTCACAAACTCCTTTCATTTTTGTTTGTCTGAGAAATTTTTATCTCTCCTTCTATTTTGAATGACAGCCTTGCTGGATAAAGAATTCTTGGCTGCATATTTTTCTGATTCAGCACATTGAATCCATCCTGCCACTCCTTTCTGGCCTGCCAAGTTTCTGTGGATAGGTCTCCTACACACCTGATCTGTCTTCCCTTGTAGGTTAGGGACTTTTTCCCCTTGCTGCTTTCATGATTCTCTCCTTGACTGAGTATTTTGTGAATTTGGTTGATGGTTGGTTTTTGTTGAATCTAATGGGAGTCCTCTGTGCTTCCTGGATTTTGATGTCTGTGTCTTTCCCCAGGTTAGGAAAGTTTTCCACTATGATTTGCTCACATAACCCTTCTACCCCTATTTCTCTCTCTTCCTCTTCTGGGACCCCTATGATTCTGATGTTGTTCCTTTTTATTGAGTCACTGATTTCTCTAATTCTTAAATCGTGCTCTTTGTCCTTAATCTCCCTCTTTTCTTCTGTTTCATTATTCTCTACATGTTTGTCCTCCATATCGCTGATCCTCTGTTCTGCCTCATCCATCCATGCTGCTGTGGCATCCAACCATGATTGCAGCTCAGTTATAGCATTTTTAATTTCATTCTGACTAGTTTTTACTTCTTTCATCTCCACAGAAAAGGATTCTAATCTATTTTCGACTCCGGCTAGTATTCTTATTATCATGATTCTAAATTCTGGTTCAGACATCTTGCTTGTATCTGTGTTGGTTAAGTCCCTGGGTGTTGTTTCTTCGTGCTCTTTCTTTTGGGGTGAATTCCTTCGTTTTGTCATTTTGAAGGGAGAAAAGTAATTAATGAGGTGGAAAAATTAAAATTAAAAAAATTAAAATTAAAAAAATATTAAAATTAAAAAATTAAACACACACACACAAATCGAATAAATGAGGCTTGATCCTAGGTGCGTTTTGGTCTTGGTGTTGAAAGTGGTTTGACAGATTAGAGAAAAGGGGGGGGGGGGAAGAAATTGTTCAAGAAATTGAAAAAAATGAATACACTGAAGTAGACTAAAATAGGATGATGGGAGTAAAATATAATTAAGAAAATATACACAAAAGTAAAGAATATAGTAGAAAAACTAAAGAAAAATATTTTAGTAAAAATTAAAAATAAAAATGATTTTTTTCTCTTTCTGTATTCAAGAAAAGAAAAATGAAAAAGAAAAAAAAAGGAAATCGTTTTAAAGTTTGAAAAAGTGAATACACTGAAGTAGACTAAAATAAAATGATGTAAGTAAAATAGAATTTGAAAAAAATTACATAAAAGTAAAGAATATAGTAGAAAAAATTTTAAAAAATATATTTTTAATATATTTTGGTCTGTATTCAAGAAAAAGAAAAGAAATGAAAAGAGAAAAAAAAAGAAAGAAAATTGAATAGACCTGCTAACAAATTGAAATAGGACTGAAATTACTTCATTTTCCCCTAGAAGTCAGTGTATGTAGCACTTTATAGTCTATAAACTAAGCTGCTGGTGAGACTTGTGTTCTTGAAGATCCAGGTTAGCCCAGTGGGGCGGGGCTCAGTGTAATGTCTCCGTTCTCCACTAGATGGCGCTAGCCTACTGGGGTGGATTGTTGCATCGCTTGTAGGTGCGTATGCGCATGTGCGGGAGCTGTGAAAATGGCATCACCCTGGCACCTAGTCTCTAGTATCAGAACTGTGTTCTCCCTGATCAGCAATTGTGCACCCGTCCTCTGTCTTCAGCTTCATCCATTCCCTGCGTTTTCACTGCCTGTGACCAGGCCCCGGGCAGTACCTCTCTCCTGAATTTTGTCTCAGATGCAGGTGTTTTCCCTGGCCCCTTACTTCTGAAGGACTGTGGCTTTGACCCAATCAGCCCCTCTGAGGGAGGGTCTCACCGAGCAATGGCTGCATGCCAGCTGCACCCAGGAACACCTGCTGGACCCTGCTGCTACTGATGCCCTGAGACTGCAGCCAGGTGCCTGCCCACCCCAGAAAAAGTTTGTGAGACGGTGTAGCAGCAGCTTTTCAGGGATTATGGAAAATCACAACACACACCTGGCACCAGACTTCACCCTTAACGACCTGTTCCAGCATCAGAGAAAGTGGCCGTTTTCTGGGGTCTGCTGGGACCAGGTGGCTTCAACAATCTCCACCAAATGTCCTTCCAGCAGTGGAACTGCTTTTCCCCGTGTGGCCCGAGAACCTCCCGGACCCCACTCTGTTCCTGGGGATTCGCCCTTCCCACCAGAACACTGCCAGGTATGGAGCTGCGGAGTTGCAGCCTTTGTGCTCCCCTTGTTTACAGTCTTAATGGAATTTAAACCCTCTCCTTTCTCCCTTCCTAGTTTCGTCCCTGCGGCTGTTTCCAATTTTCCACTTTCTCTCCAGCTGCTTTTGAGGAGGGGTGCTTTTCCTGTATTCTCCCCCCCACCCTGTCTCCGTCCTCTCTCCGCCTGGAAAAGCACCTCCCTTCCTGTGCCCTCTCGCTCCCCAAGTTCACCTCTCTGCGCCGTGTACCTGCTGAATTCTGTGGTTCAGGTTGTGCAGATTGTCGTGTTAATCCTCCAATCCGTTTTCTAGGTGTGCAGGATGGTTTAGTGTTGGTCTGGCTCTATTTCATGGACGCGAGACACACAGAAAACTTCCATGCTGTTCCGCCATCTTGGCTCCTCCATTCTCAAATTTATAATTTTAAACTGTTGCTGATGTTTAAATTGTTTGGTTTTGATACTGCATTTGCTGAAATTCTATGTTAGCTATAATAATTCATGTGTGTAGTCTTTCGGATTTTCCATGTCCGTTATTCTCTCGTTTATAAATAATGGCTGTTCTGGTTACTTACTGCTACAAAAAAACAAAAAACAAAACAAAAAACAAAAACAAAAAACAAAAACTACCCCCAAATTTAGCTGATACAATAAGCATTTTATTATGTTCATGAATTCAGAGAGTCAAGAATTCAGACAGGGCACAGTAGGGATGCCTTTGCTCTACAATAACTGAGGTCTAAATTGGGTTGGCATAGACTAGATGCTGCTGGCATCTTGCATCACCTGGAGACTTTTTAATTTACATATTTGGCACATGGGATGGGATGTTTGAAATCTGGGCTCACCAGAATTCTTTACTAGAATGCCTACTTGTAACTTCTCTGTGAGGCTTCAGTTTCCTCAGGCACACCAGTCTCTGACCATCTGTGGGACCAAAGGCTCTGAACTTTTGATCCTTCCAAAGAATTTCAAAAGGCTGTCCAGCCACACCTTTTCCTGGAAGCAAACGTCCCAATTTTAGCATTTTCTGCCATCCAGAATAGCTGAACATGTCCCAAATCGTCAGGTCCTGACTCCATTTTGCTTACTAGTTCTTCAACCTATGTCTTTCCATTTTGTTATAGAACCAAGAAGAAACCAGACCTTAAATCTATTCAGCTAGCTGGCCAAGTTCACTGTTTGTGAGTTTTTCTTACATGGAACTGCAGGGCTCAAGGCAGCTACGCTTTCTGCCACTTTATAAAGAAAGAGTCTCCTTTCCTCTGGCTTCCAATAACGGATTCCTCATTTCTATCCATCTCTCACTGGCAGTTCCTTTAGTATCATATTTCTACTAACAGCCTGTTCTTGATGATTTAGGTGTTCTCTAATAGGATATAACCTTTCTCTCTCATGATTCTTACTTCCTTCTAAGTTCTCACTAACAGAGTAATTCACATCAATATTTCTACTAACTCTTTTCAAAGCCATCCAGACATTTTTGTTTTATATCATGCTCCTCAAAAAGTTTCTAGTCTCTACTCATTGCATAATTTTAAAGCCACTCACATTTTTAGGTATTTGTTTTAATAGCACCCTACTTCTAGGTACAAAATTTAAGTTAGCTTCCTGTTGTTGCTGTAACAACTTGCAATAAATTTGGTGGTTTGAAACAACGTAAATCTGTTATCTTACAGCTATGGAGATTAGAAGTCTGAAAGGGGTGTCGGTGGGCCACAATAAAGGCATTGGCGGGGTTAAATTCCTTGTGGATACTCTAAGTGAGAATGTATTTTTTTTTTTTGCTTTTTCCAGCTTTCAGTGGTGGCTCATACTCCTTTGGCTCTTGGTCCCCTTCCTCCATCTTCAAAGCCAACAGTGTCCACTCAAGTCTTTCTCGCATTGCATCACTCTGTCTCTTTTGCCTCCTTCTTCCTCATTTAAAGACCTGCGCAGTTACACTGGGCCTAAATAATTCAGGATAATCTTTTTATTTGAAGGTCAACCGATTAACAACCCTAATTCCCTCTTGCCCATACTGTTTTATAACATATTCTGCGGATTAAGAGTTTTGGAATTAAGGTGCATACAAACATGCCTACCTCATGTTGCTGTAGGTTTCTGTGGATATTTTTAAACAGTTTTTCATGAATATTTTTTAAACAAATAACTAAGCAAGTGTCTTTGAAATTTCATGAGACGCAGTTGTATATTCATCCACTCATTTATTCATTCATCATGTGCATGTTTTTGGACAACAGTCTTTGTTTTTAGTACCCTGGGAGGTGTCAGTATGGAAACTGTCTCTGAGAGTCACTAGAACATTGTGGGTAACCCCACAGATTCTAAGAACTTAACTGCCTGGGCTTGAATCCAGAACCTCAGCAGAAACACTATTTATGAGCTCTCTGATCTTAAGATATTCTCCCTGAATGCCTTAGTTTCCTTATCTTAACAAAGTGCTTAAGATAATGCCTAGCATATATAAAAAATAGATAATTTTTTTTGAGAGAGAGAGAGAGAGAGAGAGAGAGAGAGAGTGCAGGGGAGGGGCAGAGAGCAAAGGAGAGAGAGAATCCCAAGCAGGCTCCATGCTTAGCACAGAGCCCAACTCAGGGCTCATGACCTGAGCTAATATTGAGTCAGATGCTTAACTGACTGAGCCACCCAGGTGCCCTGATAAATGTTTGCTTTTATTATCATTTTCATTTTCTGCCCTCAAGGTGCTCAAGGTTTGGCTGTGCCTTCACAAATAAATAAATTGTGACTATTTCCATGATTGAGGCAAATTTTAGATACAATGAGGCTTAATTAATTCTGGCTACACTATAAATTCAATTTTCTGAAAAATGAATTCTTTTCTCCTCCTGCTCTCTAATCTGCCCTTTCTCCTGTGTTCCCACAGGGAATGTTGCCACGGTTCTCCATTCATCCATGTTCGAAATCTCAGTGCTATCCTGCTCTTCCCTGGCCCCCATCCCTCACATCTCATTGGTGGTCCGGTCCAGTCAACTTTCTCTCTTTAACATCTAACCTTCCTCTTCCCTTCTTGTCATTCCTCTTGCTATCTCCTCTTCCAGGCGCTGATCACCGTTAACCTCGATGATTTTTAACATTAGTCATGATGCCTGCTGCAGCTCCAGACCCCTCATCCATGTTCGAGTCAGGAAAAAGGAGGAAGAGCAAAAGACTTCTCTTTACATCTTATTGGTCAGAACTGAATCCCATGTTTACTGCTCGACCAACCACTGGAGAAGGAGAATGATTAGTTTAGGCCAGTCATGATTTATTCCCTAGGCTGGAGAGGGGGTTGACTTTGATAAAGAGACCTCTGCATGTCACTTGAATTGAGGTTCTGTTAGCAGAGAAGAACTAGCAAATGATGTTGGTGCTATAGACTGAATATTGTGCCCCTCAAAATTCATATGTTGAGACCTTATCCCAAATGTGACGGTATTTGGAGGTGGGATCTTTGAGAGGTGATTAGGTGATGAGGGCGGAAGCTTCATGAATGGGATTAATTCCCTAACAAAAGAGACCCCGGAGAGCTTCCTTGCCCATTCCACAATTCTGTATCTGAGGACACTACAAGATGTTGGCAATCTGTGACCCAGACTAGGTTCTACCGGAACTCGACCCTGCCGGCACCCTGATCTTGGACTTCCAGCTTCCACAGCTGTAACAAATAAATTCTGTTATTTGTAAGCCACCCAGTCTATGGCGTTTTGTTATAGCAGCCTGAACGAAGACAGTTGAATAAGCCACAGCCAGCGTCTGCCACAATATACACTCCTGATCTGTCCCAGGGACACCTCCCCAAGCTAATATTTCCTCAGTCATTGTTGCACTGCCAATCCTCCTCTCCATCGCCCCCCCCCCACCCCCCAACCTCAATCTGAGCTTCAGGTATAGGTGATTTTCTAAGGTGCCATTGGTGCATTGGTGCCTTTTCTGTCTGTCTGGTGGCCCTCATCTTCCTGGAAGACATGTCCTTTTTTTTTGTTTTTTTGATAGCAAGAGAGTGAGAGTGTTCACGTGTGCAAGTTGAGGAGAGGCAGAGAGAGGGAGAGAGAACCTTAAGCAGCCTCCATGCCCAGTACAGAGTCCGATGCAGGACTCCGTCCCACAACCGTGGGATCATGACCTGAGCTGAAATCAAGAGTTGGACACTTAACCGAGTGAGCCACCCCAGGCGCCCCTGAAAGACGTGTTCTTATCTTACAAGAAAACTGGAGCATCAATCCCTTTTGAAGATTTTCTTAGAGCTGTCTGTACTTTCAGTGTGCCAGAGAATGAACTGTATCTCCCCGAAATTTGTATGCTGAAGCCTGAACTACCAACGTGATTTGGAAATGGGGCCTTTGGGAGGTAATTAGATTTTGATAAGGTCATGAGGGTGAGCTCGTCATGTTGAAATTAGTGTCTTTATAAGAGATGCCAGAGAGCTTCTTTTTTCTTTCTCTTTACCCATAAGCACCAAGGGGAGGACAGGTAAGGACACCATGAAAAGGAGATTGTCTGCCAGCCAGGAAGAGTGCAGTCACCAGAAATACACCCCGCCAAGTCTTTGGTCTTGGACTTCCAGCCTCCAGAGCTATGAGAAACAAACTCCTGTTGTCTGAGCCCCCCAGCCTGTGGTATTTTGTTATGGTATCTCTAGGAGACGAGCACATGCTGTAACCTGCCCACACTTCTGTCCCAGAAGGTATTGTATTTGTGGCACGTCTCTTTCCCCTCCCTAGACAGTAACCTCCTACAGGGTGGACCAATGTGCTACTGTCTTTGTACCCTCAGCATAGCACCTGGGACAAAGCTGCTCTCTGCCAGTACTTGGCTGCCAAGGAAGTTTCAAAACAAAACTGATGACTGAACTGACTGGATGGTGAAGAACGAGTAGGCTTGGCTAGAGATGCCATGAAAGACGCGTCCCAGCAAGAAGGAATAACCTCCCTTTCCTAAATGACCTTTAAATTCTTCCGTAAGTCATCTTCCCCGATCCTCGTGCCATGAGGTCACTTAGGTCACCCTGCTATGTTTCCACTTTCCTTACACAATAATTTTTTTAAGTTTGTTTACTTATTTATTTTGAGAGAGAGTGCTAGTGGAGGAGGGGCAGAGAGAGGGAGAGAAAGCATCTGAAGCAGACTCTACGCTGTCAGCGTAGAGCCCCATCCGGGGCTTGAACTCACGAACTGTGAGAACGTGACCTGAGCGGAAACGAGGAGCTGGATGCTTAACCGACGGAGCCACCCAGGCGCTCCCATTATCACAACATTTATTTCCCCCCCATCACCTTCCCTACCTACCCAGTCTCAGCGAAGGGAACCACCACTCATTCACCCAGTTACGCTGAAAACATGGTACTCATTCCTACTTCTTTTCTTGCCGAAGTTCCCTACCTTCATGACAACAGCATCCCTTGTCAACTCTGCCTCTTTTTCTATCAGTTATGGTCTTGCCAGTGCAAACCAGCCGGGCTCTCACTGTGTCTTCTGCCATCACCTTCCAACTGGCTCCTCTGCCGACACTTTCCCTCCTCCCCCCATCTTAGTCCATTCAGGCTGCTATGACAATAATACCATAGATGGGTGGTTTATATTTCCACAGTTCTGGAGGCTGAAAAAGTCTCAGATCAGGCTGCTGATGGGTTCGGTGTCTGGGGAGATTTCACTTCCCGGTTTCAGATGATCCTCTTCTCCTTGTTTTCTCAAGTGGCAGAAGCAGCAGGGAGCTCTCTGAGGTCTCTTGTATAAGAGCGCTAATCCCATTCATGGGGCTCCGTCCTCATGACTTAATCATGAGGGCCCCACCTCCCTCCCAGGGGCCCCACCTCCTAATATATCACATTGGGGGTTAGGGTTCTGACATATAAATTTTGAAGGGACACAAACATTCAGTCCATCGCACTCCCCACTCCATTCTTCATCCGGCTGCCCAAATTTCCCATTACATTTGGAGCAAAACCTGTATCCTGGTTCCCAAAGCCCTGTGCATTCTGGCCCCTGCTGACCTCTTTGGCCTTTCTCCTGTCCCTTCCTCCCTTGCTTGCAATGCCCCAGTCCTCTTTCCCTTCTTCCTGTTTCTGGCTGTTCCCTCTGCCTGGAAAGCTCTTCCCTGCGGTGTCTCACAGGACAGGCTCCTTCTCAAAATCCACATCTCTTCTCATTCAGATAATGTCACCGGGACACTGAACTGGTAAACAGTGAGGGATTTGCTGCGAGACTTCCTGGCTAAAATTCATCGCTTCTCAGCCGAGGTGCATTAGCAAGTTACTGAAATGGTCTTTGTGTCAGTTTGTTTATGAAGGGATACGATAACAATACAGCCTATCTTAACTTTAAAATGTGTAAGTACTTAGTAGAGACTTGCATATTTAAACAACATGCAAATGTTGGTTGTTACTGTTGTTTCAAATGAAACATCACCGTTTTTTGGAGAAACTTCTTTTAACTACTCAGTCTAAAAAGTAGCCCCCCGTCACTGTCTGTCGTATCCGTCAGGTTGAATTCTGCATAAGACGCACAACATCATCTTGTTTATTTCTGCATTGCGTCCTCCTCTGAGAATATGAGCTTCAAAGAGCAGAGGCCATGTTCCTGCTCTGTCTGCAGCATCGGGAACAGAGTCTAGCACGTGGTAGCTTTCAATAAATAAATGCTGAATTGTAATCACACATACACACACACGCACACAGGCGCGCGCACATGCAGGCACTCTAATGGTATTGGAGTAAGATCCAGACTCCCCGCTTCATCCTACAAGGTGGATGTGACCTCACTCCTGCCCCTCTGACTCCATCTCTGTCCTCCCTTCTCTTACGTCATGGGGCTCCTTCCTGTACTATTATGATTTATAATAAAATATATATACAGTATATAGATGTATTTAGTCTTTGTCCCAGTTTCTGGCCCACAGCTCCTATAACCCTTGGTGATGAAAACTATCAAGATGTCTTTTGTTATGTTAATGGAGTGACTTTTGGAAAGCACCTAAGGATGGGGGGCTCGTTGCCAGTGGAACCAACCATGTTGATTAGAGTTAAAACTCTCAGTCCTACCCCCCTGACTTCCAGAGAGGGGAGAGGAGCTGTTGAGTTCAATCACCACTGGCCAATGATTTCATCAATCATGCCTGTGTAATGAAGCCTCTATAAAAACCCAAAAAGAAGGAATTAGCAGAGCTTCTGGGCTGGGGCACCAGCACATTTCCCTGAGCCACCAAGCCAGACCCCAAACTCCAGGAGGACAGAAACTCCTTTGTTAAGGATCTTGCCCTATGTTTTTCTTTATCTGCCTGTTGATTCCTATCCTTTAACATCCTTTCTAATAAAATGGTAATCTGAGTAAATGGGTTTCCTCAGTTCTGTGAGCTGCTCTAGCAAATTAATCTAGCCCAAGGAGGGGTCATGGCGACCTCTGATTTATAGCTGATCAGTCAGAAGTGCAGGTGACAACCCAGACTTGTGACTGGCATCTGAAGTGGGGACAGTCTTGTGGAACTGAGCCTTCACTCTGCAGAATCTGATGCTATCTCCTGGTAGATTGGGTCAGGATTGAGTTCAAGTGTAGGACAGCCAGGGTCTAAGAACTCTTAGCCAGGGTCTAAGAACTGGGGACAGGGGAAAACACCGACGACACTTTGTGACTGGTGTCAGAGTATCACTTCTTTAGTGTAAGTTTTTTCCTACACGACTCCATTGAGCACCCTGCAAATTAGCTGCCTGGACTTTGCCCACCTGTCCTAATATCTCTCGATTTGCAGCCAAAGCACAGCTTAGGTCTGTTGCTATAGAGACCCTACTCCCGTGTGTGCCACGACTTCCTCCCTGAGTCCTATTTCTTTCTATACTTTTAATCAGTTCATGTGTCACGCAGTTCCTGTCTCCTGACTACCCCTCCCTTCCAGAACCTTCAAAGGAGTTTTGTGCCATGCTGTTTGGTTACAGATTGAATTCTAGGGACACTGTAAATAATATTAACATACTTCCTGGCATTCTTGTCTTTATCTTTTATACACTGATTATAGCCAACAACTCACCATGGGTGTATGATTCCAATTCTTTTAAGATATAATTATCGTTCTATTTGCGCGACCCCCAACCTGGGAGGTAAACAACTAAATCATTGTGATTTTACATGCCCACAGAGATATAAAATGATATAATATGATAATAACTACAAAGCTATTATGTTGGTTAATTACAACTTTAAAACAATGTATTGGTTGAGGGGAAAATAATAAATAGGTGGGAAAGTAGAGAAATTATGGCACCCTGCATAAATATATCTCTGACGACACTCATGTGTAAATACAATCCCTTTACAAACGGGGTTCTGATGTCAAATATGCTTGGAATTACATACCTGGTCCCAGATTGATACGGATGCGGAAAAATGCCTTCAGATGGGAAAATGTAGGGCCAAACTAGAATAGTGAACACGTTAACCCGATTCTTCAAGAAGAAGAAGAAGAAAAAAAAAAAAAACTGGAATAAAATAATTAAGTACCCTTTGCCTTCTAAATGAACGGCATGCAACTGTATCCAATTTCCCCTCTGCTTTCCCTTTGATCTCTTGAAGCTTTCCCTTGGTCAAACCTCTTCTGTTTGAATTGCACTAATTTGTAACTCCGCGTCTTCCATCTGGGGATACAGATTTTCCACGCTGGGCTAAGTTTGCCCAGCACCTGGCTGAACATATTGGTTTCGGCATATTTACCCAAATTGTTAGTAAAACATCAGAAACAGTCGGCTCCTGCGAATCAAATCGCGAGCGGAGCCCCTGTCACTTCCGCTAATACAATTTAGACCAGAGTCACAAACAGAAGCGCTGCATTTCCATTCACATCAACTTGGATCCACAACCCCGGATTTAGCCCTTCAGGCATCCACAGAGAGGTAGAGAAATGAGGGAGCAGTTCGACTGGTTCCAGCCTCGTGTTTTGTACACATGCAGCAGATAATTTTTCAACTCTTCCCTTTCACCTCGTTTTAACCTCCCCAAGCCCTGTGACTAGCGCTGTGTTGAGAGCGATTGCCAATCTCATTTCCTGTGGCCTTTTCAAATCCAATCTTTTTTAGCTCCCTCTGTTTGGTTGAGGGATTAGAGCTTCTTAGCCTTAAAGCCAGTTTTGGAATGCGGGTTGAGGGTTGATGAAGAAGAAACTCTTCCCTCCCCCCTTCCATTTCTGTCTGGAAGTATCCTTTTTAATTTACATGTCTGGAAATCGACAAAAGCCTTCTCTCATGGTTGTAGCAGGAAAATGGCCCAGATCCAGCCCAATCCTTTGCAGGAAAGATTCCTTGCCTCTGTTCTGCCTTTTGCTGTAGAATTTATTATTGTAATGCCTTATTTACTTACATTTCTGTCCCGTGATAATGAGCTTTTTAGCCTTTAGGATTTAAGGTTGCTGGTCATAGAGGGAAGGCCAAAAAAAGAGACAGAGTTGGGAGGGGTAGAAGGTCTTGCCCCAGGACTAGCTTCTTTGTGCTCATTCTGAACATTATTAACCCTTTGGGTCCTCCCCATCCCACCTAAAGAAGTGTGGATTTGTGAATGAAGCAGACTGTTCTAGCTCAGGGTCTGGCTGCTGTGTCAGAACTGAGGGTGAGGTGAGTCACGCGGTATCCCTTCTAAGGTGGCAACAGCAGAAGTGCTGCTGGAAGAGGAAGGTCTTCAGCTGGACCTGTCATCTTCTGCGGCAGAGAGGAGACCCCTGCTCTCCCTGCCCCCCCCCCCCCCCCCCCAGCCAGGAACGGAGGGCCACCCTTCCTTCCTTTCCACTCTCCTGCAGACCCAGCAGCCTTAGGAAACCAAATACCAGGTTTGAATATGATTTTCCAAGGAACGGACTGAATGTGTTTCCATGTTGTTGTGCTTTTGAGTCAGAATCCGTGTGTTCTCTATGCCATTACCAGCCAGAGAGGTAATTTTCCACGATATCCATCGGTTCACTCATCTACTTGCTCTTCATTCATTTCTTCATGTGGTCACTTATCGATGCTTGTGCCCAAGTGCCTACCGTCTTCCAGGCCCTGGGCAAGATCTGAAGACATACCAGCACATAATGGTGTATCGATCGGGAGATTGATACAAAAGGTAGAAAGAGGCTGGAGAACCACCCCATTGCAATTCATAACTAGAAGACATTAGTCACCATCCTGATTGGGATGGTGAGAGGGGGTGGAGGGTCACAGAATTCTATCAAGTTAATTAGGCAACCATATATGTTGTTTCAAGAGGTAAGGGTGAGGTAGGCAGGCTTCTGTCTCCTCACATCAGTGATGAGTTGAAAGAAGTTACCTTAAGAAAGGGGGTTGTGAAGGTAGATCCCAGCCAGAAGACTTGGGCTTGGAGCCCCTTTGATATGGCGGGCAAGATGTAAGAGGGTTGCACTGGGTGCCAGGGTCCAGTGTCCTTTTCCGTTTCTCTCCCCGTCATAGGAACCTGCTCCCTCTGACTGGGGAAGCCCGTCATGGGACGCTTGATGATATCTGGCATAGCCTGCCTGCTGTGGCAAGCGCTGCAGGACAGATTGTAACTCTTCTTTGTGGCTAGTGCGTTGACTTATGCCTTAGATTCAGTTAATCAGAAGCAAATGCCTGAGACTTTGCACGACGGGTGATTGATGTAAAGAACAGAGACAGCAGAGCATCCGTTCTGGTGGCCAGCGGAATAGCTATGATGGAGCGTCTAGCTTCTGGACGACCAGTAGCCACTCTGCCAAGGGCATTGTCAGGGTCCAGTGCCTGCAGCACTGTGAGGCAATGGAGGCAACGTTGTCATTCATCCTTAGAAGGAAATACAATTTTAGGGACTCTTCTGGAAGCACAGACTCAGAAACTACTTTCATAACCTTCCTTGAGCTCCAAAGAATCCAGTGTCTTTTCAGTAGATCAATTTTTGATTCTTTGTTTGTTTAAATTTGCCAGTGCTTTTCCATCATATTGATAATCTATTGCTAAAGTTTGATTTTCTTTAAAGATACATTCAAGTTCGTAGGAACTCATCGCAAATCTTACTTTTAATTTTTTTATTTAAATTTCTTAAAAAAAATTTTTAATGTTTATTTGTTTTTGAGAGACAGAGAGAGACAGAGTGTGAGCAGGGGAGGGACAGAGAGAGAGGGAAACACAGAATCCAAAGCAGGCTCCAGGCTCTGAGCTGTCAGCACAGAGGCTGACTCGGGGCTCAAACTCACAAACTCTGAGATCATGACCTGAGCCAAAGTCTGAAGCTCAACTGACTGAGCCACCCAGGCACCTCTTTTTATTTAAATTTCTAATTAAGCTTTTTGTTTTGTAAAAACAACTATAAAAAAGTTGCAAGAATATTGCACTCTACCTACTGTTTACCTCAAATTCACCCATTGTTAACATTTTTGCCTCATTTTTGGTTTTTCTCTCTCTCTCTGCAAACATGCACACATTCTTCTTCTTCTTTACATTATTCTCATTATTATTGGTAGTAATAGTATTTTTGCTGAACCTGTTATGAAAATCTGACACTTCACCCCCCAATACTTCAACATGATTTTTCTGAAAACAGTGGCATTCTCTAATATAATCACCATGTGATTATCGAACTCAGGAAATTTCAATTTAATACAAACTACTATCCGATATATAGTCCATATTCCACTTTGGTGATTGTCCCAATGCTGCCATTTTCCTCCCTCATCCAGGATTCGGTACGGGATCGTGTACTGTATTTAGTTGTCATGTCTATTTGATCCTCTTTCTTGTCTTTCTCTGTCTCTGTCTCTGTCTCTCTGTCTTTTTTTAAACATTGACATTTTTGAAGGGCACAGTCTGTTGTTTTGTGGAACGTCTCTTAATTTGAGTTTGTCCGATTGTCTCCTCATGATGTGATTCAGGTTCTGCAGTCACCGCTTTTTGACCAGTCCCTTGACTTGGCAACTGTGGTCTCCAATCTCTGACAACCGTGGATCTGTGATTTCGATTGCTGCCGTGGGGCCTGATGTGGTAATTCTATTATCTTTGGTCGGATAAGTGACTTTGTAACCTAGAAAGGTATAAAATGTAAATATATAAATGATGGAGAAATAAATTTGGCATTTAAAACTTCATGTAAACTGTGATTATACCAGTGTGATAGAAAGTTTTGTGGGGTGCCTGGTGGCTCAGTTGGTTAACCAACCGACTCTTGATTTCAGCTCAGGTCACCATCTCACGGTTTGTGAGTTTGAGCCCTGCATCAGGTTCTGCACCAACAGTACGGAGCCTGCTTGGGATTCTCTCTCTTGCCTCTCTCTGCCCCTTCCCCTCACAGTCTCTCTCTCTCTCTCTCTCTCTCTCTCTCTCTCAAAATAAATAAACTTTAAGAAGAGAGAAAGTTTTGTATTCATTGTGCTGTTTGGATAGAAGATGTTTGAAATATTTAAGAGAATCTGAACATTCTAGAGAAACTAGACTTGAGATTCTAGTTTAAAATGTTTAGAGGTTTTATCCAATTACATTTGTTTAAAAGCTTAGGGGATTCTACTTTACTGAATTTATACATTGCTTTCAGAGATACTGAAATGCTAAACTATCTCATCTACTCATTTTATAAGTTCCGATTTATTAAAGTTAAGAGAATCTTGGGGCACCTGGGTGGCTCAGTCGGTCGAGCCACCGACTTCAGCTTAGGTCATGATCTCACGGTTTGTGAGTTCGAGCCCCGTGTCGGGCTCTGTGCTGACGGCTCGGAGCCTGGAGCCCGCTTCGGATTCTTTGTCTCCCTTTCTCTCTGCCCCTCCCCCACTCATGCTCTGTCTCTCTGTCTCAGAAATAAATACACATTTAAAAAAAAAAAGTTAAGAGAATCTTGGAAGAGTTAGAGTGATTTTTGTTGTCAGGGTAACACATCTTTCTTGTTGACTATTTGAAGTCTTTGAGAAAATGAAATATTTTTTGATATATGGTCATAGTTTGACATGATAAGAGAATTTAATTAATGATGTTTTAGATAACATGAGAGATTTTAATTTGTTAAGTTTGTAACTTTTTGTGACTTTTATTTTATATGTTTAAGACAATCTGATAAACTTTAAAAATAATGTTCACAGGCTTAGGGATAATTAATCCGTAAAATTTATCAGATAAATTAGTAGAAATAAAAAATAGAACAAATAATAGCATTTCAAAGTTTCACATCCAATTACTAAATTTATAGGCAAATATATTGCGCTTGAAAATTGAATTTAAAGGCTAAAGGAAAGATGGATTCTAAATTTAAAAATTTAAGTAATGACTATTAGTGAAAACCCAAGGCATGGTAAATATTTCTTTTTCACATGCTGATTCTCCCTTGGACACTAAAAAACAATTTAAAACAAATAAATGACAATAACAACAAAAGTTAAATCATTAAAAAATTTGCCAATTGATAGGTGTTAGGTACACGGTCCCTGACCTGATTACTAAGTCATAGGAAAGAGAGACAGAAGGAACCAGGCATAAGATGTAGAAGAGGCACCTAGGCTGGTCTCAGGGAGGAGTAGGGTCAGGGAATGGTCCGGGCGGATGATATCAGAGCTGAGCCTGATACGGGGAACAGGAATCGGCCAGTAGAAGAATGGGACGGCTTTTCCGATGCGAGCAGCAACATGGAGGGCTGATCATTGTGAGTTGCTGGGTTTTTGAGGTGCGACAGAGGCTGTGACTACCAAGATCTAACCAAGGCTCACATTTCATAAGGCTCTAAGGATTAACTTCACATTATTCATTTATTTATGGAGGGGCTACTGTGGGCTAGTGTCTGTGTTTCTTGTTGAGTGTAAAAGAAATTGGAAGATCCAGACTGTCTGTATCAGGATACTTATTATATTGTACTCTATTGACATATCTACTTGACAAGGCTGAGAGCATCTTTGGGGCAGGGTTACTGATTTACATTTTTTTTGTGTCACCAACACTTGGCATAGAGCCTAGAACATAGGAGGTGCTAGATAAAATGACTAAAATAAACCACTAACTAACTAAATAGTAGCAAGTAAACCAAGATTTTTAAAAAAAAAATTTAACATTTATTTATTATTGAGAGACAGAGAGAGACAGAGCATGAGCAGGGGAGGGGCAGAGAGAGGAGGAGACACAGGATCCGAAGCAGGATCCAGGCTCTGAGCTCTCATCACGGAGCCTGACGCGGGGCTCGAACTCACAAACCGTGAGATCATGACAGGAGCCAAAGTCAGACGCTTAACCGACTGAGCCACCCAGGCACCCCGCAAGTAAACCAAGATGTTAAGTGTGATAAGGATTAAATTTTTCTTCAACACATGTATAGGCAAATATAGTGCTTATTGTGTGCCAGGCATTTTTGTCTAGAAACTTTGATGCATCGGTGAACAAAAATGTCAAATGTCCCCATGTCTTTGGCAGGATTCCCTAGAAGCAGAGCCTGAAGTGGGTATTTTTGTTGTAGTGATTTACCCAGGAAGTGCTTATAGGATAAGAGGCACAAGGGAAGCAAGATAGGGAGGGGAAAAAAGCTAAGCAAGAATGTGCTTTTAACTGAAAACTAGCCTTAGTTTGATTGCATGGGGAAACTCTGAAGTACAAATAATGTAATAGGATTAGTCTCACCTTGAGAACAAAGGTGACCAGCCTTTCAAACCTCCATATCAACCAGTCATTAACAAAGGTCTGTCCCCAAGAAGGATATAGGATATAATCTCATAGGACTAAAGTTAGTATGTTTGCCCATTTATAGGACACGGAACTACCGAGAGACATCTCCATGGAGGTGGTGGAAAATCACCTCCATGACTAACTTACTTTTTCTCATCTTGTTATATAGCGCAAGTTTTGTATCTTCATGAGCATTAGGGTCTATTGCCCTTACTGGTATAGAAACTGCTTCCTGTGACTGTTGGCTTACTGCCACAAAGATTTCAAAAATAACCAGGCAGCACTCTTCTGGGTCCCTTGGTGGAAGCATCCCCTTTTTTGGAGACCAGGGCATTTATACCTAGAGTCTGAAATTACAGGCAAAGGAAACCCAAATATCCTAAATAGCTCACCCTTCTCCCATCCCTCATTCTCTCACCCATTTGTTCTGTCCACTGGACACACATCACCATGTAATAGCCATTGGTTTAAAGTGGATACCACATCTTACATACATGCAATGGAGTATTACTCAGCAATCAAAAAGAATGGAATCTTGCCATTTGCAATTACATGGATGGAACTAGAGGTATTATGCTAAGCGAAATTAGTCAGAGAAAGACATCATATGACTTCACTCATATGAGGACTTTAAGAGACAAAACAGATGAACGTAAGGGAAAGGAAGCAAAAATAATATAAAAACAGGGAGGGGAACAAAACATAAGAGACTCAAATATGGAGAACAAACAGAGTTACTGGAGGGGGTGTGGGAGGGGGGATGGGCTACATGGGTAAGGGGCATTAAGGAATCTACTCCTGAAATCATTGTTGCACTATATGCTAACTAACTTGGATGTAAATTTAAAAAATAAATTAAGGGGCGCCTGGGTGGCTCAGTCGGTTGAGCCTCCGACTTCGGCTCAGGTCATGATCTCACGGTTTGTGAGCTCGAGCCCCGCGTCGGGCTCCTTGCTGACAGCTCAGAGCCTGGAGCCTGCTTTGGCTTCTGTGTCTCCCTCTCTCTCTGACCCTCCCCCGTTCATGCTCTGTCTGTCTCTGTGTCAAAAATAAATAAACATTTAAAAAATTTAAAAAAAATAAATTAAATTAAAAAAATAAAGTGGATACCACATCTTAAAGAATATCACTCCATCTCAAAGGGTGTCATCTTCAACCTGGCCCCTCAGCGGTACCCTCAAAAAATTGTTTCATCACTTTAACAGGCCAACAGCCTCTGGATGGTTTGCTATCTGGTGGGACTAATGGGTTCCACAGTGATATACCCACCACCATCTTCAAGATATCCAAATGGCCAAGATCCTTTCAGACTATATAATGACAAGGAACGGGAAAATTAACATAGCCCTAGAGCAGCCTGTGAATTTGTACTATTTTATGTCCCGTGAGAATATGAACTGCCTCTGATCCTCCTTTTCTGTAGGTTTGGAAAAGAACACATTCATCAGATCAATAGCCATATACTGTGTATCTTAGGCCATATAAATATCCTCTAGTAAAGACGTCGTATCTGGCACAACAGCCACAAATGAGCCTATGCTTGGTTAAGTTTGTGGTAGTCCACGGACATCTACTGTGATCCATCCAGTTTTTGCATAGCGGATGGTATGTGAAAGTCATGTTACTGGGCAATCATGACTTTCCACTGGGGTAGCTGACTGTAACCTTCTGATTATCCATATTTACAAATTCCTTGGTTATGTATTTTAATCAGCAGACTTGCTATTTGTCTGTCTGCGTGGTATTGTCCCTAAGAATTCCATGTTTTCTGAACCATTTCCAAGATCCCTATAGATCATGTGCCCCTGGCTGCCATATGAATCTTGGTGTCCATCATGGTAAGTAGGTTCACTTTATTTCTGGTTGCTAAGTGCTGCCATTTGACCTCTTATCATCCTCATTGCTATTAGGGAGCGCAAGTCTGTAGCAGCATCTGCTATCATTAGTCCTGATCTACAGAATAAAACTACTACTCAGTTTTTCACTTCTTGTCACTCTCTTACTAGAGCGTTCTTCATCACCTTGGTAAAAAAAATTAAAAACATAAAATAAAAATTGTCCTTGGAGCCCTCCCAAGGAGAATGTCTAGTTGGTACATTTTCTGGTCTCAAAGAATAGACGTATTCTGGTATGCCTTCCTCTCTGAGGCTCGTTATTCCTTCCTTCATGGTTTTCCGGTACCTCTCCTTCCTATAGGGTGGGGTCTCCTTTGCCAAGCTCCCAAGAGTTACCCTGGTACTGTGTTACAACCATCACTTGGAGCCTTTGTCAAGATGTTAAATGCTGTATTACAGAGAAGCATCCCATATGGAGCTTTCTATTATCCAGTGTTACATTCTTCTATGTTGGTCCAGCATGCTCAGGATTCACTCTCAGTCATATTCTCTGGCCCTGGCAGTACATGTTTGCTTGGTCCTACAGCTCCTTTAATACACAATCTGTTTCTGGGTTTAGCAAGATTGGCATTTCTTTAGTCATGCCCAGCTAAGAGTCACCCTAATATGGATTGGTGGCCAGCAGCAAAGATGGAAAGATATTCTCATGAGAGAAAGTACTATGTTGTAAAGTATCTGCTTCATTGTAGACTACTGCGTAGTTTCAAGCAAGGGAGATTTCTTTCTTTTAAGAAAGAGGGGTGGACCACTTCTTCAGGGTCAACTATTCAAGAAAATTTGGACATCAGCGTTCTCACATACATCTGTCCGGATACCTCCTTCCCAAGCCTCAGAGTGCTACTATTTTTGTATCCAATGACTTTTTCATTGGATATTTACCTAGGCTGATGATTCAGACCTCTCTGAAATTCTTTAATTCTTGCAATTTAGTCTTGTGCCTGATCTTAAGCAATGTCTGCCTTGTAGCTATCAGAGATAAAGGTCTTTAAATATTGTCAAGAATGCCCTGTGGCTCTCACACTTTGCTTTAGATTGTTGATTAACAGAGCCAACGCTGTCATTTTCTCTTTTAGCAAATCAATGTTGCTTAGGAACAGCTACCTGATTCCATAGTTCTTATAATGATTATTTCCTCTACATGTCTCAAGTCCCAAAGCCATGTACCGGATAGTGTACCTCTTTCCAACTGTCTAAGGTGAGAATCGCAGCTATTGCAATACTGGAGTATACCACGAATGGTCTATTTCACACCTAATACCAGTGATGGAGTCTTCATTGTCTTTCATTCAGCGAGTAATCCAATTTGAGAAACCCATCCTTAGAGCTTCTGAGGAGCACCCCAACTGGGTACCCATAGTTCTGGGGCCAACTGTCTTAGTCTGGGTTCCTTGGAAACAGGTGATTTATTGGGGACATGCTTTTCAGAAAAGGTGACACGAGGACTGCAAGATAGGGCAGAAAAAATGCTAAGCAGGAATATAGCATCAACTGACAACTAGCTTCGGTTTTCGGTTCCATCTTGTAGGGAAGCTTGGGAAAACAATTTGCACCACTAACTTAGCTCTACCTCAAGGCAGTGGGCCAGCTGTTTTTTTATTAAAATTTTTCTTAATGTTTATTTATATTTGAGAGAGAGAGAGAGAGAGAGAGAGGCAGAGAGAGAGAGAGAGAGAGAGAGAGAATCCGAAACAGGCTCCAGGTTCTGAGCTGTCAGCACAGAGCCTGACATGGGGCTTGAACTCATGAGCTGTGAGATCATGACCTGAGCCAAAGTCGGATGCTCAGCTGACTGAGCCACCCAGGCGTCCCTGGGCCAGCATTTTTGTACCTTATGTCAGTCAGTCATTGGTTGTGATCTGCTCAGTAGAGGGAGGACTAGCCTTGTTGGCTTAGGAAAATTCTATAAAAGCCACAGCACGGACGTGACAGGTAAGCGTGGAGTAGATGGAGGGGGTGTGTGTGTGTGTGGTTAACAAGGGTGTTTTGTTGGTGGTGTTCTTTTAAACTATATTAAATATCAGCATGTTTATTTGGAATAACCATGTAAGAAGCGAGAATGTAAAGATAAGTGAGAGAGGAGAATTACTGTAGCTGAGTGCCTAAGTGGGAATAGAATGCAGTTTAAAGGTGAATGGGCTTATCTACGCTAGAAGCATGGCATTTCATCCACAATAACAGCAAAGAAGGAGTATCTGTAGATGCTACAGTAGCGTGTGCTCAGGTCTCCAGGAACGTGTCCTGTGAGGCTACCAAGCAGATGCACCAACCCTGAGTGGTACTTGTCAGAGTGGAATGAAGTCTACCTGACAGAAGCCATGTTTGGTCTGCATTTAGAGAGGAGTGAGTATTGTTTACATAGAAAAAAAGGTAAGAGAACAGTTTATATTTTGTGGTTCTCTTGGCTGAGGCATTTTTATTAATTTCCAAATTAAAGCTTCTCTTCTGGAAAATATCCCACAAATATCCTCCTGAACCAAGGGAAACAAAAGAGGTCAACTTTGGTCAAGACCTACTGCACGCCAGCCTAGCAAGGCAAACCCATACCATTGGGTACAGAATGCTGAATTTCCTCCTGGAACTTCCTACTGGAAATCACAAGGTTCAAAAGATGCAGCCCCGTTTTATGACCTGAAGAGCTTTAATCAGGCTGTCTACTCAGGAATAAGATTTCTTTATAATTTTATTAAATCAAATATTACAACTCCTTCCCCATACACCCCACCAACTTCACTGGTTCCTGTGTACATCGTGTACTAATTTTACATTTCTTCATTTTGTTGAGCTGATCGTGTCTCCAGTATAATACCTTCCGATGTCTGCCCTGTTGAGTGGGTGCCATGTTAGTGATTAACACACTATTAGCATCATGTGCTATAGTCTTGGACTTCCCGACGTCCCACCTAGTCACACAGGACATGCACATCGCCAAAGTAATGGGGATGGAGATGATGTTGATGATGGTGACGGTGAGGTGGAGGGTCGCCATGTGCATTCTCAGTGTCTATAGTGTAGTCCGCACATGGTAGACTTTTAATTTTTTGATCGGTTGGATGGATGGAGGTAGAATGCATAAATCAATGGATATCCTGAAACCAGAGCCATCAGATACAGTTACCCCTTATGTGGATACACTCTTTTAAGTGTAAAAGAACCCCAAATCTGTTATCCAGCCATTAGCAAGGTGGCTTTGTCTTTCTTTATGGGTAATTATGCTGCCAAGGGATGGGCTCACTCTTTCCCGTCAGGAGAGGCACGAAAGGAGAGTGATGGGAGGAAAAGAATATGGATTTAGAATGTGAAGACTGGTGTTAAAGCATGATTCGGTTTCCTCCTAGCATTGTTATCTTGGAAGAGTCACTTAACCTCTCTCGGTCTTTCTCCAAATCTGCAAAAGCAAAACAATAGCACACTCTGTTGTACGGGATTTTGGTAGGATTACATGAAACAGTACGTGAGAAGGTGGTTTGTGTGCCTAAAGCAACACAGAAATTTGAGCCGCTAGTATTCTCTTTGATGTGGACAATACCAGTGGTCCTCTCTTTGTTGAGTTATTAGGAGCTAAGCTTTTCAGATTTCTTGTCTTTTCATTTCTGCTGAGAAAACATAAAGATAATGTGAATGCTGCTAATGCCCAGGAAAATAAGCAGAATAATGGGAACACGTCACCTCTGCAGAACTGAACAGCTTACACAGTGTGTTCCCACACACTGTCTCATTCAGTCCTCACCACAGGCCCAGCCAGTGGATGTCCAAGCCTTTGTGCCCTGGGCATTCCCCTCTGGAGGGAAGGGCTCCATGGGAGCAGAATAGACCCTGCAACTGAATTTCCTGTTCAGAAAGTGGAACAGAGGAACAGTGGCCAGGGCTTGGAGGTCTGCTGTCTGGCTCACTGTTGACACTAACTGGGATGCTTAATTTGATGTCTCAACTTGACTGGGCCACTGGGTACCTGAACATTTGGTCAAATGTTATTCTAGGTGTGTCTGTGCAAGTGTTTCTGGATGAGATTCACATTTGAATTAGTAGACTGAGTAAAGCAGATCGCCCTCCTTAAGGTGGGTGGGCTTTAGCCAAGGACCTGAAGACATGAATAGAACAGAAAGGCTGAGTAAGAGTGAACTCCACCCACCTGACTGCTTGGAGCTAGGACGTGGCTTTTCTTGAGTCCTGAGCCTGCTGGCTTTTGAACTGGAGCTTACACCATTGGTCTTAGAGGTTCCCAGACCTCCAGTCTTTGGCATTATGGAAGATTAGATGTTAACTAAAACTCTTGCCCTAATAGCTCATTTAAAAATGCTGGATAGGGGCAACTGGGTGGCTCAGTCTGTTGAGTGTCTGACTTCGGCTCAGGTCATGATCTCACAGTCCGTGGGTTCAAGCCCCGCATCAGACTCTGTGCTGACAGCTCGGAGCCTGGAGCCTGCTTTGTATTCTGCGTCTCCCTCTCTCTCTGGCCCTCGCCTGGTCATGCTCTCTCTCTCTCTCTCAAAAATAAATAAACATTAAAACAAAAACAAAAACAAAAAATGCTGGATAGAGGTGTCTGGGTGGCTCAGTCGGTTAAGTGTCCAACTTCAGCTCAGGTCATGATCTCCCTGTTCGTGAGTTTGAGTCCCACATCAGGCTCTGCACTCTCAGTGCAGAGCCCGCGTCAGATCCTCTGTCTCCCTCCCTCTCTGCCCCTCCCTGATTGGTGCACTCTCTCTTTCTCTCTCAAAAACAAATAATAATTTTTTTTTTTGCTGGAAAAAGTTAAGTATTTTTAAAATAAATGTTAAGTTTTAGAACAATATTTTTAGCTTTATAAAAACATAGCAGATAGCACAGAGAATTCCCATATACCTCATACCCAGTCTTTCCTAGTATTTAACATCTTACATTGGCATAGAATATTTGCTACAGTTAATTAACCAAATACTGTTTACATTATTTATTGAAGTACATACTTTTTTCAGACTTCCTTAATTTTTACCTACTGTCTTTTTTCTGTTCCAAGCTTCCATGTAAGATACCACATCACAGTTAGTTATGTTTTCTGAGCATTCTTGTGGCTATAACAGTTTCTCAGACTTTCCTTGTTTTTGATTACTTTGATGCTTTTCAGAATTACCTGTCAGATATTTTATAGGACTGCTCCTCAATTGTATTTGTCTGTCGTTATTCTCATGTTCACACTGAGTCAGGAATTTTGGAAGAAAGATCATAAAAGTAAAATGCCATTTTCATCAAATCCTATCAAGGGTACATACTAACAATGTGACTTTATCACAACAACATGACTTTATTATTTGAAGTTGACTTGATTACCTAGAAGAGGTAGTGTTTTCAGATTTTTTTTTCATTTCAAAGTTACTCCCTTCACCCTCTCTTTCCATACGCTACCATTTGGAAGGAAGTCACTATGCCCAGCTCACATTCTCCAAGGAGTCCTGGTTCCTTTTCTTGACGAATGGTGTTCAAAACCAAGGTCTGGGTGCTAGGTGTGCTCATGGCTGTTGGAGCGTTGTTACTTTTGGGTCTTCTCAGATGACAAAACAGGGGAATATATGCATGAATATTAATTAATATACACAAAGGTATCTATAAATATTTCTTTTTTTAAACGTTTCTTTATTTTGAGAGGGGGTGAGGGGCAAAGAGAGAGGGAGAGAGAGAATCCCAAGCAGGCTCTGCACCGTCAGTGCACAGCCAACACAGGGCTCCATCTCACAAACGGTGAGATCATGACCTGAGCTGAAATCAAGGGTCAGACGCTTAACCAACTAAACCACACAGGCTCCTGAAGATATCGATAAATACTTCTATATGTGACCATCTGTATGGATATTCAGCCAAACATGAGCTCATATTGATGTTCCCAACTCCAGTCTATTGTCGGGATCATTCTAGCATTTCCCCTGGTATGCCTGCAATCTTCCACTCCAACGATGAGAAACCACCATTTGCCATCCATATACTTAATTGTTCAACTTATAGATGATCTAATTGTGCTTATGTATAATTTACGGTGCCTTTAGTTTTACAAACTCTACTCATTTCCACATTTACTTAGGTGAGTACCTTCTCCTCTAACCTCTTCAGGAAGGTTGTTTCGTACATCTGTAGTACAGTTAGGTTGTTTTGTCACATTCTGCCTTCCATCCTGGGATTCCTCTGACCACTTACACAGTTTTTATTTGTGCACATTAAGATGACATCTTGCAAAGTAAAGTTCAATGGATGCTTAGTGTCATATATCCACAGTATCATACTAACTCATACTTGATAGTTTTACCTCCCTAGAAAATATCTGCATTATCTATTCAACTCCTTCTCTTCTCCTTTGAAACCTGTGGCTACCACTGATCTTTTATTGTATCTATAGTTTTGGTTTTTCTGGAGTGTCATGTAAGTGGAATCATATAGTACTTAGTCTTTACACATTAATTTCTTTCACCTAGGAATATGCATTGAAGATTAATCCATGTATTTTCGTGGCATCACTTTTTTTATTGCTGAATAATATTTTATTGTACAAATGTACCAGAGTTTCCTTATCCATTTATCTATTGAAAGATGACCTTGATGGTTTCCAGTTTTTGGTAATAATGAAAAAGCTCTATACATATTCATATGCATGTTTTAGATGGACATAACTTTTCAAATATGTTGGGTAAATACCTAGAAGTGCAATCATTGGATCATATTTAGCTTTGTAAGAAACTGTCAAACTCTTTCCCAGGTGGCAGTACAATTTTGCATTTCTGTGAACAATGGAAGGGGGTTTCTATTGATGTGAATACTCACCAAAAATTGGTAATGTCAGTTTTAAAAAAAGTTTCAGCTATCCTAGTGGGTGTGTGGTGCTATCTCATTGTTGTCTCAATTTGTAATTTCCTTATGACAAATCATCTTAGTCCATTGGGCTGCTATAATAAAAATACCATAGACGGGGGGCTTATTTATTTCTCACAGTTCTAGAGGCTGGAAAGTCCAAGATCAAGACACTGGCAAATTCAGTGACTGGTGAGAGCCCATTTCTTGGTTCATAGATGGCTCTCTTCTCTCTGTATCTTCACATGGCAGAAGGGGCAGTGGAGCTGTCTGGGGTCTCTTTGATAAGGACACAAATCCCATTCATGAGGGCTCTATGAATGACTTAATCGCTTCCCAAGGGCCCCACCTCTTAATACTGTCACACTGGGGACTAGGTTTCAACATATGGGTTTTGGGGGAACACAAATATTCAGTTTAAAGCACAATGATTTGAGCAGCTTTTCACGTGCTTATTTGTCATCTGTATATCTTCACTTTTTTAAATGTTTATTTTTGAGAGAGAGAGAGAGAGAGAAGGAGGGAGAAAGAGTGTGTGTGTTTGAGCAGAGGAGGGGAAGAGATAGAGACAGACAGAATCTAAAGCAGCCTCCAGTCTCTGAGCTGTCAGCACAGAGCCCTATGTGGGGCTTGAACTCATGAACCGTGAGATCATGGCTTGAGCCAAAGTTGGATGCCTGACCAACTGAGCCACCCAGGTGCCCCATACACATATATTCTTTGATGAGCTGTTTGTTCAGATCCTTTGCCCATTTTTATTTAGGCTTTTAGTTTTCTTATTGTTGAATCTTCAATATCTTTATAAAAATGTTTATTGACTTATTTTGAGAGAGAGAGAGAGAGTGCATGTGTGTGTGTATGTGTACGAGCTAGGGAGGGGCAGAGAGAAGGAGAGAGAATCCCAAGCAGGCTCTGCAGTGTCAGTGCAGAGGGGCCCAATCTTACAAACTGTGAGATCATGACCTGAGCCAAAACCGAGAGTTGGACGCTCCAGTTAAGCCACCCAAATGCCCCAATATGTCTTTTTAAATGCATGATATACTTGCAGGAAGGAAGAAAGGAAATTCTTAAAATGCATGAAATATCAAGAAAATATTATCCCATGGGTAAGCAAACTCTGAAACTAATGTTTTCTCGGGGCATTTTTGTCAATACCTAGAAATCTGGAATTTGGTGTTAATGTGTCATGCAGTGGAGAATGGAAGAGAAAGGCTAGGGCCTAAATAAAGGGAGGTTGTATGGAAGATTAATCCTCAGCCCAGGCTCTATCAGACGGAACCTGCAGGAAATGAAAAAACAAAAACAAAATCAAAAACAACATCTAACCAACCAAATCAAAAAGCAAAACAAAGCAAAAAAAACTTGTTTTGCAAAGGAAGTAGCAAAAATAATTTGTTTTTTTTTCAAGCCTCTGTATGGATATATGGGGATAGGGAGGAGAAACGATAAGCAGGGGTAGAACCAAGTCTACACTAAGAATCCTAATAATAACTCCAATTCCTGTGGGTATGGGTAAGAATTCACACCATCCGAATGACTGCACTCACAAAAATCTCCAACTGAAAAGTCACTTAATTCTTAGTCATATTTTCTATTAAAAAAAAAAAATTTCCCTGACAGTATTAACTGTAACTTCCTCTTTTCTACCTTCTAGTTCACATATTCTCACTCTGGACTATAAGATCTTCATTAACCTGGTAGAGGCAAATTCCAATTATTTCTGGATGAAAAAAATTTAAACTTAGACCTCAAACAATAATCAAACATAAAATTTTATGGAACACGAGCTCTCTCTCTCTCTCTCTCACACACACACACACACACACATACCACATCACCAAAAGCACAAGCAAAAGAAGCTATCATAAGTCAGTCAGAAGATATAAAAAAAATGTGGAATCACATTCCCAAACTGGAATTTTCAGGTATAGAATAAACATATTTAAATGTAAAAAATCTTAGTATTGAAAATATGGTAAAAATATAAGAGGCTACCATAATTAACTCATCATAATTGGAAGGAAGCATATACAACATCTAGAATTTAAAAAGTAAAAGTGAATATTAAAATTCACCAAAAAGATTAATGTAGATTAGACACAGCAAAAAAGAGAATAAGTGAACTGGAAGATAGTTATGAGGGAATTACATAGGATCCACCTCACAGAGAAAAGAGAGGTAAATAAGAATGAAAATAATAGAATATAAGAATTTAGAAAATCAAACATAAGTCTAATGGGAGTTCCAGAAAGAGATGATGGAGAGAAGAGGGAGAATATTACTCAGTCATAAAAATAATGAAATCTTGCCAATTGCAACAACGTGGATGGATCTGGAGACTAAAATGCTAAGTAAGATAAATTAGTCAGAGAAAGACAAATCCTATACGATTTCATGCCTATGTAGACATTAAGAAACAGAAGAAATGAACAAATTAAAAAAAGGGACAAACCAAAAAACAGACTCTTAAGTATAGAGAACGAACTGATGTCTACCAAAGGAGTGGTAGATGAGGGGATGGGTGAAACAGATGAAGGGGATTAAGAGTACACTTCACGATGAGTACTAAGTACTTGCTGAATCACTGTATTGTACACCTAAAACTAATACAACATTGTAGATGCGCCTGAGTGGCTCAGTCTGTTAAGCATCTGACTCTCGATTTTGGCTCAGGTCATGATCTCCCTGTGAGCCCGACATTGAGCGCTGCACCGACAGTGCTGGGCCTGCTTGCAATTCTCTCTCTCTCCCTCTTCCGCCCTCTCTCTCTTTCTCTCTCAAAATAAATAAATAAACTTAAAAAAATAATATAACACTGCATTTTAACTATACTGGAATTTTAAAAATTGGACAATGACATGCCGTAATTTTTTGTAACAAATTAAAAATTTATTGAGAGACATTAAGAAGAGTTACGTAGACATAACATGTGTATGTATGGAAAATAGTCATGTAAAGATGCTAATTCTTCCCCAAACTGATCAATAGATTGAGTGCAATTCCTATCTCTATCTCAACAAACTTTCTTGTGGAAGATGATAAAAAAAAAAACTTCTAAAATGTTCACGAATGTGCATAGGTTGGGTTCTCCAGGTAACAGCTACCAAGATGGCGTTAGAGGTGTAAGAGGTTCTTTTGGGTGTGATGCCTGTGAACGATAAAGGGAAGAAGGAGCAGCAGTGGACAGGTATGTTGATGGACAGACTAGTGTGTGGATCTGACCTCTGTCAGAAAAGAGAGGAAGAAAGGAGGATAAGGCAGGAAGAGACTGAGTGGGCAGTGCAGCTGTGGGCTATCTCCGCCAGCCCAGAGGGGAGCTTGGGAGAATGCCTGCTCAGAGAGGAGTCCTACTCCGGCCAGGTCTGGCGAGCCTTTGCTCAACCACCATTGTGCTCAGTTATCGCATGACACCTGACTGCGGAATGCATGGCCTCAGGTTTAAACAGAAGTAGGTTCTGAAGGAACTTACAGCCGGAGACTGTCAGCTGCCTGCACCCCCTATGGCAGGATCTGTCTAGGAAGAGAGATCTGAATAGTGTGCTTTTATGGCTGCCACAGAAGGAAAAGTGCCAAAATTAATCAAGACATTCTTGATGAAATGATGTCCCCCTGGGGTGTACATTTGCCCTTCTAGATATCAAGACTTGTTAAAATAAAGCTACAATAATTAAGGTATTGTGATTTTGATATAGGGATAGTTAGGCAGATCAATGGAAAAAACAGTCTGTCGTCAGATCTGCGCACATTCAGAAGCCTGTTCGATGACTGAGCTGGCCCTGCAGATCAGCGGAGAAAGAATGGAAAATTCTATAAGTGGTGCCAAGACAATTCTTCATCTAGATGGTAAGAAATGAAAATGGATCCTCACTGTATCTCAGACACAAAAATCAATTTCAGATGGATTGAGTACTTAATGTGAATGGCAAAACTTTAAAACTTTTAGAAGAAAATATGGGAGAATTCCTTTATGATCTTGAGATAGGAATAATCTCTTTAGATATAAAAAAGCACATACCATAGAGGGAAATATTGATAAATTCAACTACAGTAAAATTGACAACTTTGTTTCATCTAAATATGTTCTAAACAGAGTAAAATGTAATCCATAAACCAAGAGAAGCTATTTTAATACATGTAATCAATAGAGTACTGTTGTATACAATATGTTAAAAAACAAAACAAAACAAAACTCTTGAGAATCAACAAGTAAAAAGCCAAATGATCCCAATGGATAAATGAGCTAATGAAGTGAATAGGAATTTCACAAAAGGGGAAACAGAAATGGTCAATAAACACAAGGAACAATGCTTGATCTCCTTAGTAATGAAAAAAATGCTAATTCAAATATGAGATAAAATTTCACAACTATTAGATTGGCAACGAAAAACCTCGACAGTACCAATTTTGGCAAGAATGTAGAGTAATGGGAAATCTTGTACCCTGCAAGTGGAAATGTACATTAGCATATCACTTTGGAAAACATTTTGAGATTATCTAATAAAGTTGAAGATGCCTCCATTCTATGACCTTCAGTTCTACTCCTAAATATATATACTGTGACAGTGGTCTTCAAACTGGGTGTGTATATTTCCTGGGACTTCATGAAGATTTCCAGGGGTTTGCAAACACTGGTGGCTTTAAGTGAATTAATTTTTATACCTTCAGTATCTATATATATTCTTTACTAAAATTGTTCTGACAACATGTTTTGGATTAAAAAAAAAACCCCAAACATCCTGTTGGTTCTCCTTTTCCCAACTCCCCCCTTAAAATCACCCTTGTCGTGTTAGGAAAGAAAGCCTCTCACTAAACTTCTCTTACTCTGGTGTAAGAGTAAGAGATACTGCTCTACGAAATAAAAATCCTTGGGGGTGGGGGCACCACAGAGGTAATACAAGACATTGTTACTCGGCAGCTTCCTTCAATTAAGACACCATAAACTGTGGCAGAGCTTTGTGATTTTTCTGGTCCTGTAAACTATTCTAAGAGCAAAGTATTGTGTTAGAAATGGGATACTTTGGGGGCACCTGGGTGGCTCAGTCAGTTAAGCATCCAACTTCAGCTCAGGTCATGATCTCAGAGTTTGTGAGTTCAAGCCCTGCGTCAGGCTCTGTGCTGATAGCTCAGAGCCTGAAGCCTGCTTCAAATTCTGTGTCTCTTTCTTTCTCTGCCCGCCCCCCACCCCTGCCTCTCTCTCTCAAAAATAAATGATGGACATTTAAAACATTTACAGCGATGGGATAATTTGGCTTCTATTAGGATGTTCTGAATCCAGCAGAAGTGATAACTATTTTCATTTAATGACATTACCTCTGGAAATCTCTGACTGCTCTCCAAAATACATCAGTCCTATGAGTATCAAAGACGGCAGCACCTTATTTCATCCGGGTAACAAATTCAGAGCAAGGCTGTTATCTCAATAACTTATCTATCTATCCATCCACCTGCCCATCCATTTATCAATCTTAGATTTACATCACAAAAGTAAAATGTTTGTCAGGGTTTCATGGTAACACATTTATTTAATTTAAGAATGAAGCCAGATTTTCTTCTAACACGGAGTGTATCTGGCCTGGCTGATTGGTTAAAACTAAAGACTTAGTTTGTCTGCTCAGTTACCTACTGGATACTATCCCTACATTGATTGAGTTATAGTCTTGCTTCTGAGGTTTCGATAAAAATATCTTAAGAGACCTTGATAAGATAAAAAGCATTTTCTCAAAGATATTGTATCAGCAAAATTTGATGAAAATAAACAGGGTTTATTTTTTCTAACCCTTTCCAACTACATTAGGTTAAGCAAGGTTACTGGAAGTGAAAAAATTATCCATATGATGGATAGTCATTTGATACATCTTTCTGGAATAGATATATGATGAAGCCTCTTTGTTATGTTTCTGAGAAACTGAAAAACTTTATACCTAAATGACTGAACAGCTTTTACAAGTCAAAGAGCTACAATTCTTTACTTTCAACCAAACTGACAAAGGATCCAATCAAGTTGCTAGCTGATGGGTCACTAAAAATAATGTTTACAAATGCTAGGTTTTTGCATACATTTTTCCATGAAATGCTACTGACTTTTTGCATAAAACTTAGAAAGAATTCAAAGAAGTGCGTGACTTTTCTGTCATAATATTACATTCATTTCAAGCTTCAATACCCACGGGAATTCTTCTGTGTCTTGAAACTGTCCAGAACGTCCAGAAAGGTGGGAGCAATTCCAGAATCTCTACTAGAGGGAGGCTATATTCTCAGCCTGACGGAAGGAGTCCAGACTAGGAGATATCTGGAGATACAGGAAGTCACCTCCCATCTTAGGTTCCCTGAAACAGGGTCGCCCACTGTTTCCTCATCTAGCTTCATTCCCTCCTTTACATCCCCCTCCCTGTCCCACTCCTGCAGAAGATAAAAGCTCATTGGAGAACAGGAATATGTGGAACAAAGTTCCAACCACTAATGGTTTTTTATTTGGATTGGCCTGATCACAAAGCCTCACCATATTTACAGTATGACAAATATCATAGCCTTTGCAACTATTTAAGCCTCTACTGAAAATTTGTACTTATTATATTTTTAGAGGCTTACTCAAAACTATTGAGGAACATTTAGCTTTACAAAAGCTTTATGTAGATAGGCAAAAATAAATAAACAAGCAAATGAAATAAAAACTTGAGGAGCATTGCTCTAGGAAAATTCTTGGACATATGCAATAGGACCCCTATATGAGATAGTTTTGGGGGGCACCTGAGTGACTCGGTTGAGTGCCCAACTTCAGCTCGGATCATGATCTCATGGTTTGTGTCAGCTGAACTGATACCTCGGAGCCTGAAGCCCGCTTTGGATTCTGTGTCCCCCTTTCTCTCTGCCCCTCCCCTGCTCTCTCTCTCTCTCTCTCTCTCTCTCTCTCTCAAACACAAATAAACAAAAAAATTTTGGAAGTATTTTTTGTTCATCATAGCAAAATGCTAGAAATAATCAAATGCCCATCATAATACGGTTACAAAATAATGTATAATATGTTCAAACAATGGAATACCATACAGCAATGAAATTTAAGAAGTGAGAGTTATATTTTTCATTACAGTTCTCAAAACGGAGTGAAAAGAACGAGTTACAAAAGAATATATACAGTATGATGTTTGTAACCCAAATTTCAGATCCCAGCAAAACTAACCATTATATTGTTTTTGGTTTACCATGGCAAAATCATAAAGAAGAGCAAGAGAATGATCAACTAAAATTCAGGATAGCAGCTTTTTAGGGGGATCGTGAGGAGGGTGAACGTGTCCATTAGTCGTGTGGAGGGACTTTGCAGGCACCGACAATGTTCTATTTGTTAAACTCCAAGGTGGATACTGGGTCTCTATCTTATTGTTATGAAAATTATAAATATGCATCATGTTGTTATGTATAAAGTATTCTCCAGTATGCATAATGTTTTAGAAGTATTTTTAGAAGAAAATGGGAGGGAAATTCAGGAGTATCTTAGGCTCAACACTACAGTCAAGGGATAAATGTAGAAGGTAAAATGAGCAAGAAGCAGATGAAAACTCAGACTGTGACCTTTCATTTTCTTGTTGGGATCTTCTCCTCTTGCCCTCATCCCCACTCAGGAACCTCCAGGCAGCTGGGATGTTGGGCTCAGGAGGGTAGCAAAATTCTTGTTCTACATGGCTTTCTGTCTTGACACAGACCCTTTCTGGTGGCTGGGTCATAGAAGCAAAGTCATGGTGAGGACGAGGTCTGCAGGAAGTGAGGAACTGAAGCCCTTATCAGAAACCCAACTGGAAGTTAAGGCAGACCCAGTGGTGGTCAGGTGTCAGCGGGCTTGCAGGGACAAAAGACTTCCCCCAGACTTGTTGGATTCCAAGACTGTGACAACAAGAGCAATTCCAGATGCCACCAGCCCGTGAGCCTGGGTCCCTCAACCATAGTCTGCCTTGTTTAGAGCCTTCTCAGGACATTCTTGTCAGCTTGCACCCTGGGCTTTAGAAGCAGGCTGACCCCTTCACTCACTATGTCCCCCAGTCCATTTTTCTTAATGCCTTGGACCCATTCCTTTTGCTTCCAGAATCCCTTTTGTTCTTGTTTCTTGCTCATCTTTAGTGGATAAATGGGCTTGGAATTGTTGGATTTTCCTATTGTTTTACTCCTTAGACTTGAAAACTGATGTCTGAGTAAGACACCCTAGTTTAGCCTCAGCCCTGCCTAAAAATAGTACTTATATAGTCTCACTCCAGCTTTTTCTCCACTTAGGGGCTCTAACTATGAACTCAAGGCTGGTTCTGACTTATTATAGTGTCCTGAAGGAACTCTTCATGCTGGCTCTGAAGGGCACTGAGGAAGCAAGGATTGGCAGTAAATCCACACTGTGCTGTGTTCTCCTCATGATGCCTAAAGAGTCTACTGTGAGGCTAGCTGAGGACTTCAGTGGAATCTGAGCCAAGAACATTGACCTGAGTCATATTTTGTGGAAAGGGAACACAGGGCTAGAATATTTTCTTCAGTATTCCCCTGAATATGCCATGCAGAGAAAGTACAAAATATTGAATATCCGATCCTCCCCTTGGAAAGTCTTAATGGCTCTGAGAAGTCTTGCAATAAAGATAATTTAATTCTGTGTTTGCCAAACATAAAGGATCATGAAAACTCTTCCTTTCTTCCTCCCTCCCTCCATCCCTTCCTTCCTTCCTTCCTTCCTTCCTTCCTTCCTTCTTGCCCTCCTTACTCTCTTCCTTTCTTTATTTCTCCTCATGTCCCAAAGGACTGGACTTGTTTAGAATACACTTTGGGTAACATAGCTCTACCAATCCACAATAGCAAGAGAGAAGTGGGCTTCACAGACATTGTGCACTGACCAGCCCCTGACCTTGACCTCCTGGTGCACTTGAGGAGGTACAAATCAACAAGCTCTGTGACATCACTGAGAAGAGCATGTTAGAAGGTCACTCTGACAGATGTTCCCCATGATTAGTTGAGTTGGATGAACTCATTATGCCTAATGAGAATGAATTTATGTTACTTTATTGACATAAATTTACCACTAAAAATGTGGATCCAAATAACAGAATGGTCCCTTTGCACATAGTTCTAGAATCTTTCGACATATTTCCATGATAAATTACTTAATTGGCAACTTCTGTCATTCTGGTGACATTTTGCCTACTGATCATATAACTAGTTCTTCGTTATTGATGCTCTACAACTGAATCATAGGGTAGACATTCAAAAACACCGCATGGTGTTTAAATCATTTATATGTAATCTTAGAGAGCATTCATTCTTTCTATAAACATTAGGAACATCCTGCGATCATAGTTCCACATTAAGCCAGAGAAATAGAGAATGGAACAAACCAGTTTCACTTCCTTAACAAATTTTGAAAAGAGTGAGCCTCCTGCATGCAAATTGGAGAAACAGGGCCTGTTCCTATTCTTTGAGCATTTAGTCAGTCGACATTATTATCTTCATTTGGCAAATGTGGGACGTAAGACTCGGAGACATTCAACTTTTCCAGGATTACTTACGTAGCGAGGTTACACCTGAGAGGAAAATACAAGACACTCGATGCAGGCTGCACACTTAAGTAAGGAGATTTCACACTACTTGAATCAGCAAACTTTACAAATGATGGTAATGCCCAAATGGTGACTTGAGCTAAGAAAGGGCTGCTCAAACCTCCCTGCTGACTGATTTATGGGTCTTTGACAATCCCCTCCCTCCCCCCCAGCAGTGCTGTGATTTAAGGATTTTATGATTCTCGCCAAATACTGTTTGTAGCCAAATTTGGACTCTTTCTGGCAGTCAAGAGCAATGGTGTCCTAACTTTTAAAGAAGCAGTACTTAACCCTTTCTTCAACTGAACTAGTTCACAGATGCCTGACATATAGTAGCTCTAGGAGGGTCTTCTGTGCCCTTTCTCTTCAACTTCTCCTTGCCCTTGGCATTGGTGACTCCAGCGTGTCAATATGAAAGGAGATTGGGACCATTAATCTGATTTTAAAGGGTGCCAGGGACCTGGTCTTACACTATGATTAAATGGCAAAGTTTTATCAGATATAGGTTATTTAGGATTTTATTATATATAAATTATTATTATTATTATTATTGTTATTATAGGTTATATGTTCTATAACTGTATATACTATATATAATAACACATGTTATAGAAAATGATGATGATGATGATTGTAGGCCTTTATTAGATACAGGCTATTATATGAGTTTTGTTAGATACAGGATTTTATTAGATTATAGGTTATTGTGTCTTGGGTAACCGGTCGGTATACTGGCTAATGAAGGGTTCATTCACCCAGGTACCCACCTGATGCCACCTTTGTCCCCGAGTCCCTCTACAAAACCCCGTGGCAAGCAGTTTGGACAGTTTTGGTGTAGGCTTAGAGCCTGGCTCCCAGCTTTTGAAGATGTGCATCCTGTGACCTCGGCAAACCTCTCCCTCCCCCTGAACACATTCTCTGCAGGCACAAAAAGATTCAGCATCTTCCCCCGAGGCTGCTCCCCAGGGTTTTCTGAAGATTATGGAAATCAAGTCCACAAAGCCTTCTCTGTTCCTTGGAGAACAGGGAGATGGAGGGAAGATAAGAGAAAAGTTATCCTTAGATGAAATTATTAGGTCTGGCCACACTAGGGTAACATTCCTGAATCCAGCCTGTTGCGTTCGAGCTATCAGTTATTTTATGTACAAAAGGGCTCAGAGGCTCCCCCTGCTTCCCCTTGTACCGGGAAAGAATTTGAGAGTGATTGACAGTTTTGTCTTTCTTCTGGCAGCTTTTATATTCTCCTCCTACACCAAACCCAACAGAGATCTGTGGGCCTGAAACACGGAGGCAGAGGAAGTGCGATCATGTGACCAAGAGCTAAGCTTCCATCCTTGACACAGGCTTAGGGGGTGATCCGGCCTGAGACAGGGATTGGTGAATTACTGTAAAGAGAAAGCCTCTTCTAAATGCTCAGACTCCCTGGCTCTCACCACAGGCTTGAAGGATTTGACTGTGAATACTTCTGGAATCCTCCCATCCTTGTTCTTGATTAACCATTGAGAGGACAGTCTCCATTTCAGGGAAAATGGCCCTCACTCTGCTCTAAGCAAGAAAAATGAGATATTAAGCATTGTCCACAATATTGGTGAATTGATTGAGTGATTCATTCATTCATTCATTCATTCATTCATTTATGTATCAGGCATTGCGTAAAGCAATGGAGAAACAGAGATTAAAAGAGCGACATCAGTACCATGGTTCTTCACCTGGGCTTTAGAGGTCTGTGGACCCCTTGATTTTGTAATCAAAATGCATGCTTATGCTAATATGCATTTATCCAGAGAGAGAATCAGAACTTCGATCAGGTTCTCGAAAGTTTAAAAGTTGGTGGTTCATGGGAAAGATCTGTTGTAAAGGCTTTTGAGAGAGATAATGGGTAGGATATAGCGGTCCAATCTGAGTTGGGTGGAGAGATGGTGGGTGTGCACATGAAAATATCAATTCCTGGGGTGCCTGGGTGGCTCAGTCGGTTAAGCGGCCAACTTCAGCTCAGGTCATGATTTCACGGTCCGTGAGTTCAAGCCCCGCGTCGGGCTCTGTGCTGACAACTCAGAGCCTGGAGCCTCTTTCAGATTCTGTGTCTCCCTCTCTCTGACCATCCCCCGTTCATGCTCTCTCTCTGTCTCAAAAATAAACGTTAAAAAAATTAAAAAAAAAAAAAAAGAAAATATCAATTCCTGAGGGTGGACAAAGATAGCCAAGTGTCATAGCATCCAGACAGGACAAGCAGCAACAGTTTCTCCTGGGGTGTCTTCACCCGATGCCTGATAATAAAAAACTGAATGCAAACACTTTGTGTGGCAAGACCTATGTGTGGCAAACCTATAGAGAAAGAAGTCTGAATGGAGAATCTGGGTCTTACCAGTTCTGAGGAGTCTGCCAATATTCTGCAAAAACAGAGCAAATATGTTTTCCCCACTACCAACACAGAATCACAGTATTCTTTTACAAACGTGCTCTGGACACCTTGACTGCAAAGGGTGAAAAACGTCGCGCCCAGTGGATGTTTGTGGCACCTAAGTGAGCAGTTAGCAATTATCTCCTAAGCCATTTATTGACACCCTCACTTGAGCTCTTTGAGGACAACCTCTGTGTCTTATTCACCAGTGTGTTCCCAGTGTCCACCCTGGACACTGCCTGGATGTCCTAGCCCCCGCCCCCCTCCATGAGCTGTGCTCCCCTGCATCCCGCCCTTTTGCACCTCACATCAAGACATGGCGTCTATTTCTCCACTCCTTGAATGTGGACTGACTGTGTGACTTGTTTCGGCCAATGGAATGTGGCAGGAATAACATCATGCACGTTTTAGAGTCTAGGACTTAAGAGACCTTATAGTTTCTGTCTTTCCGCTCTTGGAACTCTGAGACACCATGTTCAAGTTATCTTACTAGTGAGACCACAGGGAAAGACAGAGGCTGGAGGATTAGAGATTCGGTATGAAGTGAGAGAGAGAGCCAGCCAGACTGCAGGCCTTCTGAGCATCTGAGCAGAGGATCCAGATGTTGATGTGAAGTCATCTGGTATCCTACAAGCCCGGCTGCGCTGTCCCAGCCAACACCACAGATACGGCGGTTCCAGCCCAGACCTGCCAAAATTGTAGAACGGTGGTCAATTAAATGGTTGTGGATATCGAAAGCTCTCAATTTTTAATTTTAATTCACTAAGTTTTGAAGTGATTTATTAAATAAGAACAGATAATTGATATAGTGGCCGATAGACGATACTCAACAAATATGTATTGATGAATGAATGAATGAATGAATGAGTGGATGAATGAATAAAACTGGTATTCCCTCTAATGAGCTGCAGATTATCTATCGGGGATGCCTGGTCAATGGTATGTACTTGATAACCGCTGAGTCTGTGGGACTAACATAAATAGTCCCATCAATTTATACAGTTCTCATTATCTTTATATCAGCGCTCCCTGGTGGATGTCTGGAAAATTCCTTCCTGCTTAACAGGACAAGGAAGGAAGTGTTATGGACAAAGAGTGCACAGAGCTCCAAGGAGGTGGGGATGGCAGGAGCATATGCCCGCCTGGGGTGGCAAGGTTTCAGAGGGGATGGCTTTTGAATGAGGGGGTTTCCTCATCTAAAGCAGCAGAAAGAGCTTTGCAAGCAGTAGAAGCAGAACGTGCAAAGACACCTAAGCTGGAGAGGTTCTGCAGAGTGCTTAGAACCACGAGTATTGTATGGGACCGCTGTATTCACCAGACCTTACTGCCCATTAAGATTTCAGGTTTGTGAGAGAGCAGTGGGTGGGTAGCTGAAGGGAGGTGCCCCTGGGGGAATGAGGGAGACCCTGAGTTTGGGCAGCCTTTTTGATCCATAGGAACAGACCCTTTCTCTAAAGACATAGGCAGCATGGAGGGATTTTAAGCAAGGGTTTGACATGACCTGACAGCTCTCAGGTTTCAAGACTTAAGAAGCCCTCTAGCTTCCCAAGTTCCTGACCCCACGTAACAGGCTCTGCTTTCTTGCTGACACTGGCAGCCGTGCAAAAAGGGTGCTCCTCCGAGGCGACCCCATGTCCTTGATCCATTCTTTCCCTCCTTGATAAGAGATCTTCAAGGGTTTTGTGTTAGGATCGGAACCACTGCTAATTTATGAACTTGCTTGTCAGGTGTTGCTGTGGCTAACAGGCCCCTGGGCTAGCATTTTCCTCATGTGGTCAGAAAGCAAATAAATAGTGCCTCGAGTCTCTATGAATTCCTGCTTACGGATACTGAAGGCATAGAAAACAGTCTTCGGATAAGGCTTTATTTTCGGACATGATTTGGAAATATTTTTGAGTTAGCAAGTTCTGATTTTCTGCACTAACTTTCTGAGGTCTTAGTACAAAACATGAGCAGACTTTTATGAGTGGGGTCAATGTCATTCTGGAATGTGTTAGACTCCTCCAGCCACAGAGTTTGGTTCTCCCTCTGATCCCTGGGATTTATGACATTCTTAATCAAGAAGAAGGAGCTGCAAGATTTCTTCCAATTCAAATGAAGGCAAAATTAATGTGTGGTTGGGTGAATCGGCCATCTCTTTCTAGAAAAGGCCATTTCATTCCCAGTCTTCATTTAAAGTTGGGATTGATTTATCCCCTTGGTTAAGTGCCACACAGTCCGTCCTGAACCAGGGTGTATGTGAGATGTTTATTGTAGCTTGAAGTTGATGCACCTGCTCCCGGTGGGTCCCCCTGTCTTTCCCTTCACCAAACTGCTGCCAAGCTGAGCCGAGGCACGCTCAAAGCAATGCCAATACCAAACCGAGGATAAGCGCAGAGAAATTCAACCTCTACCAAAGCTTCTACAAGATTTTAAATAAGATCTCAGTCTCATTTCCAGTTAAGCATTTTAAAAGCTATTTTTTTCCATCTTTGCCATATAGGCTTTGTTAGCATATGCCACCTCCAAACCCTGCTTCTCTCTAAACTCCCCGTAAAATGCTTTTTCAATGGGATCACCAGAGATTTTCAGTCTTTCCTCCCTTTTCCTTTTGCAGCTTAGCTATTAGGTCAGTCAAAATCTTCCCCTGCTTCTCAGGATCTGGGTGGAGCCGAAGAAGAGCCAGGAGTGAACGTCACCAGCATCTTCCTCCTTCAGCAAGAGGGCGTCAAGACGGTCAGGAGGAGTTCTGAGTTCTGAGCCCAGGCTTTATGAGGTGTTGGTGCTTCTGTGCTTTTTCACAGCAATGTCGTAAGAACAGGCCAAGATGCCCGTGGGTGAACATGTCTGTGAAGCCATTCTCAACCAGCCAGGCTGCAGCCTACACACCAAATGATCTCAGACCGTGAGCAAACCTAGGGGAGGTCAGCCGAGTCTGGTCCAGGTCAACAGAACCACCCAGATGTCCCACAGAATTGTGAGAATTAATACATGGTTGTTACTTTAATCCACTGGGTTTGGGGTTGATTTTTGTTAAGCAGCAATATCACAGCAATAGATAGTGAATGATGGCTGTCTACTGTCTTCATACATCTTGATTCAGTTCAAGACCTAACTTTAATCTCAGCTTATCCCAAGGGACATCTTTGCCTACTCTAGCCTACCTTGATTTTCCTCTCAGCCAAGTTTCTTTACCACAGAAGTAGGTATCAATGTCAACTTTGTCTCGTGACTTTTCCTATTTTTCTCTTGTACTTACGAGACTCACTGCATTATCTCACTATGCTATCCCCACCAAAATAAGGTCTGATTGTAACATCTCACGCTGTAACGTCATTATGACCCATAGGGAAAAAAAGGACTTTCTAATTGTCTACGTAAAACCAATAACATCGGTTGCTAAATCTAACTCCTGCCTTTTGTTCTACAACAGTGTAGAAACAGTTGAGTGCTACCTAAGGGGAAAAGTGGTCCACCAGGTTAGAATCTGCTCTCTCTACTAGATGGCAAGCTTCCTGGGGTCAGCATCCTTCCTGTTGCCCTTCTGCATCCCCCTCAAGATCTCATGGGGCACCAGGAACATAGGCTGTCATCAATGACTGCTGACTGACCTTCTGATGGGTTCCTTAAAAGGAGTAGAAGCTCTCCCTTCTCCTCCCAATCGATGGATATTTGCAATTCTTGCCTGCTTGTTCTCTTTTCCCTCATTTCTCCTTGATTACTGCCAAGGCAGATTCCACCGTCCTAACCCCTGGGAGTCTATTTCATTTCCTAATTACTTTCCCTGCTGAGAACATTCTTGTATTGCTGTATCTAACCCAAATTTCCCTTTCTGTGGCTTCAGGCCATTGCTCCTTACTCTAAATCCTCTGAAAGGAAGAATAATTCCCTTGATTAATTTATATTGTAATCTCAAAGCTGTTTATACATCACAATTTCTGCTTCCCTGGAGTCTCTTTTTGCTAGATTAGAGGAATAAGATTTCTCTCTCTCCATTTCTTCTTTGTACCTAAATTTTTGGTTTATAAACCTCTAAGGTCTTTCTAGGTGCTGTATTTAGAGATTTTTCTTTCCAAACTGATGTAAAAATAATTGCTCTCAATTATTGACTATTTCCTCTATGTGCTAGGCAGTGGACTAAGCATTTTTATACACATTATTTTGTTTGACTCTTTGAATGGGGTAAGGGCTGTTGTTAACCCTATAAAGTCCATGAAGAAACTGAAGCTCAGAGAGGTTAAGTAACATCTGAAAGTTCACACAGCTTGTTGGCTGGTTGCATTTTGATCTTTTCACTCTTAAGTGTGGACTCCTAATTGTTGAGCTGTATTCTCTTCAAATATGGCCATTGCTCATGGTCTTTCTATTGATTCTCATCGGGTTACCTACATGACAACATGGTCTCTTTTTCAGCTATTTTTTAAGGATATTGAACATTTAAAAAAAATGTTCATTTATTTGTTTTGGGGAGAGAGAGAGAGAGAGCACAGTGGGGAGTAGCAGAGAGAGAGGGAGACACAGAATCCAAAGCAGGCTCCAGGCTCTGAGCTGTCAGCACAGACGCCAACTCAGGGCTCAAACTCCACAAACTGTGAGATCATGACCTGAGCTGAAGTCGGACGCTTAACTGACTGAGCCACCCAGGCACCCCTCAGCTAATTTACTTTTATATGCTTGAGGAAATATGTGCTTTAAGTGAGTCCCGTGATGTGGATTGGAGTATTACTTTGAGCACCAATTGACTCTCCGGGCCTGGAGAGGTTATTTTTCAATCTGTGAGATGAGAGAGTGATCACACTTCTTGTGACATTCGGAGAAGATAATGTCTGTGATAAATTCCGATCACATTACCCATCAGAGCAACCTGTTTTGTTACTCCGATGGTATATTTTTCTTACTGTTCTTTGTTACTATCTTTATTACTGTTATCATTAGTTTCCAGAGTGAGAAATTGGAGAATTGGAAGCTTGGTAAACTCAGGAGTATAAAATAGCCTGTGGTTCTGGGGCGCAACAGCTTAATCTGGAATTTAGAATTCCATCCCTGTCTTTTATCTCTGGCACTTGCACGAGCCTCAGTCGATCACTGATGTTCTGGGTCCACCAATTTACTTCTGTGTCACATCATAATTTCCCCTCCTTGTCAGCGGAAAGGTAAATTCCATTTGTCGAGGAGATCTCTCAACCTCCCAAGATTTCTTTTCTTAAGGACTGGTGAAGTGGTCTTGGGTGAATCTCCAAGGGAAAGGCCATTTCTCAGGGCCAGTCCTTGCTTGCATGTACAGTTGCTCAGTCGTCCCTCCAGCCTCTCCTCCATCGGGAGACTCTCTCTCTTCCCTGCCAGCCTTGGAGAATCAGAGTATTCTTGTTGTTTATTTCTTTAAGAGAGCCAGCAAATGTCTTTAACGTACTTTAATTCTCTCATCTTCAAGGTAGCCATGAAGTTACCTGTTTTTCAGGTAGGATAATATTAGTGAATGAGTATCAGACTAGTTATGAATCTTTAGCCCAAATGCTTAGCCCTTCTGAACACGTTCTCCCTTTCTGTGAAATGAGATTGTTGGACTAGATGAGGGGTTGGAAACGGAGAAAGCTGTCGTGTCTGGACAAGTGTCTCTGATGATTGCAGCAGGCGGGTGTAGGCTTGGTAAAGGGGAGTCACTGCTTACCCCCCACCAATGGGCACCGTGTGGGATGCACACATCTAGGGCTGACAGCTTCTAGATTTTTCCAAAAAAAGTTAGGGATCAGATTTCTTTGTGATGTTCTTGCCTTTTAAATGTGGGGGAAAAAATCAGTTTATAGTAATTCTGAGCAAGACAAAGCTTGGTAGACCAAACAGAGACCTCGGATGTTGAGCAGCCAGGCGAGGCGGCTAAAGTGGCACCTCAGAACGTGCACATGAATTGCCTGGGGATTTGCTGACAGGCAGAATCTGATCCAGGAGGTCTGGCACTTGAGACCTGAGATTGTGGGATGCTAACAGGCTCCCAGGTGATCCAATCCTGCCGGTCCAGGGACCACACAGAAAGTTGCAAGGGGGCTGGATGATCTCAGAGCAACTTCCTTCATCTCAAGCAGTTGGTGGTGATGTTGGGATTCTTAAACCTCATTAGGCCAATCTATACTTGTCTTTTAAATCTGTACTCCACCCACCTGACCGACATCCTTGCCTCTGTCCCTCTGTGTCATGTCCCTATCATACTAAGATCCTGAATTCCCTTTGACCTTAAAGTATTTACAGACTTATTTGGTGATTTTGGATGCTTGGTATTTCTGGATATTGCAAATGATACTTCCTGATGTAAGAGTATTGCAGATTTTTTCCAGGATGATTACACAGGAATTATCATAGGGTATTAAGAGCCCATGAGCAGAGCTGAGATCACTAAATGGGAAACGTGAACATCTTTGTATATCAAATGAGGGTCACAGCTTCAAATTAGGCTTTGGTCTCTCCCGATAAAGCCCTCATAATAAGGCTTGTTCTGGTGACAGGGGACAGAAATTTATTCATTCATCCATTTAATAAATACTTATTCTTTGTCTGTGACATGCTAAGCAATATTCTAGATGCTGGGGATATAACAGTGAGCCAGACAAAATTACTTGTTCTAATGAAGCTACATTTCAGTGAGAGAAACAGATAAGAAGCCAGTAAACAAACAAATAAATAATATAACGTCAAGCAGTAATAAGTGCTGTGAAGAAAAAAAAAAATATCAGGGTTAGAAGACAGAGATTGCTAGAAGAGGTGTGTGAGCTATTTTGAAGACAGTGAGCAGAAAAGTGTCTCTGGGGAGTGGCATTTGAGCAGAACCAGAGATAATATGAAGGAGTGAGCCATACCAATTCCTGGAGGAAGAGCATTCCACACAGGAGGAGTAGCCAGTGCTGAGGTCCCAAGGTGGAAGTAAGCCAGGAATACCCAAGAAGCAACAGAAGGCCAGTGTGGCTGAAGCAAAGTCAGTAAGGGCTGAAGTGGCAAGAGGTGAGGTCAGTAAGGGAAACAGGGCTGCTCAGAGCTGTGAGGGGAGGGAAAGACTCAGTTTCATCAAGTGTGATGAGAGGGTCACGGGACTGGTATGAGCAGGGGGCTAATTCTTCTTGATTTGTGCTTTTTATGAGATTAAGAGGTGTAAGAATCAGTCAGCCCACAGACTATTTTTATAAATAAAGTTTTATGGAAACATGGCCACACCCATTAATTTAGTTACAATCCCTGGCTGCTTTTGTACTACAAGGATAGAGCTGAGCAGTTGCTACACAGACCGTATGGGCCACAAAGGACCCATCTCGTGTCAGTTCATCTTCTCCATGGGCACCAGAGACACCTGTCTGAAGTATAAGCCTGAATACGACAGGCCTGCCTCACTTGTGTCGGTGGGTCTCCCTCACTCAGGGTTAAGTCCAAGTTCCTTTTCATGATGTCCAAATCTTTCATGATCTGGCTTCAGCCTCACCTTAGACTTGCTACACTACGTTAGGAATGTTGAACCTCATGCATCTTTCTCCTGTTTTTCTTTCTGGCTGTTCCCTCAATCTGACATGCTGTCCTTCCCTAGCCCCTACCCTAATCCATTTGGTTCTTATCCATCTTCTAAGGCTCCACCTGGGTGTCTCTTCCTTGACCTGCCCATGCAGCCACTTTCTCCACTGGGATATCCTGCCACCCCCTCCTCAGTTTTCCTTTTGTACTCTTCAAATATTCAGCATTGCATCCCAGGTTTCTGTTCATTAGAATGAGACAAAGTCAAAATGGTTGAAATCATGAGGAAATACCTAGACCCTTGCTGCTGGGAAGGCAGAGGCTGATTGGACTTCACAGCGGACCTAATCTGGATGCTTCTGCTCAGTTTATCTGTAATTATTTTGGTTCTGTTGTCCTCTGGCTGCTGGCTTCATCTTCAGGTTGAGCAAATCATCACTGTCATGGTTTCACTACATCCAATGGCCAGAGAGAGACGGCAAACTTTCCCTCTTTACTTCATTGACTTCTCTGAGGTCACGAGTCTGCTTCTGAACCAGTCTTGGTAATTGGGAAGACCGGGTGCTGAAGGGCTCAGGCCTGGGTTCCAGCACTAATCGACTCACTGGCAAGGCTTACGGGGTTCCTTTAGAACCAGCATGCCCAGTCCTCAAGCTAGAGATGCGGCCATCTTGTTCTGGGGCTCATGAATAACTGAACAATAACAGGAGTCTTTTAAGAAGGAGGAGGGGGCTATAGATGCTGAGCAAGCTGTCAACAGTGTTTTGTGCTGTGCTCAAATCCACTGCTAAATGGATCGCCTTGAAGACAGTGATGTGTGATGTTGCCTTTTTCACTTTCATACTCCCAACCCTGGGCACAGCGGCTCACATATAGCAGGTGTTCAGTATAAAGATGTGGAATGACTGATTAAAATGACATTAAAACGTAATTTAGTTAGAAGGAAGACAACCTTCAGAGAAAAGCCATACTTTGGCCAAATGCAAAAAATCAATGTATCTTTCTCAGCACTCTATTCCCTACCTCCATAGCTGATCTTGACCTTTGTTATTCCAGATGATTTCTGTCCTCTTAATTATAGAAATGTCATTATCAGTGATTAAAATTGAGTAGGTACCTACTGAACAAAGGTTCAGAGGACAATGAGTGCGCTAAAAATGCAGGCTGATGGACCACTAATGAAAAGCATATGGAGGCATGGTTTCCACCTTTGCTGGGTGCTGTTGAGGGCAATCGCTCAAATTAAATGCTGAAGGCAGAAACTCACTGAGTTCAGATTATATCCAAATGTTCTGAAGCTGTTGAGTGAATGATTTCTGAGAACTTTAATCACTGTATTTGAAGTCCCTCAGGGGACAAAAACATTTAGACTTAATTAATATTACTTTTGGCACTCTGCATCTCGCCCTGGGCCTGCCGAGTGGTAGTGGAAATCTGTGCAAATCTCTTCTCGTGAGTCACTTTCCGTACTAGCGTTCCAAGGGACGTGAACCCGATCAGAACCAGCCTGTGATTCTGAAGTTGTTCTCAGAGTTAGAAAAAGGGCAGAAACCTGGGCTTGGAAGAAAGGGCAATTCTGGGCACTCCAGGAACTAGACAGATGGTAGACAGATGGCTTTGACCCCACCATGATGTACTCTTTCTCCCACTTGATTTTCCTTCTCTCTGCTTTTGAGCATCCTTCTCTCCCACTGTTTTCTATACAAGACTGGCCTCATAGCATCCACAGCTTTTTGCTTTCATCTTCTCAGCCTGGCTTCCAGAGAGACAGAAACTCTCAGGAAATACCCTGATTGGCCAAAACGTGGGTGATGTCCACACAATCTGGACACTTGAGTGGTCATGGGTTAGGTCCGTGATGAGACCAGTCTGGGTTAGTGGTCTACCCTCAGACTAAGTACTGTGTCTAGTGTGCTAAGTTCATGCACCAACTTTTGCCTCAGTTGTAGCAGAGACCATATGGGGAGATGAGCACAGATCCTAGTGATACCGTGTAGCTGCATGACCCTGGACAAGCTATTTAACCCATTATGCCCCATCTGTTACCTATTTGAAAATGGAGATGATAATAATAATGTGGATATTGTGATATATATATATATATACACACACACACACATTCATTTTTACATTATATATATATTATATACATACATTTCATACATATAAGTACTACCTACACACTGTGTGTATATGTAAACAGATCATTTGTTTTCATAATGTTATTATTATTGAGGATAATGAAGATGATTGGGGACAAGGGTGGAGACAATAATACAGATATCATTAAAACTAAATATAAATGTGTATAAAATATATGAGGTGAAAAGATGTATATATAATATAGGTAAGCACTAAAGATTTTGTCTGAGTATGTATCTCTGTATATATCTTTGTATGTATGTATGTGTGTATGTAAAACATTCACTAGTTCTCACTTTGTCACAATGTCCACGCTATTATCACCCCCACTGCTTAGAACGGTGCCCACCACATTATACGTGTCACATAAGTATGATGGCTTATTAGCTATGAACCGGGGAAGGACTGGAAGAAGTGGTTCTTCAACAGGAGGGGGGCCTTGGGTCACTGCTTGACCTTACTTGTTTCTCCTAACTGCAGTGCTGAAATTGTGGCCCCGAAGGGTAGCCTTGTCTCTTGGGCTCAGTTGCCTGTCACTGGATCCCACGAACACTGGCCAGATTTGAATTCAGGAGGACTCAATTCTGGGTCATCTGAACCATTCTACTAGGGCATTTTTAATTCTCCTGATTCAGATCAAGCTTGGTGTGTCGGGCCACATCTGCATGGAAAGTCAAGTGTCTTCTCTGTTCTTCACGTGCCATTGCAGTTGTTGGCTCAAAAACGCAACCCTGGGTTGCATTCTCCAGAATGAGGCATTAATGCGTAACGTGTAAGACCTTCTTGTCTCCTGTCTTTGGTGTGAAGGGTCAAGGTTAAAAATACCACAAAAATATTCTGCTTTGTTCAGCCTGTGTCAGACTTGGGAATCAATCACTACACTTGGGATCACTATAGTCACACTTAAGACATCTTCACTCCTTACAAGCACCACGGACAGAATTGGGAGAACAGGTTGAATCAACAAGCGCACAATATTACATGATACTCTTGGCTGACAGAGGCATCTGACAAATCTCATTTCTATTTTCCCAGAGTGAGTGGCCTTGTGAATGAGTCTCCTGGCTCTAAGGACTGAGTAATCTTTAAAAATATATATGGAACTGTGGCGCTCTCGAATTTACAAAATCTTCAGTACTTCTTACAAGTCTTAAAATTTGCAATCCTTATCAGGGCCTAATCTGTCTAATATGGTGTCTTCCAGTCACATGTCACTACTGAATTTAATTAAAATTAAAATTTCAAATGGAGTTTCTTAGTCGCACTGACCTCATTTCTGGCAAATAGCCACATTTGTTTTGGGCAGTGCAAACATAGAACATTGCTCTTATCCCAGAAAATTCTATTGGATGGTGCTGTTCTGCATAGCCTAGCCTTGACTACCTTACAACATCACCAGGGGGCTCGCATTTCAGACTCTTTCCTATTTTCTCCAATGCACCCAACTCTTTCCACTGTCACTCACACTTCTGCCCTCTCTCCTCTCCACCTCTCTAGCTCAACGAGCCTCTGGTTAAAGGACCCTTTGCACAGAGAAGCCTCCCATGACCCCACCTCCAATCTAAACAAGCTCCTACTGTTAGCCCTTCTCATACTAGCTTGTACTTTTTGTTTATAATACTTAGATCTATGGAGGTATTTAGGTATTTTCATGGGTGATGCCAAACTTCCCCTTTCAGCTGTAGGCTCATCAGGGCAGCCACACGTCACTACTTTAACCCCAGGGTCCAACACATAGTAAGTGCTCAGTAAACATTTGTTGCCCGAATGCACGATTGAATGAGTTCTCCCATGTGCTATCTCCACGAAGTACAATCTTTCCAGTTTCCAGATGATACAGAGGACTTAATTTTCTCTTTCCATGTCCATCTTCTTCCCCCTTTTACTCTGCAAGGGTCACATTCAGATTCCCTTGGAGTTGGCTGGAGCCTCTCTCTGTGGTATGTCTATGCCATTGCCACATTATCGACATGTATGGTTTCCTGGGGAAGAAGAAAGGTAAGTTGGCAGAGTAAACTAAACTTTCTTGTCCACAGTCTACAGCTTGTTTATTTTTCATAATAATAATTGGCAGGGTAGAATATTTTAATTTCCCTATATCTACATAATTAATATGTTCACATTAGAAATCAATTATCCTTGATAATTACCATTGGTGCTATGGCTCATAAGCTGAACACTAGTCTTGCTAACGAACTGAATGAGACATAATTTCTTGTTGTTCAAAGAGATGATCAACTCTAATCAGCAGCAAATTCAATCAAAACTTACTGACATCAATTGAAATCATATTAGAGTTTGTAAAAATAGGATAATTATGCTCATCTTGTAAGTTGCAGGTATTGTAACAACTCTAAAATGTGGGCCTATTTGAATAAACGCTTACGTCTGCTGGCTCTACACTAGCAGATGCAGAAACATATAATCTGCATAAATAAATTAAGAGTCTTTTTTCCCCTTCATAGCTCTTTAGTTTTGTAGGATTCAATTAATTCAACATTTTTTTTTTAATTTAATGAGTTTAGAATAACGGGCTAAGCAGACGCTGCTGTGTAGGGCACTGAGGCAGGGTAGCCCATGATATAGAGTTGTCAGTATGAGTCCTTCTTTTTTATCTTCCTTGATTCATTAAAGAGAAATTTAATAGTGGTTACAATAGTGGATGCTAGAGCCTCCACAGAACCTGGCTGGGTTCAGACCCCAGCTTCATACTCAAGAGCTGCATCTTGGCTAAGTGTAGGGAGAATCCTGGTGCTCGGCTCTCATGCCCTTGACTCCCTTCACCGTGGATCCCCTAGGATGATACTTAACTAATGACTGGGGAACACAGGAGTGTAGAAGGCTCGTCTCCCTTGTCTTGGGTTGGCAAAACCGAGATCACTTACAGGCAGAGTATAGGTGCAAGATCAGGCCGATGCTCCTCTCTGCAGACTGCCTGATTTCTTACCCTTTGCTTGTCTTCCTCTTCTTCCTGGTCCCACTTTCCCTTCTCTGTTCTGCTAGGCTGCAAGGCAGTTCCTTAACAAATCACTTGTACGTGAATCTTCCTCAGAGGGTCTGCGGCTGGAGAGCCTCATGGAAGAAAGCAAGTTTCTTCAATGTCGTGCTTCATTTTCCTTGTCTATCATGTGGGTATAATAACAAGGCTTTGCTCATAGATGGGTGGGAGTTAATTCATGGAAAGCACACACAGCTGTGTCTGACAGGCCCCATGCAGAAGTTAGATGATAGCAATAAAATGATGAGGACTTTATGAAATAACAATTCTGTCCTGATACAGTACACTGTTGTTTAGCAAAGAGATCCGAGGTGACGGGCTTAAATTTTGGATGTGTTGTTGACTGTGTGTCCTTGAATAACTTTCCTTAACCTCTCCGGACCTCTGTTTCCTCATCTTGACGTAGGGATAGTGATGTGATATGTACGTCTGATTGGGCAGTTGTAAGAATTTAAAGACAGAATGACGGTCATAGGGGCAGGATCATGTCGGGCTCATGGCAGGTGCTCGATAAACAGCTGCCCCCACTTATTACACTTATTGTTATTAATATGTCAAGTATTGGGAGCATCTGCTGTAGCAGGAGTGAGCACCCAAAGATCCGTCCAAACACTCGAAGGACAGAGCTGGCATCATAGAGTGGTGATGACTGTGGCGTGGGACCAGAGAGTCTGGGTTAGAAACCAGCCCCACTACTTACTGCTTGACTTAGGTCGCACACTCTCTCTCTCTGCTCTGCTTCCTCATCTGTAAATTGGGTTGTTTAAGTATTAAATAGATGCATGTGTCTGAAGCCAGACCCACTTTTCCATTAGGCATTGTAGGCATATGGCTGGAGGTTGCAATACTAAATTTTAGGAGCCCAGGAAAATGTTCTAATTTTCTGCAAAACCAAAAGGGAAAAAATGACCTTTCTTGGTGGGAGAGAGTATTTTTAATATGTGATACCACCTTTATACCAATGCACTCACAAAATATAATTTTCCATTTTTTGTTACTATTATTATTTTCATGGAGGAAGGGACTCATGAAGGCAACGGATGTGCCATTCACGGAAGTTATAATGTGGTCCTGGTAGGAAGTATTCAGACCAGAGCTTGGCACCATCCAGGGTAGGTATTAAGCGTCCCCACCTCTAGAGGGCTCTGCAGAGTTAACTCAGAGCCCCTGGGGTTGGGGGATGCCCAGTGCACCCACACATTTCTGCCCTCCGGCTCTCTTTCCACAAGAACTCCTCTGCTTTATATGCAGCAAGATAAAGAATATACCCTTGACCAGACTTTCTCTTAGGAAGAGTGTCAGGAGAGCTCACGGGTTGGAAAGGTGGACCTCAAAGCAGAGTTGAACATGGATGGGTCTGTTTTGGCCAAGACCAGGGAAGACCTTGCTCATAACTCAGGAGTATGTGTCTGCAGTTGGGGGAGGTGGGGCAAGAAGATGATGGGAAATGCTGGCGGGTGGATCCAGTGGGGTAGAAAATGCAGTGTTCGGTGCATGTGAACTCCAGCCGTGACCCTCCACAGCCTTCAGAAAGGTTACCGAATGCACAGACCTTCTCCAGCCGCATCCCTGAGTAGACTCACTCCGGCACATCCGGGACCGCGGGCGTAACTGGGTCATGGTGTGGTGTGGCGGGGCTGTGGCTGTGAAGAAAGATGACATTACAATTCTTTATTCCATGGGATGCACTTGAATGCCTCGTTTCTGAAAGCATGGTCCGGCAGCGTTAGCAAGGACAGTGTTGGAAGCACAGAATCTTGCACTTTAACAGGACGGGTGACCCATATGAACTTTAAAGTGTGAGAAGCACCGTCCTCACCCAGGGGCTGTGTGGTCACTGATGTACAACTGGATCTGGGACTCCGCCTACTCGGGAGAGGGTGAAATCGCTCTCTATTTCAGAGAAAAGGGAACAGGAAGGAAAAGGGGGGAAAAGGAAGCAGCCCCTAGAGCACCCACTTTTGGTTTAGGTCAGTGTTTCTCAGCCTGAGTGGCTCGTTAAATTCCCCCAAAGACCAGGTAAACCAGAAACCAGGAACAGAGACCTTTATGTTTTAAAAGTTACCCAGGCAATTCTACTATGTGGCCAGATTCGAAAACCGCGAATCCAGGCCTTAAGCTGAAGGGATTAAGGGAAGGAATTTCAGTGTTCATCACCCTGCAGTGGAGAATTCCCGATAAGGCTTTAGGATCAGATCTCCAGCGACAACAACGGGAGAGTTTGCCTGGAGTATCTCTGCACATGTGATGTCAACCACAGACTAAGCGGCTGGTGGAGGGTAGGGAGTTCGCTCTGTGGCCGGCTCGATGGTCCTCATCCTATAGGAGATAAAAACAGCAGGAAGAATCTGGAGCCGCTGCAAAGAAGACCGCTGACTGGCAGGTGTCCTCCAGCTTTGAGCATCTGGGCAAATCTGAGGCAAAGATTTCCTGCAGGAAGACAGGGCATGATGCCGGATGAGAGTGATGGTCAGATGAGAGGGGGCCTCTGTGCTGCTTATTCCCGGAACTGTTTCAACAGCAAGCTTCCTGTTTTGTGGAAGAAAAGAAAAAAGAAAGATGTGAAGTGGAACTTGAGGATGTATAAAATGGGGTATAAATTACTCTGTAACTTTTGAGGTGGACAAAATGTCACACTTCTGAATTTATTGAATCAACCCTGGCTCAGATTCCCACCTCACCAAGGTCCACGAGAAGCCCCCAGACAGCCGCGGAACGGGGCTTGCCTCGGGACTTCTGTGCACTATAACATGGGGAGGGGGCTGAGGTCGCCCATCAGCCAACACTGGTCACGCTCCTTCTGCTGCGCAAGTCAGGGGTCAGAAGCTGCTCCTGCAGTGGCCCTGGAGGCATCTCTGCTGCCAGCAACTTCAGAGACATGGCTCTGCAGATCCACGCCACGCCTCGGGGACCCTCACTTGGCCTCAGAGTCCCTGTGCTTGGTGGCTTGACTCTCCCTACGAGCCCCCACACAACCTTCATCTGAGGTCCTGCTGTTCCTAGAGTATTTCTGAGGGTGAACCCCCAGCCTCCACCCTGTGTCCTCCCCTTGTTGGACGGACTCCAGCTCTCCGGTAACGAGCCTCTTCTCTTCCGCTCAGAGCACAAGAGCCACCATCCGAGATGGTGGCCACCAGCTCCAGGTGGCTCTGCTGTTGAGCACCTGAACTGTGGCCAGTCCAAACTGCAATGTGCTCTAGGTGTAAAATGCACACCGTATTTCGAAGATTTGGTACAAAAGAAATGTAAAACATATGAATAATGATTTTTATGCTGACCCGATGATGAAATAATATTTTAGGGGCGCCTGGGTGGCTCAGTCGGTTAAGCATCTGACTTCGGCTCAGGTCGCGATCTTCCGGTTTATGAGTTCGAGCCCCATGTCGGGCTCTGTGCTGACAGCTCAGGGCCTGGAGCCTGCTTCCGGTTCTGTGTCTCCCTCTCTCTCTGCCCCTCCCCCGTTCACGCTCTGTCTCTTAATAATAAATAAACGTTAAAACCAATTAAAAAAATAATAATTGTAGATACATTGAGTTAAATAAACATAATTGAAATCAATTTATTTTTTTTATTTATTTATTTATTTATTTATTTATTTATTTATTTATTTATTTTTACTCTTTAAAGTGTTTTCTAGAAAGGTGAAAATTCATACCTGGCTCACATTACAGGTGACACTTGAACAACATGAGTTTGGACTGTGTGGATCCACTTACACGTGGATGTTTTTGATAAATACACTGTGGCTTTGTAAATATATTTTGTGTTCCTTGTGCTTTTCTTACCAGAATTTTCTTTTCTATAGCTTACTTCATTATAAAACTACAGAATGTAGTATGTGAAACATACCAAATATGCATTAATCGACTGTTTATGTTATGGGTAAGGCTTCTGGTCAATAGCAGGCTATCAGTGGTTCAGTTCTGGGGAGTGAGGAATTACATGCGGCTTTTTGACTGCATGGGAGTGGAGGCCCCAATCCTGTGTTGTTCAAGGGTCAGCTGTGTTTCCATTGGGCAACACTGCTCTCTGCCCACTCACTTCATGCTGCCCTCCTTAGAATAAAATGCCAGGGCCTGAGGCCACTAACTCAGTCGGCCGGTTCACCCTCCTTCTTGCCCCACCTTTTCCTGGGATCTCAGAACTCCACGCAAAGGTGCCTATTGCCCCGGCCACCTTGAGGCATGGGGGGAGGAGAAGTGGGGAGGCCCTTCCATTCCTTCTATCATGTGTCTGTCAGGAGGGGAACAGGGTTACTAAATTGTGAGCAAATGTCTTGGCCTCTTTTATTTTATTTTTTAAATATAATTTATTGTCAAATTGGCTAACATACAGTGTGTAAAGTGTAAAGCTCTTGGTTTTTGGGGTAGATTCCCGTGGTTCATCACTTACATACAACACCCAGTCCTCATCCCAACAAGTGCCCTCCTCAATACCCATCACCCATTTTTCCCTCTGTCCCACTCCCCCCCCATCTATCCTTAATTTGTTCTCTGTATTTAAGAGTCTCTTGCAGTTTGCTTCCCACCCTCTGTAACTATTTTTTCCCCTTCCTTTCCCTCAAGGTCTTCTGTTAAGTTTCTCAAAATCCAGATATGAGTGAAAACATATATCTGTCCTTCTCTGACTGGCTAATTTCACTCAGCATAATACCCTCTGGTTCCATCCACGTTGCTGCAAATGGCAGGGTTTCATTCTTTCCCATTGCCACGTAGTATTCCATTGTATATATAAACCACAGCTTCCTTATCCATTCATCAGTTGATGGGCATTTAGGCTCTTTCCATAATTTGGCTATTGTTGAAAGTGCTGCTATAAACATTGGGGTACGAGTGTCCCTATGCATCAGCACTCCTGTATCCCTTGGGTAAATTCCTAGGAGTGTTATTGCTGGGTCGTAGGGTAGTTCTATTTTTAATTTTGGAGGAACCTCCACACTCTTTTCCAGAGCAGCTGCACCAGTTTGCATTCCCACCAACAGTGCAAGAGGGTTCCCCTTTCTCCACATCCTCACCAGCATCTGTAGTTTCCTGATTTGTTCATTTTAGCTACTCTGACAGGCGTGAACTGATATCTCAGTGTGGCTTTGATTTGTATTTCCCTGATGATGAGTGACATTGAGCATCTTTTCATGTGTCTGTTGGCCATCTGGATGTCTTCTTTGGAAAAGTGTCTATTCATATCCTCTGCCCATTTCTTCACTGGATTATTTGTTTTTCGGGTTTTGAGTTCGGTAAGTTCTCTATAGATTTTGGATACTAACCCTTTATCCAATATGTCATTTGCAAATATCTTTTCCCAGTCTGTTGGTTGCCTTTTAGTTTTGTTGATTATTTCCTTTGCAGTGCAGAAGCTTTTCATCTTGATGAGGTCTCAACAGTTCATTTTTGCTTTTAATTCCCTTGCCTTTGGAGATGTGTTGAGCAAGAAACTCCTGTGGCTGAGGTCAAAGAGGTTGTTGCCTGCTTTCTCCTCTAGGGTTTTGATGGTTTCCTGTCTCACATTTAGGTCTTTAATCCATTTTGAGTTTATTTTTGTGTATGGTGTAAGAAAGTAGTCTAGTTTCATTGTTCTGCATGTCGCTGTCCAGTTCTCCCAGCACCATTTGCTAAAGAGACTGTCTTTTTTCCATTGGATACCCTTTCCTGTTTTGTCAAAGTTTAGTTGGCCATACCTTTGTGGATGCAACTCTGGGTTCTCTGTTCTATTCCCTTGGTATATGTGTCTGTTTTTGTGCCAATGCCATGCTGTCTTGATGATTACAGCTTGGTAGTAGATTGGCCTCTTTTATACTTAATCTTATCTCTCATTTTACAGACCAAGAGGCTGAAGCCCAGAGAGGGCAAATGACTTGCCTCAAGCCACAGAGTGAGTTTCAAGAAGGCAGAGCATCCAGGGAAATTTGTCCACACTACAGTGTCTGCTGCCTTCCCCAAAGGCAAGAGGCAGCAACAGGAAGAGTCAGAGAGGGAAGGGAGAACCCATTAGAAGGGGTAATCATGCATAGTGAGTTGCGGGTATTTATGGCCCATGATGACTCTTCCCATCCCCCATCTTGAATTTGTTTTCTTTTTTTTAAAGTTTATTTATTTTGAGAGAGAGAGAGAGAGAGAGAGAGAGCCCATGTGCAAGCAGGAAGGAACAGAGAGACAGGAAAAGAGAGAATCCCAAGCGGGGTCCACACTCACTGTGGAACTTGACACAGGGCTTGATCTCACAAATCGTGAGATTATGACCTCAGCTGAAATCAAGAGTCGGATGCTGAACCTACTGAGACACCCGGGCACCCCAAATTTTTCTAATTTAAATGTTTTCTGGCCTCTATTTTTAGTTCTTGTTTTATAGAAACTATTTTGGTCACAGTAGTACATTTGTTTGTTCATTTATCCTTATGATTTTTGCTGAAAATGCTTCAAACTCCTTGGGGAATAAGGCAAGGAGCAAACAACAAAAGAAAGCACAAATCACAGGGATTTCCGAGCATCACCTGTGGTGTTGCCTCATGGAAGAGCTCCTGGGAAGAAGACTGAAGCCCGGGCTCTGCCTTGCATGGCACACAGCTGCATACATCCAGGGGACAGGGGAATGACGGGTATGTTTCATTTAATAAAATACAGAGCAGCCTCAGGGTGAAAGGTTATGAGAGCCCTTGGCAGGCCTGGAGAGAAGTTGAAAGACACAGGATCAGGTTAAATTCCCTGCAAGCTTCCATTACAACTTCAGTTTCTTCCCCCTTCCCCACTCCTTGGGGGATAGTGTTGTTTTTCTGCAAGAGAAACTCTAGGAGGAGAGGGTTGTATTTCTCGGAGGAACTTTACCCTTGTTCTTATCTGCAAGCAACAGCAGAGATTTTTAAGGGCAGACCGGGATTTCTTTTTAGGCAGTAATAAAAATCCTTGAAAGTTCCAGCTCACATCATTAGTTCCCCAATACTATCACAGCACGGGAGTTGGAGAAGGGGCCCTGGGCCCCAAGACCTCGTTGCTGGTGCTTGCTGAGAAGATGGCCCATCACGGAATAGTCTGATTACAGAGAGTCAACTCACTGAATCAGCCCTTCCTCAGACCACATCTTTAAAGAGAACTTTTCAGGAAGAGTGGATTAAATAGGTATTCGTTAGAAGGCAGATGAATTATCTCATGGGAACTCAGACATTTCATCCTTTAAAAGTCCACAGTATCATGGTCATTGCCATATTTTAGAGCACCTACTTTGTGCTAAGTCATTGAAGTTCATTATCTTGTTGAATCTTCATGGTACTCTGTGAATTGGGCATTATTGTTCCCCTTTTACAGATAAAGAAACTGGGTTTCAGGGAAATAATGACTTGCCTTGGGTTGCACGGCTAGAGGTGAGAGTGTAAAGTTTCAAGCAAGGTCTGCCCACCTTCAAAGTCAGGTGAGATCTGGGAGTAAGACAGGAAGCATGCTGAGGCCCCTTTCAGTTCTAAAATCATCACTACTGATCCTAATATGATTTACAAAAGCAAATTTGATGAACCACATTCCATCAACACACATTTTCCATCACATTTCTCCATATTTTCATCAAATGGGCATGTTATTGCTAAAAATAAGTAGAGAACATCTTGAGAGAAGGCTAGCTCCCGAGCAGCCCTCCTGAAGGGCCCCTGTTGGGAGCAGACGAATGTCCAGGGAAATACTAAGCCCACAAAGCCCACTTTGTCGAGTGCTCATGGGACCCGTGAGCTCCCCTGTGAGATCTCTTCTGTCCATACAATGCCTCCAAAAACACTTTACCTTTTGGTGCAGTAACCTGGCCCCATTTTTTTTCACTTGGTACTGTGATCCTTCGAGAACCAGCTCCATGTTCTTTCTTCTATAGTGTCTTTTTTGTCTCTTCCTCATCCCTTTGACCTCTAGGAAGACTATCACTTCATTGCTAAGCTCCTAGAACATGCTCTTAATTTCTGGACTGTCCTTGGAGCCAGGACACATGCAACAGAGTGATTTGCAATTGTTGGAAGGTCCCTGCCCAAGGATTCAAAGCCCGTGTGAGGGGTCCCTTCCTCCTGCCAAATGCGGGGACCATTAACAGTGGGAAAGCACACAAATGAGCATTTTGCTGTCTTCCTCTGTCCCCTACTTCATTCCTTCTGCACTACAAGATAGGACATTGTATTTCTAAATGACCAAATCTCTCTAAATTCAGAAAACGAAAGGTAAATTTTATTTTGCTAATGAACTGGACCTCTGCTTAAAGGGATTTTGTGAAGGGCATAGAAGATGGATGTATAGCCAAGAGAAGAGGCCATAGCTCTGAGACTAAGAGATAAAGAGGGTGTGAATAGAAACCCAAGTGGTGATTGGACGACGCTCCTATTTCTCCCCTTCTCCGCCCTTTTGGAAGAATCCTGACTCCTGCTGAGTTGCTGGGCTTTTGTGCTATAGAGATGGGAAAAAAAGAGCCAGAAAGAAAGAAGTCTGAGACCAGCATGGGGGATAAAAGCAAGAACAGGACTATGGAGTCATGGACTTTGAAAGTATTGGAACAGAGAGTCAGCATTGAAGATTGTAGATACACATATCGGCAGGGTGGGACAGGAGAGTAATGGAGAAGAGAAAAGGAAGGGAAAATAATTTTACTAAGCATGGCAATAGACAGCTAATTTGGTCATCTTTAAAGTCCTCTGAGAGGTGTGTAATTGGAATTCAACCTGGTGGCCTTTGTGGCTGGAATGTGTTTCTGCGGGACACTGAGCCTAGACAGATTGCTTGGGGTCCTGAGGTCTGCGTTGGCTGCAGAAGGAAAACAATGGCTATGAGCTGCAGCCCACAGAGAAAGACGGGACGAAAAAGCATGAATTATGGAGAAGCCATGGATGGAGTGAGCAGAGTGCCCCTGGGCATTTTTTGCTGGCATGCCCTTTTGTGTGTGGCTTGTTGGCTTCGCAGAGACTGGACATCAGCTGGCCGGGCCAGACCTCTCACTTGACTGCAATGAGTATAACATTTTGTGGGGCACCTGCCTCCGGGGTAGCAAGGACTCTGTCCCACAGGACGGGTTTGGATGGGGTGACGCTTGCCTGGGGCTGTTTTGGAAGTCAGGGATGGAGAAAGCAGGGTTGTCAGACACAAGCGTGAGAGAGGACTTCCAAAGTCTAAGTGTGGATAGGAGGAGAGGAGGGGGAAAAGGGGAGAGAAGTCCCTGAGAGTCTCAGCAGGGGGTGGAGTGAGCAGTGGAAATTCCATGGTGCTGACACAGCCAAAGGAGCTTTTAAAAACAACATTGTTCTAATGCTCAATTTAAAATTGCTTGTTTTTCCATGATGTAAACCCCTTCTCCATCTCCCCTGGCTCCCCTGCAAATAGTCAATGAAGTGCGCTGTGCACGTGCACTCACAGATCGTTCCTGTGAGCTGTTTCGTGTCATTGCTGGTGAACTTGAGGAAGGATTTGAACTTCACCTCCAGATTAAGATTTGTAGAACACTGTTTCAGCAGAAGCAATATCTCGAAGGCAGAGAAGAGAGAAGGCCATAATAATATGATTGTCACCCCCTCCCCCACTCCATTTTTGAAATATTGGCAGAAAGCTTTGGGATTTTTACAGGTTGTAAAATAAAGGTTCTAATCCTATCAAGATTTCAAGAGCCTGGGAGAAAGCAGACATTTCTGGTCACATGTTATTGGATAAGTCTGTCTGTCTGTCTGTCTGCCTCTTCTCTGTGATCTCTCTCATCTTAAGCCTGTGTACAAGAATCTACATGTAAAGCTATGGGTCGGTTGAGAAAGATTTTATAAAACCCCTTTTAGGGAGTTTTGCCTGCCAAGAGGATAAAGGGGTATATAGAGGCAGTGGATGGGGAGAACCTACTCTACACATTACAAATGCTTCTCGATTTTTCTATCATGTACAAGATTTTGGGTAGGGAACCTCTATATAAGATATAGCACCACATAACTTAGTATATAAGTGAAATGTACATATATGTTTTAGCTTAATTTTGCAAAAATTTTGTTCATTGCTAGGTACCATAGCCAGCAAAGCAGAGGCATATTATACCTCAGCTCAGGATTGGTCATATAAATCTTTCAACAAAGCCATCTATCATATCTCATGCCAGGAGTTATTCGGTGTCTTTTATTGCTCATATAAATTGTCTTTATCAATATCTCCCTTCAGGTCCGGCTCTGTTAACCCCTGGGTGCCCACAGCATGTTGCTAGTCTTAGAAATGCACCGTTATCGTTATGAACATGTTAGTATCTAATCTGGCCATATACATTTCAGGCTTTTCTATCTCCATTTGAGTGACCTGGGCGTCTCCCAGAGCTTCCTGATAAAATACTGCTTTCTTTGCTGTAGTAGACTTATAGTTTACTTTTAAAATAACTAACTTGAAATTTAATAGGAGGTTTTAAAAGTCACATCTGATTTAAGCCACATAGGTTCCAGCTTTTAAGAACACCCTTGGCACATCAACCTTGGGATTTTCTGAGCTATGGACAGGAAATCCCAGCTTGCCATTGTGTTGTGCCTCATTACTGTAGTAACTATATATCAAAACACGACACAACACAACAAAAAAGACAAACTGGAGTAGCCTATTAATAAACTAATTGACCCACGATAAACAACTGAAGTGTCAGAAACTGTGGACACATCTTTTTTTGTGGAGGGGGCACATCTTGTTTTAAAAGTAAAGTGTTGGAGTGGCACTCTCAGGAGAAGGGAAAGAAAACACAAACCCTTTAAGATATGAGCTTATTAGAGGGGTGCCTGGGAGACTCAGTCGGTTAAGCATCTGACTTTGGCTCAGGTCATGATCTTGCAGTTCGTGGGTTTGAGCCCCGCGTGGGGGTCTGTGCTGACAGCTTAGACCCTGAAGCCTGCTTCAGATTCTGTGTCTCCCTCTCTCTCTGCCCCTCCCCTGCTCATGTTCTCTCTCTCTCTCTCTCTCAAACATCAAAAATAATTTTAAAAAGATATTAACTTATTAAAGTCAGTGATCTTAAAAAGTGAAGAAATCACCAGATCAATGATCAAGCTGCAATGTAAAACAGTAACTAATGGGGCTTCTGGTTTTTTCCTTGCAAACCTAAGCATCCTCGAGGAAGGAATGGGAAGGGGTTAGGCGAGCGTTCAGCTTCACAGGTGAAATCCTGAGCAAGAAGCCTACACCAACATCCTCTCTCCCGGGTCTCCTGACACTCCTGTGTGAAGATAGCAATATTCCCATAGTACAGATGAGAAAACCGAGGCCCTGGAAGAAGGGGTGGGATATATTGTCACACATCTAAATCTCTTTGGCTTTCAAGCCCAGCATCTTGCTACTCTATCCAGCTACCCCTGTGCCTTTCTGGTACTCACGGTTCAGTCTTTTTAGGCTCCTCTGGATACCCCTTCAAGATTCAGTAATAGATCTCCAAGCAGAGCATTTACATTCTTAAACAGCATCTCAGCTTGACGGGGGAATAAAGAAATAAAGTACAAGTAGCTCACTGCTCAGTCTCCTTTACAGAACAGCATTTGTTTTTGTATGGTGTTGATTTCATAGCGCTCCCTGAAGGCATCCTTGCTGCTCAGGGAGTTCTTCCTGCTGTTCCCCTTGTTGGATTCCACTTTGATTCCTTCCATGGAGAGAAGTCTTGCTTTTAAAGATACACACACACACACACACACGCACACACACACACACACAAACTCTATTCTAACGTGGCCTTGATTTAAAATATGAGGAGAAGTGTCTGATTTCAGCTCAGGTCATGGTCTCATGATTCATGGGTTCCAGCCCCGCATCAGGCTCTGTGCTGACAGCTCGGAGCCTGGAGCCTGCTTCAGATTCTGTGTCTCCCTCTCTCTCTGCCCCTCTCCCGCTTGTGCTCTGTCTCTCTCCGTCTCTCGAAAATGAATAAATGTTTAAAAATAGATAAAATAAAATAAAATACGAAGAGAAATTTGCACGCGGTTGTGAGCTCAGAGAGACACAGACACCTCCATGCTCTGCTGGTAAGTACGTTCGTCAATAAAACTATTTTGCAAAGGGATTGTGAAAACCTCTGAGCTTAGTCATTAATTGTGTTTCCAGAAATATATCTTAAAAAACAGTAATCTCAAAGGTAAAAAGCACTTTGTGCATAAAGAGATTCCCTAGGGGTGTTGTTTTTAGTGGTGGTGAAAAAAATAGGCAACAATTTAACTGCCCAACAACTGGATAATGGTTATGTGAACATAATGCATTTACTAATAAACAGGATGGAACCAGTAAAAATGATGTTTATGTATATTTCAACTTTAATGTGACAAATTAAATATATATATTTGCATCATTTTGTCTCCAAATCTAACTAAAGTGACAGTAAAGGGTTAAAAAAAAAACCCCGCCAAAACCATAAAACCATTGAGTCCAAGATAATGAGACAGGAGACTAAAGCAGGTGGCAGGTATCAGCACATTTCTAAAAGCTGAAGAGCAGATTTACTGCCAGTCACTGGGTTCTGTGGCTGTGAAAGCTGAACCGTAAGTACCCACGGGGGCAAAGATAAGAAGGAAACAGATCCAAGTTACAGAATCCTGGAAAGGTCAGGGACTCATGGCATCAGGTAGCACTGGAGGCAGGGAACGTGATGAGCTGAAAGCAAAAAGTTTGCTTGAAAGTTCTTACGGGAGCCGTAAGAGCCTAGATTGTTTCCCCAACTAGGCAACCACCCTGCCCCATCTGGTAGAAAACTGGGAGCTTGTTCTCCGCAGAGGCTAAACCACATAGACTCTGGACTCTGGACTCTGGGGCCCAAGACATAAGAAAAGACAGAAGCACTATAATAACAAAAAAAATGTGCATTGTGTGGGAGTCTACCTACTCAGCTGCGAAATTCTCTGGCTCCTTTTCCCAACGGTGCTAAGAATGTGAACGAGCAAACCTATAGCCCCTCACAGGAGGTTAGAGAATTCTCCGGGTAGAAACTAGTAAGCCTAGGAAAAAATCTGCAGATACCAACAGCTGTGGAGAAAGTTGCTGAATGATGGCCACGTCCAAGTCCCATCACTTTGAAGTCCGTTACTTGGTGAAACTTGCCGACGCACAGAGGTTCCAGGCAGCAAACGCCTCAGTCCTGAATAAGGGTGGGTCATCTGCGGCGCCTGGGTGGCTCAGTTGGTTGAGCCTCTGACTCCTGAGTTCAGCTCAGCTCATGGTCTCACAGTTTGTGAGTTTGGGCCCCACGTCTGGCTCTGCCCTGATGGCGCGGAGCCTGTTTGGGATTCTCTGTCTCCCTCTCTCTGCCCCTCCCCTGCTCCTACGCTCTCTCTCAAAAATAAATATATTTTTTTAAAAAAGAGTGGGTCATCTGACATTTGCAGAAAGCATCTAATGTAAAAAAAAGATAGGCACCCAAACACGCCATCAACAGAAAGAAACCCAGAGGCAATAGACACAATGTAGTAACTAGAAAAAAAATTCATGACACAATCATTAATACTACTTCCTTAGGAAGGTAAGACAAGGTATTATATCCATGAAAAGATTTTAAAGGAATATTCAGAAAAGTTTAACAAATCATCTTGGAGACGAAAAATATATATGAGAGTAGGAAGATTAAAATTTAGCGAAACAGTTGGAAGGTAAACTTAAAGCGATCTCCCAGAAAACAGAATATAAAGTGGAAAAAGCAGAGGCAAGTTCCAGGAAGAGCAAATAGAGGAAAATGAAAGGAGGAATCCATGGAAATCATATAAGAAAATCTCCCAGGGATGCCTAGATGGCTCAGTTGGTTAAGCATCCAACTTCAGCTAAGGTCATGATCTCGCGGTTTGTGGGTTTGTGAGTCTGAGCATCGCATTGGGCTTTGTGCTGGCTGACAGCTCAGAGCCCGGAACCTGCTTCGTATTCTGTGTCTCCCTCTCTCTCTGCCCCTTCACTGCTCACACTTTGTTTCTCTCTCTCTCTCTCTCTCTCTCAAAATAATAAACATTAAAAAAAAAATTAAAAAAAGAGAAAGAAAATCTCCCAGATTTTAAAGGGCACAACACAAAGGAGAGCAACAACAACAAAAGAGACCCTTATCAGTGCATCTTAGAACAAAATTTCAGAACATTGGAGATAAGAAGAAGATCTTAAGTCCTCCAAAGGGAGAAAGCCAGCAAACTTACAGTGTCAGGAATCAGAACGACATCAGACTTCTCAACAGTTGCGCTGGAGGCTGGGAGGCAAAGGAGCAGCTTTAAATTCAGAAGCTAGTTACTCTCCATTCCAGGGTTCTGTGTCCAACAAATGATTATTCAAATGGGGTGCTAGAACAAAGACATTTGCAGCCATTTGAGATCTCAAGAATTTTTCTTCTCATGCTCCCTCTCTCAGAAGAATATGTCCGCAACACAAGTGGAATGAGATTAGAAGCTGGGGGGTATGAGATTCTGTAGAGTAAATTTAACACTGCAGAGCAAGGAGAGGCTTCACGGGGTGACTGGAAAGGATGGTTTTACAGCAGCCTTCGAAGGGTACCGAGCGATAGAAAAGCTGAAGCAGACGGACACTGTAGAGGTTTTCTGACAGAGGTCCGACTGATGGGTGTGTTGAGAGGGGTTCTCAGAGGGTTTGAAAAGGGATTTGTGATAGGTAAACAGAAAATTTAGCAAATTGAATGGAAGGCAATTATTAACTTGAGGGAAAATAAAATGTTTCAGAAGGGAAGCCTAATAAGGTATAAATAACATGTACACAAATCAGTCTCATATGAGTAGATCAAATATTGCTATAGAGCTACACCGGAGACACACAGGGAAGGAATGGTGAGTGCGTGTGCGTGTGTGCGTATGTGTGTGTGTATGTGTGTTGATGAACATGACGGAGACTGCTGTTTGTCCTCCCATTCCAGTTTTCCACTGTGAATTTATCAAATTTGCATCTGCAAAGATCCAGAGGTCAAGGCCGGTATGGAAGCTTCGGGGTCCAGCCTGAAGAATCTTGTGGCCTTAGATGATGAACATATGACAGCCTGTGGACAAAAGATCAGGAGGACCTCCTTGAATATTCTAAATAATTTCAGGACTGGAGACTGTGGGGGAAGGCATCCAAATGATGGTTGCGATTGGCTTTCTCAACACTATATATATAAAGTTTTGATTATATTTTTATTTGATATGCAAAAAAAGCAATAACATCTTTCATGAACCTCAGTATTATGATGGAAATCACACCTAATAAAAAAAAGTAATTGCAATGCCTAGTGGTGAGGGCTGTGATAGATGAGGCAAAGGGTGCTGTGGAGGCAGGCAGGTATAGCCTAATCCAGCCTTCAGAGTCAAATGCTTTATACACAAATCTATGAGCCTCAGCTTGGAAAAGAACAATCTCCAAAGACTAGAGACTGTCAATGTTACTCCATGAAGTACCAGAGGATGAAAATAGAAATAGCAACAAGAAGAGTTCAGATAAATGACTGGGTGATAGTTCTATGGATGTGTATTTTGAGAAGAGATTGAAGATGTTTAGAACACCTTTTCTTAGGAGGGATACATAAAAGTGAACTCTCTGGGTGTCTTCCTATCTTTTAAATTAGACAGCCGACAGTAAACCAAGAACACTAACAAATTAGCCTTTGTGTAATTGTCAGAGTTGGAAATACAATGTCACCCACTGTGGGCTCCAGAATCACAAGGCTTTGAATCGGAGGAGACCTTAGAATCTTATCCCCTGTCTGAAAGTGATTAAATGGGTTAGTAGTTCCATTTAGCACCTACCGTATTATAATATTTTATTTGTATACATAATGCTATTATATCATAATCCTCCCCATTGGAACTCTTTGGGGGCCAAATGGCCCTATCCTCCGACAATTAGCTTTAGATTGTCAAATAGGCCTGTGAACCATAACAATAGGACTTCAGCCACTTCCCCCAGACATTCTCTTCCTCTTTGTCTCAGAGACCAGACTTGAGGAGTCTAGGTGTCTGGGGAATGGATGTACTTAAAAAAATACTTCTGTAATGGAAGGGAAGATGAAAGTCACCCTGTAAATCAGGTGATCTAGATACACATTGCTCTTTTGTTTGGATTTCCACTTATCATGTCCTGACCTGTAATAAAGTCTTCTTAGAGGTTCCTCTTTGGCATCAGCAAAGACAGGGCCATCCAGAAGAGAACTGAATAAATCTCACCAAAGCCCTCATTTTACCAGTGGGAAAAGGTGGGCATGAAGTACAGAAGGATCAAGTGTTCATGGTCATTGAGAGCTGACAGAACATTCCTTTGTTTCTCTATTCTAGCCTCCAAATTGTGAAGATTCCTGTGGTTTGAAATAGGCAGATCTTTTACCATGAAGCTCCAATGCCTCTGGGAACATTCTTTGACTCCAATTTATTCAGTCATTGCCAATTTATCCAATCAACTATTGCCATTTTTGTGCATGATTCCCATCAAATATTAAGTAAACCAAAAAAAAAGAACCCTAGATAATCTATGTAGTGGTCTATTCTTTTTATGTGTATGAATGTACATTCAATCTTGTGGCCATGAACATGAATGAGAAAATTTTTCCTTTTGGAGTGATATTCTACCATCAGAGGATGTCTGGTTGCCCAGAACACTTCTGAGAAGCATCTGCCATTAGAGCAAGTCTCACAAACAATGATGCATGGACCAACTTCAGCCCACAGCCTATTTTTTGCAAATAAAGTTTTATTGGACCACAGCCACAATCATTCTTTTACATATTGTCTATGGATGCTTTCTCAAATGGCAGAGTTGAGTAGTTATGGCAGAGACTAAAATATTTATTATCTGGCCCTTTACAGATATTTGCCAGTCCTTGCATTAGAGCATGCTTTCTTTTTGTAGAATATTGGTGCTCCTCTCATACTGACTGATTGTAAATCAGCTTTTTCTACAGTCTTCTTTTCAATTCCTTCCATGATTCTAAACACATCCAGAGGAAAAAAAGGTATCGTGAACAGAAGTTTCCAAATGTGACTGATTAGAATTTCTTGGGGGAACATTTACATTAAATGTTTCTGGGCCTGTTCCCAGAGATTGTGATTCAGTAGGTCTGGGTAGAGCCTGGGAAACTTGCTTATATATAAATGATTCTGGTGCACAGGCGGGAGTGAGTAACCCCATGAAAGCACGTGGAAGTTGGAGACGGAATGAACAAGATATGAACACTGACTCAGTCTTACTGTGTCACCATGGGCTAATCACTTCACTGAGACTTGGTTATCTCATCTGTAAAGTGAAAACAACAGTTCTTCCTGCATAGGAATGTTCTGAGGACCAAATGAGATAATGGTTTAAAAATGTCTAGCACTGCACTCGCACATGGTAGACACTGGGTTAATGACCGTGTCCTTTCCTCCACTGGAGTCCAGGGCTTTGGAAAGCACCTCAAGCAGATTTTCTTCACTTTGCCTGGTGTGTTCCATTTCTATCTCTGTTTATGTTAATTTTGCTCTCGTCAGACTACACCTGGACCCACAAGACCTTCTCCATATGTATTAAAGCTAAGGGTGGTTTTTGCAAGCTTGTTTCAGGAGACACTCAGGAAGTTGAATGGCCCTAAATGGCTTGTTAGCCACAAGGCTGCCAACAGTCTTGATGAATTCTGCTAAAACATAATGAAGCACAAGCTTTTCCAACCTTTCCGATTTTTGTAAAAAACCTTGATGCAAGATGATAGACCTTATAAATTCCAAAGACAAACCACTGGACAAATTGGGATGCTATTTAATTAGATTCTCTTTCCATAGAAATAAAAAGACTAATTTTGTCTCTTTGCCTTGGCATTCTAAATTATGTCCAGCAAGCAGTCTCTGAGTAGCAGACAAAGTTGAGGCTTTGCCCGTATGTCCTCTTGCCCTGCCCAAGTTGACCAGCAGTCCCAGAAGACTTGCCAGTGGGCTAGCTACTTGCAACCTCAAGTAGCTTTATCTCTCATTTTTTTACCTAAAGACTTTCTCTGCACCTCTGGAGCTTGGTTCCAGTAGTCAGACACAATCTGGAAATAAGGGAACCAGGGGAAGGTAAAGTCCTCGGATAATTATTCCAGACCCTCTGCTTCTAGTGGGACAATACTGAGGGGTATTCTATATTGTTCTTTAGAGGGTCCCCAGTGGGATTGAGTCTCACTTTCCCAAAGTGCTTATCTACTGTCTAATGTATCCCTTACTATCTTTCTTTTATTTTATGCCTCAGTTTCCCCCACTCCTCACTTGGGCTTTATGGGATCTTCTTCCAGATAAACTGCCCGTTCCTAAGTCCTTGTCTCAGGTTCTATGTTTGTCGGAAGTGGGTAGAAAAGGGGCCTTCCTATTCTCTTTAAATCACAATGTAAGGAATAATGACAGGCAATATTTGTTGAGTGGTTACTATATATGCCAAGAATTGTTGTAAGGACTTCACACATAATAACTTATTTAATCCACATAAAAATTTCCTGAATCAGGTACAGTTATAATCCCTATTTTATAACAAAAGAAGTTGAAGTATAAAAAGATCAAGTAATTTGCCTAAAGTCACCCAGCTTGTAAGCAGAAGGTAGAAATTTGAACTTCACCAACTTAGCGCTGAAGGCTATGCTTTCCACCACTACTCCAGACTCCTGCTCTGCCAACTCTGATCCAGCCCTTTCCATTGGTGGCTGAGATTCAACAACTGAATAATTGCTTGGGTTAGGGTATGGCCCCTATTAAATTCAAATGTCAAAAGGTCTAATGTATCATTCTGAAGGTATTTATACCTTATACATAGAGAGATATAGCTATTGACTCAGCTGCCTATGGCAGAGACCCAAAATGAAAGAGGCTTAAAGAAACAAGGAAGCTTAGTCCTCTCTTGTACAAAGTCCAAGGTGATCAGATAGCTTTGCTCTGAAAGTTTTCATGGCCCAGACAGCTTTTGTCTCATTCCTCTGACATCTCCATGGCACTATCCTTACCTTCGTGGTCTCCTACATTTCACCATGTATCCATCTGCCAGGCATCAGCAGAGAGGAGAGACTACAGAGAAAGCCTATGCCTTCCTTTAAAGCACATGTCCTAAAAGATTCTCCTATCACTTGTATTCACATCAACTGGCCGGATCTGAATCACATGAAAGCTGCAAGTGTGGCTGGGCCTGGATGTCTTTAGTGCAGTTGACTCTGAGATCACCTAAAAATTCAGTTCCTGTGTACCTTCTGCTCTTAACCTGATACCTGAGAGAATCTTCCTGATTCAAGCCTAGTACCCGTAACTAATTCTGTCCTGTGATATGGTTGGAGTCTAAAGAGCACCCTTTACTGGTCTCATCAAAAGTCAGTGTCACTGAGGCAACAGTAAAAGCCAATTGTCTCTGTCTCAGGTTAAACACTCGCCTTTTCTGTCACTTTGTTAATAATACCCACCTGGGTTTCGAAAACCTAGGTTATACTGGTTTTCTGATGTTGGACTAATAACTGAACCTCCCTAAACCAGTTGTCCTCAAGTAGGGTAATTTTGCACCCCAGGGGACATTTGTCAATGTCTGGAGACATTTTTGGTTGTCCTAACTAGGGGAAGGGATACTATTGATACCTAGTGAGTAGAGGGAGGGATCCTGCTAAATATCCTACAGTGCACAGGGCATCACTACAATATAAAGAATAATCTGGTCCAAAATTTTATTAGTTCTGAGTTTGATAAGCCCTGCTCTAAGCTTTAGGTTCTTTATAGAAAAATGGGGTGACCATGAGATCTGCTTCATAGTATGTGTGAAGATCCACTCTACTAACACTTGTAAAAGATTTAGCCGAATGCTTGGCCCATGGTAGGTTCCAGACAACCTCTGTCCTCAGGGACCCTTAATCTCCTTGCTTAGCCTGACTTCTCTAGGCTTGTGTTCTTGCAATATTTGATTCACAGCACATACGTCTCTTGGGATGGGAAATGAGGAAAATTAAATTTTATTGAGGAACTGGTAGATGGCAGGATTTCAACATAAACCATTTCATGTAAACCTCTCCCAAACTGTGTGAGGTTGTTATGACTGTCCCTAATTTCCAAATGGGGCAGTGAGGCTCTCGGAGATCGCCGGACGTCCTCATGAAAGCAAAGTTAATCAGTGGGTGTGCAGAGATGGAAAGTCAAAGGTGTTTGACCCCAATACTTGTAGATTTCAAATTTGGCCCCTCTTAGTCCTAGGATGTGGAAAGACTAGGAAGACAGAGAGGATCTGAGGAGCTAGAATGCTCTAGGGAAAGTCAGGAGAGACTAATGTAGGGAGAAAGAGGCAGACACAGGAAGGCATGGAGACGTCAATACAGACTCATGCTTTTACACCAGGCAAGGCTCAAAAAGGTAGTTTCACTGTCACCTGTTTAGGAGCTTTGGCCATATTATCTTGCCCACAATATAGTGGGAAGTCTTATCATCTTTTTTCTTTGTTTCATCCTAGGAATTGGGGTCTGTATTAGTTTCTTCGGGCTATCATAAAAATTACCAGAAACTTGGTGACTTAAAAGAAATGTATTCTCTCACAGTTGTGGAGGCCAGAAGTCCAAAATCAAGGTGTCAGCGGGACACCTGAAGGTGTCTGAAGGCTGACAAGGAGAATCTGTCCTTGCCTCTTCTGGCGTCCAGTAGCTGCTGGCGATGCTTGGCTTCTCTTGGTTGGCGACAGCCTTGCAGTGTCTTCTGTCTGGATCTCTGATTCTCTACACGGCCTTCTCAGGAAGACACCGACCACTGGATTATGGCTCATGGCAATCCAATAGGATATAATTAACTTAATTACGTCTGCATTGGCCTGATTGCCAAATAAGCTCACATTCACAGATGCAGGGGGTTGGATTTGAACATATCTTTGTTGAGGATACAATTCAATACACATCAGGGTCTAGACAATATTTTTAAAGGAAAGAAGCTCAATCACAGTTCCTCAAAATAAATCAAAAGCCGTGGTAACTCAGTGGCAAATTTGGATATATGAGACAGCTCGAAGAACACTCTCAGTATCCTGGCAGTGCTGGTCCTTTCTCAGGACAGGAGGCCTCCACCACCCCAGCCCAAGAATCTCCTTCTTGACACCTACAGTATTTCAATACACGCTAAACATATAAAACCTCCCCTTAGCATTTGGGAAGAATATTTAAAGATAGCATTCCGTAGGTTTCTGTTCTTGGTTTGTTTGTTTTTCTCCCCCTCCCCTCATGCTTTATTTATTTATTTTTTTAAAAATGTTAATCTGCAAATGCAGATTAGGGTGAGAACCGTTTAACTTTTGGAGGTGATTTGAAAGCAGAAGTCCTCCCCAGTTCTGGTCTGTATATGGCGTCTTTGAACAGAAAATCTTAATCATGCCAATCGAGACCACATCCTTTTACAACAAACTATGCATTATATTTTCCCTTCTAGACAAAGAAGAACATTTATGCAATTAAAATAGGCTGATTGAAAAAATGCGTGTCAGGCACAAGCTTGGATTTATACTTTCAGGCCCAAATGACTGGGAAACATTAAAAAAACTGCAAAACTGAGCAAAAATGGTCTTTTTTTCAGCACATATTTTGAAGAGGAACGAGCAGTTGGCTTTCCCCTCCTCATTAGTCCACTGCAGAGCTGGGGCTGCTCCCTCAGGCCCTAATCAACTTACTCAAACAGGCTGCAAAATCGATCTGACAGCCCATGAAAGGGAGTTTGGAGGTGGGGAGGGAAGCACAAGAGAGAGGCTGATTTCGGTAATGTGGAATTCTGTAATTTCAAGGATTTGCCTCGTGTCAAGGGCTGTGACATCAGCAGGGCCCTCTGATCTTTGGGCTCCAAAATAGTTGTGACAAGGACCCTCTACTCTGTGTGTGTGTGTGTGTGTGTGTGAGTTAGGGGGTGTCTTCTGAGTCTGAGGCTTGGAAACACTGATTTGAAATGGTGGGAAAGAAAGTTTTCTTTGATTTAAGTCTGAATCCCTTTGAAGTAAAGAACAAAGGCAATTAGCATGTTGATCATTTACTAAATATTAAATATGTTCCGTTTTTTTCTTTCAATCCCCGTAAGAACCCCTGAGGTTCGCATTATTGCCCCATTGTACAGATTGGGACACAGAGGCTTGAGAGCAAGAAGCCTACTCAAAATGTAACAGGCAGAAAAGACAGGCAGGGACCATTTAGAAGCACGCTGGCAGTGGTCCTTGAGTTCCCCCAGGACAGGGTTGGAACGGCTGTGGTAGTGCCCCAAGGAAGCTTGAGACAATGACCATTTGTAATAAGTACAAAAATATTTCGATGACTAGCAGACCATATACCAGGTAAACTGGCTGTGCTGGGGAGGAAAGTTAGCTTCCCCTAAGGCAAACCATTTGCAGTGTGTGACTTGGGATTTGAACTCTGCAAAGATAACACTCTTTCCAATGTGCCATCCTCTTGGCTGCTCACTGCGTCCTTTCTGTGAGGACAGTCTTCAGACACGCTGAGGAGGAGAGGCCACTGGCAAACTCTCTCGTGAGGGGTCAGCGATGTCAGAGCCTTTCCTGTGAATATCTTTGTCAAGGTGATGGAGAGATTCTCCAACAACCTTGAGAATGCGGGAAATGAATCACGAGGATCAGAGAGACAGTATTTCAAAAGGGGAAAAGGTGTCCAAAAGCAGAGTTGGATCACTGAAAACCAATATTGCCTACATCTTTCATTTCCCCCAGAGTTAACGCTCCCTTTGTGGTGTGGGAAGTACCAAGATAGATGATCCAGATGCTGCTCTGGGGGAAGGTAGGTGTTCTGCTAACAATACTTGGACAAAATACCACTTATGGCTTAGATGGTTATGCTACACGTATTGTGAAAACTACAGTGAAGATTTTGTTTCTGCCTCGCACATAAGACGGAGTTTGGACTTGAGCAAATTCATAGTCTTCCGTGGCTTTTTCTTTATGGACTGATGCAGGCACATTAAAACCTATGCCACTTGTATCCATTCTCATATGTATGAAGAGACATACATATGGACACCCCAGAGCTACCAATGAAAAGGTGTGATTAGATATTAAAGGAGAATGCCCTCTCTGTCCTGTTGAAAAGGAAGAGACATGTAAAATCCTTTCATTTTTTTTTTCAAGTGAGAGAAAAATCAATATTCCTCTTCAGATGCAAACAGAAATTTACTCACTGTCTCTGAATAAACAAACGAACAAACAAACAAAAAACCAAGTCCAGAATGGACACATTTGCCTCTCTCTTGCTACGCTACGTTTTCTTTATTGAGCTAGCACCATATCTCCCTTCCTTCATACAGATTCAAGCCCTTTATGTGATAATCACAGAACTGTAGCAGCAGAAGGCAATCGCCAAGGTGCGGTCTGCACATCCTCAATGGTGGGCCAGGTGATCACAGGTGATAGTCAATTACCTTTTCTTGTTTTAACAGCCATGGATTTATTTTAATGAGTATTAAAGCACAGAATTGGAACATCAAGCTGTGATATTACTGCTGAGGACCATGCTAAGCTTTAAAAGTGACTCTATTTATGCTCAATTAAAATATGTTGAGAAAATAATGGCCCAGGTAGTGTGTGGATATAGCAAAGAACATAAATGATTTGGGAGACAATTCTTTCAAGCATTCTCTACCATCGGCTGTAGTCTTAGCAAATAGACAGCCAGCTTCTGCCCGCAAGGAAAAAAGGGGACCACAGAGTGAAGCACACATAGGGCAAATATCTCCTTTCCTGAAGTTCGGTCAGCCTGACATGCTGTTCTCAAAGTGAAGTCAAGAGCTTGTTCCTGCTGCTTGCCCACAAAGAGCACAAATTCGAGACTTAGATCCTATCGCTCCAACTGGAAGAGGGGTTACTTCTACTGTGGAGAAATAGAAGAATATGCAAGAACCCCAGAGCAAGCTCGGCTGGGGTCCTGTGCCAGGCATTTCTACGCTGGCTGTGTCAGGGGAGGGGGCCATGGGGGCTGACCTTGGGCAGGCCAATGCTCCCTGCATGTGGCAGAAGAGGTAGCAAAAGGCAGAGGGAAAAGAGAAATGTCGCACTAGCCGTAAATTAGCTGCGAGCTGTAGAACTCAGTGTTCTGTTTATGAACGTAAATTGGGTGGATCTTTATCTCAACTGTGTTTCTGTTGGAAAGGAAGAAGTGCTTTGCTAAGGAGCGGATTTACACTAAATGTCTAGTATCTTCACCATTGTGTTACTTAAGACTGAATCACTCAGACCTTGGAAAAGATACAGCAGGCTATTGGTTGTTTGGGCTTGACCATGGAGTCTGTCCTTAATGCTAGAAAAATAACAGAGAGGAATATGGAATGGATTTGTTCAGGTGGATAGTTTCCGGGCAGATCATACAGCTGACGCTAGAACCTCTCTTTCCCAAGATCTTGTCTTTGGGAAAAAGAGTTGGGTAAATGACCTCTTAAACCCATCTCAATATTACCTCCTCCATCAGGTTTTTCCTAACCATATCTTCCCCCTCTCTTTGCTTTTTGTTCTTTCATCTCCCGTATCTCATTAACTGGACAACTCTTTGGGCGAGCACACTTGCTAATTATGTTTTTGTGTAAGCCGCTCCATGATCATCCCTGCACTCTGTTTGAGGCCCAGATCAGTGCAATGTGTGGAATAATGACACAGAAAAGTGGGAGTGGAATTGAAGAAAATGGAAGAAATTCAGAGATAGTGTCACACTCAGCAGGATAGGGCCATGTGGCTACAGAACTGCCCAGGAGACAAATGTGCCCAGCTAGCCCTGAGTCAATGTTTGTTGAACACGTTGCAGCTAGTTACTGCTGGCTGAGTGGAGAGGGAAATCCCAAATAACCTTGGCTGTTCTAGATTCAAGGTTTGTCTGACTCCTGCATGATCACAGTGTGCTGATTATTCTGGAGACGATTTAGATTGTCTCTAAAAATACGCCAAGAGATACTTTGTGTTCATGTACCCTTGACATGTCCCTACTCCTTTGAGTTAGGATCATAGGTCTTAACAGTTTTCATATCTCTGCAGATTTTGTAAAATCTAGAGGTTTTATTTGCAAGGTAGCAGTGGCCAATGGAACCAGATGGAAGAACAGGTGCTCAGGTGTATGTTGCTTGGGAAGTCAGAAAGGAAGCAGTTTGCCTCCCTCCCTCTCTAACTTTATTTTTTCCCCTTCCCCTCCCCCATGGTCTTCTGTTAAGTTTCTCAGGATCCACCTAAGAGTGAATACATATGGTATCTGTCTTTCTCTGTATGGCTTATTTCACTTAGCATCACACTCTCCAGTTCCATCCACGTTGCTACAAAAGGCCATATTTCACACTTTCTCATTGCCAAGTAGTATTCCATTGTGTATATAAACCACAATTTCTTTATCCATTCATCAGTTGATGGACATTTAGGCGATAAAGAGAGAATTTTAAAAGAAGTAAGAGAAGGGTCGCCTGGGTGGCTTAGTTGGTTAAGTGTCCAACTTCGGCTCAGGTCATGATCTCATGGTTCATTAGTTTGAGCCCCACATCGGGCTGTGCTGACAGCTCAGCACGGAGCCTGCTTCGGATTCTGTGTCTCCCTCTCTCTGCCCCTCCCCCACTCACACTCTGTCTCTCTCTCTCTCTCTCTCTCTCTCTCAAAAATGAATAAACGTTAAAATTTTTTTTAAAGCAGTAAGAGAAAAAAGAACAATTACATATAAGGGAAGCCCCATAAGACTATCAGCTAATTTTTCAGCAGAAACTTCACAAGCCAGATGGGAGTGACATGATATATTCAAAGTGCTGAAAGAAAAAAAAAACTTGAAATCCACAATACTCTATCCAGCAAGGCTATTATTCATAATAGAAAGAGAAATAGAATTTCCCAGACAAGTAAAAGTTAAAGGAATTTATGACCATTAAACCAATCCTACAAGAAATTGTTAAAGGGGGTTTATGAATGGAAATAAAAGACCATAAGCAGGAGTAAGAAAAGTAGGTACCACAAAAGCAGTAAAATTAAGTATATCTATAAAAATCAGTCAAGGAAGTCACAAAATAAAAGTGTATAAAGTATGACACCATATACCTTAAACATGCTGGGGATGGGGTGGGGGAGAGGAATAAAGAATGGGTTCAAACTTAAGTAACCATCAACTTAATATGGACTGCTATGTGCATAAGATGTTATATATAAACCTAATCATAACCACAAATCAAAAACCAGTGATGGATATGAAAAAATAAAGAGGAAGGACTCGAGGTATATCACTAAAGAAAGCCATCAAACCATGAGAGAAAAGAGTAAGAGAAGCAAGAACAGAGAACCACAAAAACAACCATAAAACAAGTAACAAAATGTCAATAAGTACGTACCTTTCAATAATCACTTTGAATGTAAATGAACTAAATGCTCCAATCAAAAGCCACAGGGTGACTGAATGGATAAAAAGCAAGCCCCATCTATATGCTGCCTATAAGAGACTCATTTCAGACCTAAAGACATATGCAGATTGAAAGTGAAGGGATGCAAAACCGTCTATCATGCAAATGGAAGTGAAAAGAAAGCTGGGGTAGCAATACCTATGTTAGACAAAATGGACTTTAAAATAAGGCCCTAACAAGAGACAAAGAAGTACACTATATAATCATAAAGAAAACAATCCAACAAGAATTATAACAATTGTACATATTTATGCACCCAACATGGAAACACCCAAGTACAAAAGCAGCTAATAACAAACATTAAAGAAGCAATTGATAGTAATACAATAATAGTAGGAGACTCCAACCTCCCACTCACATCAATGGATAGATCATCCAAACAGAAAATCAGTGAGGAGAGAGTGGCTGTGAATTGCATATTGGACTAGATGGGTCTGACAGATATATTCAGAACGTTCTATTGTAAAACGGCAGAGCACACATTCTTTTCAAATGCACACAGAACATTCACCAGAATAGATTACATATTAGGCCACACAACAGGTCTCAACACATTCAAAAAGACTGAAGTCATGCCATGTATCTTTTCCAACCACAATGCTATGAAACTAAAAATCAACCACAAGAAAAACTTTGGAAAGAACACAAATACTTGGAGGTTAAATAATATGTTATAAATAATGAATGTGTTAACCAAGAAATCAAAGAGAATATCAAACAATACATAGAGATATAAACTTAACCAAAAGGGTGAAAGACCTGTACTCTGGGAGTACCTGGGTGGCTCAGTTGGTTGAGCATCTGACTCTTGATTTCGGCTCAGGTCATGATCCCAGAGTTGTAGGATTGAACCCTGTGTTGGGCTCTATGCTGAGTGTGGAATCTGTTTGAGATTCTCTTTCTCTTTCTCTCTCTCTCTCTCTCTCTCTCTGTCTCTCTCTGTCCATCTTCCCCACTTTCAAATATCTTTCTCTCTCTCTAAAATAAATAAATAAATTTAAAGAAAAAAAAAGAAAGGAAAACCTGTACTCTGAAAACTGTAAAACACTGATGGAAGAAATTGAAGACAACACAAACAAATGAAAAGGCATTCCATGCTCATAGATTGGAAGAACAAATATTATTAAAATGTCTATACTACCCAAAGCAATCTATACATTTAATGCAATCCCTATCAAAATAACAACAGCATTTTTCACAGAACAATCCTAAAATTTGTATGGAATCACAATAGACCCCAAATAGCCAAAGAAATCTTGAAAAAGAAAAACAAAACAGGAGCACTGACAATTCCAGACTTTAAGTTATATTACAAAGCTGTAGTAATCAAAACAGTATGGTACTGACATAAAAACAGACAAGTAGATCAAAAGAACAGAATAGAAAACCCAGAAATAAACCCACAATTATGTGGCCCATCTTTGACAAAGGAGGAAAGAATATCCAAAGGGGGGTTGGGGGACAGTCTTTTCATGGACATCTACATGCAAATGAATGAAACTGGACCACTTTTTTATACCATACACAAAAATAAATTCAAAATAGATTGAGGACCTAAATGTGAGACCTAAAATCATGTCTCCGACATTGGCTGTAGCAACATCTTTCTAGATATGTTTCCTGAGGCAAGGGAAATGAAAACAAAAATAAACTATTGGGACTACATTAAAATGAAAAGCTTCTGCACAGCAAATGAAACAACCAATAAAACAAGGTTTCCAACAAAACTTAGTGTGGAAGGAGAAGATATTTGCAAATGACATGTCCAATGAAGTGTTAGTATCCAAAATATACAAAGAACTTATGCGATTCAACACCCAAATAATCCAACTGAAAAATGAGCAGAGGTCACAAATAGACATTTCTCCAAAGAAGACCTACAGATGGCCAACAGACACATGAAAAGATGCTCAACATCATTCATCATCAGGGAAACGCAAATCCAAACCACAATGAGATAGCACCTCACCCTTGTCAGAATGGCTAGAATCAAAAACCTAGAAACAACAAGTGTTGGTGAGGATATGGAGAGAAAGGAACCCTTGTGCCCTGTGGTTGGGAATGCAAATTGGTGCAGCCACTGTGGAAAGCAGTATGGAGCTTCCTCGAAAAGTTAAAAATAGAACTACCCTACAATCCAGTAATCATATTACTGGGCATTTACCCCCTCAGATATAAAAACACTAATTCAAAAAGACATATGCATCCCTATGTTTATTGCAGCATTATTTACAAGAGCCAAATTGTAGAAGCAACCCAAGAGTCCATCAACAGACGAATGGATGAAGAAGAAGTAGGTATATACAATGGAATTTTACTTAGCCATAAAAACCAATGAAATCTTGCCATTGGCAACAACATGTATGGATCTGGAGGGTAAAATGCGAAGTGAAATAGGCAGTCAGAGAAAGACAAATACCATACGATTTCACTCCTATGTGGAATTTAAGAAACAAAACAAACAATGGAAAAAAGAGACAAACCGAAAAGTAGCTATACTGGAATTAAAAATAATAATCTATATTAAAAAATCCTTACATTTTATGCCCTGAGGACTTGGGACAGGGCACAGCATCTGGGGCCATGTGAAGCACAGAATGGAGTGGGAAAGCATGGGTGTTTCCGTTAGCAGATGGGGTTTGAATCCTGCCCGTATCACATAATAATGTGTGTTACCTTAGGCAAGTTGTTTAACCTTTCCAAGGTTCGGTGTTTTTCTATTAGAAAATAGATTTTAAAACATTTGGCCCCAGTGCTCAATAGTAACTATTCTGATTATTATTTTAATTCTGGATCTCATCTAATCCTAAAACAACTTCATGAGTGCTATATCAATAGCCCCATTTTACAGATGGGGAAAGCAAGGTAGTGGAGGCTTGGAGAGTATAAGATTGCCCTTGGCCACAAAGAGGCAGAGCTGGGTTTTGAATACATACTCCCAGGCCAATCACTGACTCCACTAACCCCCATGGGTAACTATGCCTATTGGTAAATTGTGTTCTTTAACCAGAACAAACATGCTGGATGTGTAAATCTGAAAAGTTGTCAACTGCCATTGTCTTCCAAGATGGTGGAAAGACTCAGAAATATAATTTAAGATGTATTTCCGCCCTCTTCAGTGGAGTGCCGTACTGGATCAAAATCCAGTAGCAGTCGAACGTCTAGTTGTCTGGGAGCAGACAAACCACTTTTTCTCCCCAGACTTCAATGTCTTACTTGAAAAAAAGGGAGTTGACCTTCTGGCTCTAACATTCAGTGGAACACAAAAGGGAGAGATGTTTCACTGGGAAAACAGATCTTGTTTTTGGACAATAGAAATAGGGACAGAAACAGGAAAATGATTAGGGCTTGACAGATGAGGAATCCTGAGTTGTAATGTGGGTGGGAGGGAAGAGGAAGACCATGATGGGTGGGGAAAATGGGACAGATGTATGGTTGTTAGGGATTTCATCTAGACGATTCTCCACAAATCTCAGGAAGCATAAATGATTTTTGAATAGAGAGGAGTGAAATTATTTGACTCAGAAATGTAGACAGGGTACTCCGTGTGTGTGTGTGTGTGTGTGTACGTGGGCAAAATTGATAAGCAGGAATGAGCCACAAAGCGAGCCTCTGGTCTCCTTGCTACGGCTGCTAGGAAACACAAGAGTCCATTTTGGTTTTAGGATTGGAGAATATAAATGAAATTTGGATTGCGATCCGAGGGTGGGTGTAAGAACTGGTGAGAATATAATAGACAACTTGCGTTTATGGGATCGAATATGAGTAGCATAAGCTGTAAAAGCAAGATATGAGTCAGTCTCATTTTCTGCGATTCTTCCAGTTACCCCCAGAGGGAAGAGATAATGACTGGGCACATCCATTCCAATAAATAAATAAACACATACACATTTTGCAATGATTGCTTTCTGCCAATATTTAATATACCTCCCAAGTTAGGAATATGGCTCACAGTCTCTCACCATCTTGCCTACCCTGCTGTCTCCCCAGATCCTCTCCTCCTTTGGGGCTGAAGGCTTCATTAATCAGCTGAGACACTGCTACCCACGTATCAAAATACGCACTCGTTCTCTCAATGACTCCCTATCCCCGATTGTGCTAAAAAGGGCCTTCAAGGCCTCAGATAGGGACATTTTTTTTTAATGTTGATGGACTCACAGATATCATAGACTCCGGTGGAGTGCTGACAAGAGAGGGAGGGGACGTCTGTGCCAGTCTGCAAAGAATATGAGTGGGAAGCAGTGAAGACACCCCCCTGGATTGCTGTAATGTCTTTCAACTGGAGTGCAAGGGGAGGGTTATCCTTTGTAAGCCATCCAAACACGTTTCAGTAAATGTTGAGCGTTTGGACTAAAACAGGATCTTGGCTTCACTTTAGCTCCCAATGGCCAGGGAGAAGGGAACGCTCTCTCATCGGGTACAGAGGAGAGGAATCTTGGCACTCTGCCTAGAGTGAGGATTTTTCATTTTAGAGAGACAATTTAGGGAGGACATCTCGCAAGAAGCTGTTGATCAGTGAAATGTGCATTTGCTCAACACGCCCTTTGCCTGCTGAGCCCCACCCATCCGTTCCAGATCTTCCTGGCTGGGTCCTGCTCATTTGGCTGCCCGGTAGCCATGTTTGAGACAGTTTGTAGAGGATTTTACTTTGAAGAGTTTCAAAGTAATTCTGCTAATGCAGGAGCTTCTCCTATTTGATGGATCAGAAGGCATTTGAAATCTGCTTTAGCCACAGTTAAGAGCATCAGAAAAAAAAAAAAAAAAGCAGGCATTTATAAAACAAAGTTACTATATGCCAGACCCATTCTGAGTACTTTAAAAACATTAACTTATTTAAGACTCACAACAGACAGCCCTTTGAGGTATGTGTATTTATTATTCCTGTTTTTGCAGATGAGAAAAAATGATAAGTAATTTGCTCAAGGTCACATAACTAATAAGTGATGGAGACATTGTTTCATCCTAAGCTGACTCGAGTCCACGCTTGTAAGCACACTACTATGTAAGAAATAATACCTACTTTCAAGGCTTGTTCCAATCACATGGAAGAATTAGGATGATTTATATAATAATGTAATATAGGAGAAACTCAAACATTTGAGTGTTTCTGTTAATCCTTCTTGATTCAAAAATCAGAATGCCAAGAACTTATATTTTTTCTCTCTCCCGTTCTCTCTCATTTCCGTCCTTCCTTCCTTCTTTCTTCCTTCTCTCCTCCCTTCTTTCCACATTCCCAAAGGCGTCTTAGTGGGATCAAGGATCCAGGCATCTGTGGCAGCCAATGAAAAATAGAAGGCAGGCAGGTGGGCAGGAAGCAGGCAGGAAGCAGACAGGCTCTCTTTTCTCTTTCACTTCCCCTCCCCTCACTTCTGCGCCTCGAGCTCACACTTCCAAAATAATTCATTCACACATAAGCCTTCGTCTCAGACTCTGCTTTCAGAAGAACCCAGGCTAAGACTCTCTGTCTTTTCTTCCCAACCTCCCTGTTCTCCCTTCTTCCCTGATTCTTTCCTTTTTCTCAGTGATATTGATTTGTTTTCTTAGATAAAGAAATATTTTGATCTTAGTGGAGCCATCTGGTTGGAAGGCCCAGTTCAATTGCAGAAGATTTGGAACAGGTACCCCGTTGGTATCCGCTCGCCTCTGTGTCCCACAACCTAACAATCTGGCACATGGCCAGTGTTTAATAAATGTGTATTAAATTAAAAAATTTCAGGGGCACCTGGGTGGCTTAGTTGGTTTAGTATCTGACTCTTGGTTTTGGCTCAGGTCATGATCTCAGTCTGTGAGTTTGAGCCCCATGTGGGGCACTGTGGAGACTGCTTGAGATCTCTCTCTCTCTCTTTCTCCCTCTCTCTCTGCTCCTCCTCACCCCTCTCTCTCAAAATAAATAAATAAACAAAAAAAATGCAAACATGTGGTTAACCCACATTGCCCAATCCACCAAAAACATAAAGTGCAAGGTTAGTTTTAAATTAACAAAGTTAGAAAGTTATAGTGCGTTTTTTTTTTCTTGTTTTTTACAGCAAAAACTGTTGTCATGCCACATTTGGAATTTCAATAGTCTGGGAAGACAGGAAAAGGAGGGGAGACACTCTGTGATGTATCAGTTTCGCAATGCCAGAACTTTTTTCTCTCTATCCATGCCTCTCAAGTTACAATTTTGAGGATCACTGGTCCACTGATGTTTCTATCTCTTTAAATTCTTAATCCAGACCAACAGCTTAGAATGAACATTGTTCCAGGAGAGACTGTTAGCCAGAGGTGGTAAGGCATAAGGAGGTCAGCTGGTGAGGCTCTGACAAGTGTGTACTATAAAATGAAATCATCCCACCAGAAGATCAGAAGTGATAAATGGAAAGTGAAGAATGGAGATGTGAACAGAAGAGCAAACTGACTGCCTGGCAAGTCGAAAAACCTAGAATAAAGGACTAATTGTGCTTCATATAATAGAAGTAGTTTGTGGTCTTATTTATGGATTGACTGATTTATCATTTGTGTGACAGGTACTCTGCCATGAGCTTCTGCAAGTATTATCACAATTAATTATAACTGAAGGCTGTAGTCCATGACCTTTAGAAGGCTACAGGCTTGTTTTATTTCTTTTATTTCATCTCTAACGAAATGAGGCCGTGATCATAAGGCAATGCCCATCAACCTTTTTTTGCTGCCTTTTTATGTTTGAGAACTTTCCTACATTATAGGTTCACTTCTCCCCCAGACAAAGCCAGAAATTCACCTTTCCAAATTTCCTGGCTGGAATGTGACTGAGGCTCTGGAACACAAACAACTGCATGAGATTTCGATCTAGACACTAGCTAAGAGAAGATGCCGGTGCTGGGCAGAGTCTGTGCTGGTGAGGCCAGTGACAGGACCCAGCATGCAAAGGTGGCAGGGGCAGAGGTTCTAGAAGCAGCAATGCCATCCATGTATCTGTGCCCAGAAGTGCTGGTGGGGGTGATGTCACCAGGGGAGCAAACCTCTGCTATAATTTGGACGTTCTTACTAGATCTGTAGGAGTTTTCAAGTGCTGTTCCCAAATTTTCCTAGATTTCTAATTAAACCAGTTAGAATAATTCTGTAACTGATTCCATGCCTTGCTTATATTTCTAATTTCAAAGATGGTGGCCTGAAAAGTCTTTAAAAAGTCCCCCTTCATCATCAATGCATGATATAAAAAATTTAAAAAATAAATATGTTAAAAATGATAATTAAATGAATAACACCGGCACTTCATGGAAAAGAAACTGTGAAAAATTGTTTGTAGAAGAGATAAGATGTATCAGTCATCTCTTGCTGTGTAACAAATCACCACAAAATATCAGTGACATATGGTAATAAACATTTACTTCTCATTCATGAGCCTGTGGGCCAGCTGCCTGGTGTTGTTTCAAGTGATGGGATGTGAGATGGCTGGCCCATAGCCAATCTAAGTCAGGCTCAGTTTTTTCTTGGCTTCAGGCAAAGGGTTTGGTTTAGACATTTCCCCCAAGTTTCTCATTTGTCTGGGACCAGGAGCTGCACACGAATGTTCTTTTAAAGAAAGTGGCAAAAGTTTAAGAAAGCAAGATTAACCATGAAAACAAGTCCCTACTCATGTTAGGCTTGCTAATGGCTCATCAGCTAGGGAGACTCACATGGCCATGCCTAATTTCAAAGGTTCAAGTTTGCATACTCATTCTGTGGAGGTTGGATGTAGAGGGAGTAAATATTCTTTGAATAAGGATGTGATCCCACAGGATATTACAGCAATTAATGAAGGTTATCATCCAGCCCAGTTCACATGCAGGAGAGCAGAAGACTCACTAAATATCTGAGCGAGGCCCTGATTATGAAACAGACTGTAAGCCTAAAAATAATAAAACTGTATATGTAAGGAGATAGAGTGAGAAGTCAAGAATAGGCAGAATAAAACTTTTAAAAGCATATTCAATATTAGCTGAGAGAGAAAGAAGAGGAATGGAGTAATAAATCCAAAAACGGGTGTGGTGAGAAAAGACTAAGCAGGCAACAAACATAACTAGAGATTTTAAAAATGAAAAAAATATGCAACTGTTGAAATGGAAAACTCAACTGAAGCACCCAACAGGATGGGCACCGCTGAACGATGATTTTGTGAGCTTGAATCTGGTGTTTTCATGTAGTAAGTGGATGTTAGATGAATGCATGAATGAGTAAATCAAAAGGAAACCTTATTAGATCATGCAGTACAATGTTTCCTAGTGTTCGACATGTGTCATCGTTCTACGGGGACCAAATCACTCAGTTATATCTACATATCTCTAATCTTTTCCCAGTGCAATCCACCACTGTCTTTGTCCTATTATCCCTGTTCCCCTGTCTCCTCTCATCTACTGCTGCCCTGTCCTGATCTACTGAAAGCATAAGTCACTCTTTTTTGTTTTTAAACTGCTCCTTGGCTTCCGTCTACAGGGCACCGCACACACTCCCAACCTCATCTGCTACCACTGTCCGCATTGACTGCATATCAATTACACTAGCCTTCTCTTACTTCTTCCAATCCATCAAAATAGTTCTAGACTTGGGACCTTTGCCCAAGCTGCTCCCTCTGTGCGGGATGCTCACATCACTCCTTTTCTCCAACTTGCTTAGCAAATTTCTTCTTTCTCTGGCTGAATGAGTTTAACCTCATCTTAAATATGTCGGCGTAAATATCACATCCCTATTTCCCCAGGCTAGAATAGGTTTCCTCATTATACACTCCCATGGTGCCCGTCGCCTCTCCTTTGTGCCACTTAATCACAGTCATAATTACCCATTATATGCGGTGCTTTCTTTAAAGTCTGTGTCTCAAATGGGACTGCACAAAATTTGAGGGTCGGAACTGTGAAGTTTTGTTCAGCGCTGTATTGTGAGCTCGAAACCCAGTGTTGAGGATACGGTAGATGTTTAAGAAATATGAATGTATGCATGTTTAAATAAACAAATCTATCAGGGTATCCCCAGCTGAATCGTAATAAGAGACCACTGAATTTTGTGAACTTACCTTTTGCGATTGAGTAAATCCTACACAGTAATAAAAGGAAGAGCTGTAGGGAATTTTCCAGTATTTGGTTCATCAAAAATAGGAAAATTAATTTGTCCATCGTTCTAAGATTGAGGATGAGTTTTTGTCATAATAATGTTGAGCTTTACCAATGAACTAAATGGCCATGTTAGTCGTAGCGCTCTTCAGGAAATACACTCTCCTCCCTCTCCCCCTTAATTATACTATTTTTACACTATCCTCCGCTTCACAGCTTCTATCAAAACTTGGGGTACCTTCAGGGATGTGGCACCAGGCATTTTTAGTTGCCTACCTAACATCCTACCCTCTTTCTTTTTTTTTAATTTAAAGATCATTCCTTTATTTTGAGAGAGAGTGTGTGCGTGAGAGAGGGGGAGGGGCAGAGAGAGAGTGCTAGAGAGCAAGAGAATCCCAAGCAGGCTCCACACTGTCAGTGCAGGGACTGACATGGGGCTCAGACTCATGAACTGTGACATCACGACCCGAGCCAAAATCAAGAGTCAGAGGCTTAACCGACTGAGCCGCCCAGGGGCCCCTCCTACCCTATTTCTTTTGGATAAAAGCCTAATTTTGTTCAGACCTTTCAACTGCAGGGCCAATGGCCTTCTAAGGGGCAGCTAGAGTCCCGGTCTTAGGGATGGGTCTTGATTAGTCTCACCCAACCATGATAATTAATTATGGATGTATTTTAGGCAATTTAGGACTTTGGAAAAGTAGAAAACACACCGATGTTTCACTATACAAATGCAGCCACTTCGAACATTTTTTTGAAATCCCTTCCAATCTTTTTTTTTATTCAATCGTCTTACCCTATATCTTCATCATTTTATAGATTTTTGAGTTCTATTTACTTGTAAAATATTGTAACCTTTTTTCTAAATAATGACACAGTTTTAACTTATTTTCAGTGGTTGAATATTCCATTGAGAAACTGTTTTTCAATGAACAGAATTATGTGTTATTATCTGCATTGGTTTCTCAGGGCTGGGGTAACAAATTACTACAAACTTGTGCCTTGAAACAACGGAAGTATATGTGCTCACAGTTCTGGAGGCTAAAGGTTCAAGATCAAGGTGCCATCAGGGTTATGCTTTTCCTGGGGACTCAAGGGGGGAACCTATTCCATGGGCTCTTCCTTGGCTTCCGGTGGCTGCAATCATTGGTATTCCTTGATTGTAGATGTATCACTCCAACCCTCCATGTTCACGTGGCCTTCTCTCCATGTGTCTCTGTGTCTCTTCTCATACAGACACCAGTCATATTGGATTAGGGGCCACTCTTCTTCAGTGTGACTTCATCTCAACTTGATGACTCCAGAGGTAACATTTGCAGGTGGTGGAGGTTAGGACTTGAACATACCTTTTGGGGAGATAGAATTCAACGTCTCACACCATTGTTCTGAAGTCGAAGAACTGTTACAATTGCTCACTATTCCATATCCCACACATTTAACATCTTCATTCACAGAGCGTTCCCTAGACCTAGAATTATTGACTTAGGATAGATTCCCCAAAGTGGACTTTGTGGGTCAAAGTATGCAAATAAGCATTTTAAAGTTCCTATGCAAATTGCTTTGTTCCTTTTCAAAACTACCCATGAAATTGCCATTAGTAATACATGAGGGCCTCTGTTTCCCCTCACTTTTTACCCTCACTTTATTTTATTTTATTTTTTTAAGACATACACAGATAAAATGGCTGACCAGCCAAAAATAGTATCCCGTAATGATCACTGAGGTCGAACCCTTTCTCAGATTTTATTTTCTGCTTCCTTTTTGGTGGATTTTTCTTTCCACTGCTGACTCATCTACGACGGGAGTCTTCGTGCTTTTCTTATCTGCTGTTCACATTTGTTGCATTATTTTTCTTAGTTTGCCAGTTATCACCATATTTTTGTTTTCACCCCGCAAACATTTTAGTTGATGTGTAATTGTCTGCAAGAGTGATGTTTAAAATGAAAACAAGTACAATGCGAGTCGGAGTCCATCAGGGTGGGTGCTGCCTGCGTGCCCTACCAGGATCATGTCTGTCCAGCTTTCCTTCCATGAATTATTTTTAGAATAATTCATAGAATTTGCTAGAATAGAAAGTTCCTCCTTCCCAGACAAAGCGATGAAACTGAATTCTCTTTTAATTTTCATGTATATATGTTATATTCTGTAATTAGTCAGAAATGCCTTTTGGTATCCCGAATGAGGTGCTTATTTAAATATCTTGTGTTCCAAATTGTTAGCAATTGTCCCAGACTTGTTTATTGAAAAACTGTAGCTTTTCTGGGAATTGACTTGCGATGAATTCTTTATCATATATTAGAATACAATATATGACGGGACCATTTTTTCTGGGTCATTGTCCCTGATGTTATTTTTGTACCATTGTCACATTCTTTAAAATTTAATCACTTTATAAAATACGGTGTACTTCCCCTTAAAACATTTCTTAAATATCCTGTTTATTTGTTATAGGTTAACCTTAGAATCATTTTGTCAAAGTCAGGTTGGGATTTTTACTACAACTGTAGCAAGCCACACAATAATTGAAGAAGAATTTAAACCTTTGTAACACTCTTCATCACCATGTGGTCTCTCTCTTCTTGTATTCCAGGCTTTTACATCTCTTGTTAAAGTCTCCCTTTATATAGGTCACACAGTTTTTATCACATTATTTATATCATTTTTGTTGCTACTGGAAATAGGCTTTTAAAAATTATTTTATACACTATTTTTGGCAATCTTTGTTTATCTTGGATTCAAGCTCCTAAGTGTTACTAAATTTTGATAGTTTTTACCACATTCTTTTCATTTCTAGATAAGTACGTGATCTATAAAGAAGAAATTTTTCTCTTTGTAATATTGCTATTTGTTATTTTATTTCTTTTTCCTTTGGTCAGAATTCCTCAACCAATGTCAAATAGAATGATAAGAAGCCTGCTTTCTTGGTTCTTGATTTTGATATTTTACCTTAAAGTGACTGCCAACTATTATTATGAAATATATTGCCTTTTTATGGTAAGCAGCTTTTATATTCCTACTTGAATTTTTAAAATAGAAATTGGTCAGGGCGCCTGGCTGGCTCAGTCAGTTGAGTGTCTGACTCTTGATTTCAGCTCAGGTCATGATCCCAGGGTCATGGGATTGAGCCTTGTGTTGGGTTCTCCACTGAGTGTGGAGCCTGCTTGAGATTCTTTCTTTCTCCCTTTCCCCCTGCTCCTCCCCCCGCCTCCAAGATAAAAAAATTCTAAAAATTAAAAATAAGATAGACATTAGTCACAAATTTTGTCAAGTGTTTTGCACCGTTTATCCAAATGATATAATTGGTGTTGCCTTTGACCTATGGCTGTCATATGTGATAACAGTAGCTTTGTTATTTGCAAACCATTGTTGAAGTCTTAAATTATATCTTGGATATCCCTGTTAAAAAGATACAGTTGAATTGCACTTAATATTTCATTTTATTAATTATTAACAATGGTTCGTTACTAATAGAACGACAGCAATTCTTTACTTTTATCACATGGACCTCATCTTATATAAAATACTTTTATGAGGTAGAGAATTGGTCGGGTGGAAGAACATGGGGCCACTCCAAGATCAAGATACTACTCATTTACTTATTCATCGATTTGGCATTCATGTATCCCTTTGATGTAAATTCACAAATATTTTCTGAGCAGTTCCTAGTCTGCACAGGACTGGAAAAGTTCCCATCCTGACTCTGTTATTTACTGGCCGTGTGAACTTGGGCATGTTGCCTAACCTTGCAAACCTCCCTTTCCCTCATCTGCAAGATAGGATAATAAATAGCACAGACTTGACAGTGGATTCAAAAATAGTACCTGTAGAGCTCTTAGTGTCTGCACAAGCAATCTTCATACATGCTATTGCAATGTTGTGATTACCTCCTGGCAACAAACACGAGTAGGTCTGAGTTCATGCTGGGCGGTCGGGGCTATGGGCTACCTGCTTGATCACCCTGTCCTTCCAAGGCCTCTACTTTCCCAAATTGTATATTACTTGTATATTACTCTGCAATGCCAGTCCACTTCCCTTCCTATTCCTCAAATTGGCACATACCCTCCTCATTGCCCACCCATCTTCTCCTCCATGTCAAGTCTGCTAGATAAGAACTAGACTACTTTGAGAATTATAGGAGAAGGGCAGCCTTATAGCCAGGTCACTTGTGTCAGGAGAGATGATGACTTCTTAGGGAAGTTGACCTGAATATACCAATGGCAGCTTTCTGTTAAATGTAATATCAGGTCAGTATCCTAGAGCTCACTTCTGAGGGTGCTCTCACCTGGCTTTTACAACATACATCAGCATCCTCAACTGCAAGGACAATTCAGAATGTTCCTTAGTGCCGTCCAGATAGCCCCTCTCACCAGCTCAGTTTCAGAGGTCTTGGCCTCGACCGCCTGTAAACGAGCGCCCTTTGTGCTGCACACGCTCTGTCAGTATCATCAAGAATGGCCGGCTGTTAGTTTCCTGGTGATTGGGATGGTTTGTTTTATTTTGCAAAAATGACTTATTGTTCCGACCTCCCCACCTTTGGAGAAGCTTAGCTAAGTTGTCTTGTCTCCTTGGCCTCTGCTCCAGCCCTTTCTAATAAGTCACATTTCAGAAAGTGCACCTTCACCCCCCCTCCCTGGCCATGGGTAATTTAGATCTCCCAAGTTGCCGGATGGTATCAGCCTGGGAAACAAGAAGTTTGTTATGTATATTGTGTCAGCTGCAGACATAATTCACTAAACTACCCCAGACACAGGATGTCACCAAGTGACACTTCAATTTACAGTCTCTCAGAGGTCCTGTTGGCAAATAGTGCCAGTGGAAGCTGGGAGGGTTTCAAAGGCTTGGGGCATGTTTTTCAGCCCCTTGGTTCCCCTCCCCTCCCTCCACCTTGCCTCCTCCTTCCCCTTTCTGCGTGGGTTGTGCTGTGTGCCCTCAAGATTCTAAGGCCAATTAGCAGGTTAGAAACTGTCAAGGCATATTGACCTACAAAATCACAGTATTAGCTGTCACCATAATTTCTCATAATATTGAGGCTTATGCCGGCCCTCTCCGCGGCTTTGTTCAAAGCCTGCTGGTGAGAAGGTCATTTATATATTGTAATCAGAATTCTTGAGCTGAGCCATTTTTTAATTATGGCTTAGGTAGAGGGGGTGGGGATTGTGCAGTTTGGGAAAGGAGGCCAGCTGGGAGTTAGCCTCTCTTTGATCACTAGGCTGAGTGATTTGCTTTGATCACGGAGACAACAGTTGAGAAAAGAGCCTGGTCTCTTCCTGAAATTTGCAGGTAAACAGAGCGATCATTTGAACCCATTGTGGAATGAGCAATTCAGATCCCAGACAATGGTCTTCTTTGAACTAGATTTAGGGGCCTATTGATTAACATAGCAAAGGGGACTGGTGACTTTAGTCCGGGAAGGTGGTCAACAGGCCACCAGTTGGTCCTTTGTGGCTGAACTTCCTGGTCCTGCGTGGACCCTTCTGTGGGGCCCAAATGGTGTTTGGGCAAATCGGTGTAAACATGAGCATCGCAGGTAACCCCGAAGGGGAGAGGATAACTCGTTTAAAAAAAGGTGCTTGGAAGTGTAGAAAGATTGCAGGCTTTGGAGTCAGGGGAATCGGAGATAAAAATCCTTGCCTCTCCGTTTATCATGTGGTTTCAGAGGGCTAGTTGCTTAAACCCTTCTGTGCCTAAATATCTTCCTCTGTACAAATTGGACATAAATACCTCAACGGTTATTTTTAGGGTTTGATGGCTTGCCTTTTGGGAAAGGAGGCCTGCTATGTGCCAGGCATTCTGGGGAAGAAAAAAATACTGAGGTGTCTGCAAACCGGACTGGAAAATCGTATCCCTATGCTACAGAGAGGAAGCTTTGTGATGTTTTCTCTGCATGCAACTGTTACCTGAATAAATCACTTGATTTTACCCCCAGCAAATGGTTTTAAAGTGATATTTTTCTGAGTTGCGTTCTGATGCAAGAAGTTTCATTTGTTTAAAGAATTTGAGCTTTGGGGGGTTGTAGAGGGCACTGCCACATGGGTGAAACATATAGCTACTCGTGGTCAGTTTTAGAGATATTAGCTGGAACGGGTATTAGGTAGCATTGGAAGTATTTAAATTCTGTTAGTTGTGAATCTGGAGTGTTCAATTTGGTTGTTTCCCCGGGGCAAGACCTCGTAACAGCAGTCAGCTGCTATCTGACTACAACATACAGATAAGTCGCTGCTACCTGTGAGTCATTGTGAAAAAGACATTGGTCCTGAATAAATAAGCCAGTCCCCTTGGGCAGGAAGGCAGAGGCCCAGTGCCTTGAGACTTCTCAGCTTGTTCAGAGAGAGCGGACGCCATCGGAACAGTGGTCCACCAGACTGCCTTCCAGTCTTCTTATAACTACCTGGACCTCTGCTTTCGGCCACTTGTATTCTGAGCCACAGCCAATGCATCTTTCATGGAGGCATCACAGAGGCCCAGGAAAGGCGGGGCCACGTGGGGAGGGGACACCTAAAAATTCCTGCCAGGAAAGTGAGGTGTGGGACTCCAAGCCTGGAAGGGCTGCAAGCCTGCAACACTGTCCCAGGCCACTTCAGCTGAGTCGCTTTTGAACATGTGTGGCATTAATTTTCTAGGGCTTTCATAACAAAATATCACAGACTCAGGGCTTAAACAATAGACATTTATCTCCTCACGGTTCTAGAGGCCAGAAGTTCGAGATCACGGCGTGGGTGAGGTTGGTTTCTTCTGAGACCTCTTTCCTTGGGTTGCAAGTGGCCTCCTTTCTAAGGTCTTCCCTCTGTGTGTCCACGTCTGTGTCCTTATTCTAAGGACACCAGTTATACAGGATTAGGGCCCACCTTGATGACTTTCTTTTACCCTGGTTACCTCTTTAAAGGCCTTGTCTCTAAATACAGTCACATTCTGAGGTGGGGGTTAGGACTTCAACCTATGAATTGGGGGGGGGGGGCGGGGCACGGGTTACCATCCAGCCCATTATACCTACTACGCGTCAGGTGCCTGGGTTAGCCCTTGAGGGGCATTATAGACCAGACCCTGCTGCTGCTCTTGAGGTCCCAGTCTCAGCAAGTTGGTGAGAGCCAGAACAGTGCTCCCATGTTCCGTGATCCGTAGGATGCCAGGGCCTGACTTCTTTCATCTGGCCGTGCTGAACATACCTGTTTGTCAAAATCTGTGTGTCTTTGGCGCCAGAGACAAAGTTCATTCGGGCATAGTTCCTCTTTTACCCCTGTGACCATTTCATCTCTGTGTCCTCATGAACAGGGCTTTTTGGTGTTCCTACCGGTGTGTGTTGTCCACTTTTATCTCTAAATAATCTTCCTTGGGGCCTCGAACATTCTACTATTTTGCGGCTTCAAATGCGGTCTGCAGACCAGCCACGTCGGCTTCACCCGGAGCTGGTTAGAAACGCTGACTCTCAGGACCCATCCGAGATCCACTGAATTGTTATCTAGATTTCTAGCAAGACCCCAAGGTGATTCGTGTGCCCATTAAAGCGTAGAAAGCACGTTTTTACTGATGTTGGCTCCCTCTGCCTCCGGTTACCTGTCAACCTCTTATGTCCAGCCTCCAGACTTCTACCAACGTCCAGCTGTCTGTTGAGCACCTCTAAGATGTCCCATGGCCCTGGCCAACCGACCTCCATCCTGTCTCCCAGTGCTGCCCCTCTTCCTGCATTTCTGGTTTCAGGGAACAGAGCCCATTACACCACTTGCGTAGGCATTTGAACTTCTCTTTGTCCGCATTTGAACTTCTCTTTGTCCTGTCTCTGCATGCAATCAATCAAGTCCTGCTGATTTTTTTTTCTTTTAAAATATTCCCCTCTCTCTCTCTCTCTTTTTTAACAGCACCTGCCCTAGTTTGGGCTTACATCTCTACCCCCTGGACTCGTTAAAGAGACTTCCAATAGATTTATTGGCAGGCAGGTTTTTTGCCCCTTCTACTGTCAATGCTTCCGGCATTGGGAACCTCCCGATGTAGCCTCCCACTATCTGTAACCTCCCGCTAAGCCACCACCCCCCGCCCCTCACCCCCGGTTGCCTGGCCACACTCATTCTTTAGGACTCAGCTCAGGAATCCTCCCCAGAACCTTTCCTCACCCTACCCCCACCCCTAGGAATCCTTTTCTCTGTTCCCTCAGTAACTCCGCCTCAGTGTCTGCACCTGTGAAATGGGATAAATAGAAATGTTTTAAGGAGTAAATGAGTTAAGTTCATGCAGCAATATTGACGCAGAGCAAATGTTTAATAACTGCTAGTTATTATTTTAGCAACCATTTCATCTTCCTGACAGGCGGTCTGGAAGTTATCCTTCCCTCTGCCTAGACCGTGGTTTCTGAAAGCACGGTCAGGTGGCCACCGGTGTCCACAACAGTGGGATGGATCCAGGGTGGTCTCCGGTCTGAGAGGCCCAGGCTGGACATGACCTCTTGGGAGCAGGATTGAGTCTGAGGCACCTGCGAATCCTGGACCGACTTCCACTTGCGGCCCATAACAGGTGCTCCTTGGATATTGACCACGCCAGGTGACAGCTGGAAATTTTAGGTGATATAGTATTTAAAAAAAAATAGAGCTACAAATGACTTTGGGGGCATTTCCTAAATGAGGAAGCTGAGGAGGAGAGTGCTGTCAGCTTGGCCAATTTATAGTTTTGAATTTGTGCCCAGAAGCTGTTTGCAGAGAGGGTATTTTTAGAAATGTGAAAATAAATACAATTAAATTAGAGAGATGTGTCAAGTAGTTTTTTTCTTATTAAGACTGTCCTCTGACCATTACAGCTTAGGTAATGACAACTCTTTGAATAATGGTGCCATATTTCCTAATTAAACAATCAAGGCTCTGCGATCACTACTTTAGTGAAGATGGGGTCAGAAGCCTAGAACCTAAAATAAAAGAGATTTTACATGGACAGAAATGGCAATAAAAATGGAAATATTTTCCCTGTGTCTTATTAACTCTTTGTATCCTACACACCTTGTTTCTCCTCATTTACTTAAACAGCTTTTTGTCCCTTGATGTAGACGTCAGCCCATGGAGTACAGAAAACACAAAGAAAGGTTAGAACCCGGCAGGCTTGCCTGGGTTTGAATCCTGCCTGATCAGCTGTGCGGCCTTACATGGGTCTGTAAACCTTCAGAATCTCAACTTTTCTCTCCTTCAGAACTTAGTATCAGGTCCATAGTCTGCCATGGGAATTAAAATAGATAATGTATGTATAATGAGTAGGTTTTTTTGCTTCATCATAATCAGGGTATAAGGAATATTGCTTTAATTTCTTTTCTAAAATTAAAAAAAAATGTTTATTTTTGAGAGAAGAAAGAGAGAGACAGAGTGTGAACAGGGGAGAAGCAGAGAGAGAGGGAGACACAAAATCCAAAGCAGGCTCCAGGCTCCGAGCTGTCAGCGCAGAGCCCGATGCAGGGCTCAAACTCACAGACCAAGAGATTGTGACCTGAGCCAAAGTCAGACACTTAACCGACTGAGCCACCCAGGCATCCTTAATTTCTTTTTTTGTTTTTTCTAAGCCAAATCAAATGGACCCAACCCATACCAGAATCGGATGAAAAAAAATCCAAATTTTTAGTGACTCCTTCACAGCGTTGTTACAAGTCGGGTGAATGGCTACAGGAGTTTCTCAGGCTGGTGACATCACCCTGAGATTTGTCTTGCTTAGGCCCACGTGGGGCCGAGCTCCTCTGGCAGTATATGCTTCCCACTTACGAGCTCGCTTAGCTATGGAGCTGTTGGCCTCAGCTCTCAAGTGTCTGGGAACAAAGGCAAGATCTCAGGCAACCATGCAATCAAGCCACTATTAGTTACGACATCTGGAATTTACTTGAGCATACTTCCTAATACAACATGTGATTGTGTGTGTGTGTGTGTGTGTGTGTGTGTGTGTGTGTGTACACCTGTGTGTATTAGACTACCACCCACATGCTACTCACCTCCTGATCAGGAGACCACCCTCCCCCTCTGAAGAACTCTACTGGTACCAGACAGGAGCCCCACGCTCTGATGGAGATAGACACAGATGTCTGTTCCCCTATTGGATCGATCACTTGGGTTTTGCTGAGCAACCTAGTGAATGTCTCAAATAGTATTTTTCTGGCGACATTAGCTTGCTCATCAGAGCGATGCATGTTAGAAATGGATTCTCAGTGGTGATGAGAAGGGTACGTGGATCTGCTAGAACATTCGGGGACACTCTCCAGTGATGATGCCCTGGGCTATCGCTTGCTGGCTCTAGCTCTCTGTCCCTGTTTGTACCACCTGCTTGGCACCTCTCTCCATGCCCCCTGGCCCGGAGCGCCCCCCATGCTCACACAGCTCCCAGGCGTGGAACTGCCACCCACGTGTCTCCCTCGAGCACGTGGCTCCTACTCTCATCTCTCTCAGCCCCATTGCCAGATGGACAGATGGAGCCACTGCAGGGGTCCCACCTGAAAGCCACAGCTGGGATGCCATGTGCTCTTCGTGGTATGGGGAGCCAGAGATCCTGATCCTGCATCACAGCAAGACCACTGGCACGCTGGTCCAGGCCACAGGGTTGCGCTCTGCATTGTCCTCTGTCCTGCCCATGTAGTCTGACTTGACTTCAGGACTCCTTCAGGACTCCTAGCTGGTGCATGAGTGTCCCTCCCTCTTCAGGGCGGGCCTTCCCTCTTTCCTCAGCTTACTCACTCTCTCAGTTGTTAACATGACCTGAACGAGCTACTTTCAAAAAAAGTTTGCCCTAAGGTTACTTCAAAAGGGTTTAACTAATAAACTAAAGGTAGATTTGGATATACAAACATTTAGCTCACAAGCAACTCCTTATCCCCATTCATTCTTCCCGCATTTTTGTTTTTAAAGTGTATTTATTTATTTTGAGAGACAGAAAGAGAGAGCAAGCAGGGGAGGGACAGGGAGAAAGGGAAAGAGAGAATCCCAAGCAGGTTCCAAGCTGTCAATGCAGAGCCTGATGCAGGAATTTAACTCATGACCTGTGAGATCATGAACTCTTATTCTCTAATAGTTGCTGGGAATGCAGTGGAGCCCCCAGACATACTGCTCGAGCCCTTGAAAAGCTGTGAGTGTTGTCGGACACACTGGTGAGTGAGCCATCAGCACCAACACGATGTGCTAAGTGCCCCAAAGGGGAGTGGGGTGTTGTGGGAGGATGAGGAGAGGTGCTAGAGCGGACGGGGGGCACTATGAATTATACCACTAACAAGGCGCTTTGCGGTGATTTGCTCAGGTCTGATCCCCCCATAGGTTCTGTAAACTGATGTCAGGTCCAGATATTCTGCTGCTATATCTTCGGGGCAAAGTGTGGTTCTGTGTGACAGACACACAAAGTGTAAAATGACATGTATTGTTCTGGGAATGTGGCCATGTAAGTTCCGTTCATGGATGGGTCTCACACAGTATTGTTTTTAAACCTGAACTTGAATGAGCAGGAGGGACTTTGAAATGAGACCACCTTGAAAGAATGAAACACCATTGCTAAGACATCCTGGCAACTGAAAGAAAGAAATTCAGCTTGTGGAAGCAGCTGTGGGGGGCCTGTGCACTCAGAGTTTGCCACTCAGAGTTCCAGAGAGTGGATGACTCAGATGGCCAGGTGCCCACAGGCACGTGCATCGGAGCAGGAGGAAATCCAGGTGTTCTAGCCATACCGGGTGTCTTTCAGCCGCATCAGCGCCCTGCCCTGGACGTGCGACCAGACAGCTGGACATCTCAGGAGAGGGAGTGTTTTCTTTGAAGATAGATTCGTGCCTGGCTTTCCTGAGGAAGGCTATTTAGGCTCCAAAGCGCCTTTTCCTAGGTTGGGTGATTCATATCGGCAAGGGATTTATACTGATCTCTGTCCACGTACAAAAGAGTTTGATTTTTGCAGGTGCCCCAGGGATATTTCGATGTGAAAAGCATAATGCGCGGAGCTTCAGAAGGGGACCTCTGCTCTTTCTGAGGTTCCGTCTTGTTTACCTGACTCAGACAGTGCAGGGGAGGCGGTTCACAGTCACAGACAGACCACACGTGGCTTGGAATCCCAGTCTTTCCGATTATGGGGTCCCCCGAACTTCACCCCATAGTCAGGGGTGAGTCTGCGAGTGGCAGAGACACCGGGGCTGGCGGGAAGCATGTGAATGTCAGAGACATGGGCACGGGGCCAACTCTGCCTCCAACTGTCTGAGTGCTTCTGGACAAGTTCTTTAACCTCTCTGACCTTCTGTTTCTTTATCTATTACATACGGACGATGATAACTTTCTGTGGCTTATGGTAAGGATTAAATGATAAGAAAAATAGAGCAAATGGTACATAACAGATACTGGGGATGCTAGTTCCCTTCCCTTCCTCCCTTCACCTACCCCTCCAGGAATCCACTGGAAGTGCCAATGCCAGCAGACCAGGGGTAGGTACACTGGGATAAGTTGTTAAATCAATTCAGCAATTTCACTGAATTGGAGGAGAAAACGTAGACTGAAATTAGTCAAATGCTTAGTAAATTAGTTTTGTGAATTAACATGACACCGATTAAGAACTGGGTAGAGTTTTTACTTTCCAGACCGGGTACTCGGCGAACATAAATCTTAAATAAAAGATGGGGTCAGTGAGCTCCCCAGCGGGCAGACGGCACATACTCCCAGCCCTGCCTCTAACCCTACAGACTAGAGAACAATGTCTTTGTCAGACTTGTCCGTGTCTCCATACATTATTGTGTGTGACCCTCAGAGAGGGTTCCGGGATTAGATTGGGGAGGAATCATTATCTCTTTTGCAGAAGATGAAAAGAGACACGATGTTTGGGTGTGAGGAGACTCACAGCAGAAAACAGGACCGGCTGCTTCTGGATTCTGCCCTGGTGGCAGGCACTTCTGCTCGGCTGTTCAGAGTCCACACCCCCTCCTTCGTCCTTTGCAAAAGTATGCACGTTTTGTTCACATATTCATCTTTCTGTACTGGGCCGTGAGCGTAACAAGCTGGATCCCACATCCGGATATCCGAAGCCAACGACGGGAAATCTGGGAGGAAAAGGGATGCTAAGCGAAGCCGTGTAAGTGGTGGCTTGCAGAAGCCGCGGCTCAGGTGCTCAGGGCCGTGTGTGACAGCAGCCTGACGAAGAGCTGAAAGGGCAGGTAGAAGATTTGCATCCTGGTCGAAAGCCATGGTTCTCAAATTTGAGTGTGCATCGGAATCACCTGGAAGGCTTGTGAAAACAGATGTCTGGGATACCCATCCAGAGTCTCTGACTCACGGGTTCACGGGGCAGGGGCCCGTGAACCTGTGAATCTGTTTTCCTGACATGTTCTCAGGTGATGCTGATGTGACTCGTCTGGGAACCACAAGTGGAGAACCGCTGAACTTACGGAGTGGTTCTTAACACTGGCTGCACATTAGGATCCCCTGGGGAGCTTAACTAATTCCAGATCCCAGACTGTACCCCAGACCAATTTAATCCAAATCTCTGGGGCTAGGATTTGAGTTCGGTAGTTTATAAAGCTCCCCGGGTGATCACAAAGTGCAACCAAGTATGAGAACTAACTGGGGAGTTTAGAAGGCCTGGGATCAAGGTCCATGTGTGATTGAGGGGGTTGGTTAGGGGATCACATCAGGGATTCTCCTCTATGGAAGAGGGAAGTGTTGTACCATTGTATCGCTCTTCACGGGCAGACATCACACTTACTCTTAATATAGTCTTAATACTCAATCCATTATGAAATTTCAAAAATTAAATAAGTGCATGGGATTTTGTATGTTGGCCCCGAGGAGGCATGGATCATGGTGTGCAGGAAGGGGTTCACGTGGTAGGCTTGATATTGCTCCTTAGATGGGCCTGCTTTTGAGCTGATCCTTGGCTGGCATCCGAGAACTTGGGTTTTAGAGGTTTCCCTATGTTACTAATGGATAAGGCTATTTTGCATGCTTCGGGCATTGCTGTACAGCTCACCTAGATGGCAAACAGTGTGAGTGGTGAACACCTGCTTTCCTTCTGGGAGTGACCAGGTACCTGGTGACCAGCACCCAAGAAAAGCCCTGCACCCTGGGTCTTAAGGGTGCTTCTTTACACAGAACGTGGTGCATATAGTGATGCAGGAAGGAGCACTTTCTACAAGAGCATCCCCTTGGGAGGGGAGCATCGAAAGCCTGCCTGTGGACTCGGGTAGACTCCCTCCACAGTGTTATTTTCATGCTGGTCCTGCTGTGCATCTTTTCATTGCAACAGAGCGTAGAGGCAAGAACAACCACCTCTGAGGCCTGTGACTCCTTTCCATCAAGTCACCAAATGTGTGTGTGGAGCTTCCAGAAAAGATGGGTGAAATTGTTTGCATTAAATTAGAGATAAATTTTAATATGTAACATATACTAAGTAGGGAGTTTTATGTGCAGACAGTTACCGAACTAGAGAAGGGAGATGATGCAGATTTAATATTCCTAAAACTGCAGCAAGAAGGACTGGGATGACGTCTGGGCAGATGATCGAGGCTAACCCCATCTATGGGAACATCGGGTGACGGATAGGTGGCTTTACCGAGCATGTGAACTTGTCTCTCCTGCTGGTGTGGCTGTGACCAGAGAAAAGAAACCAAGGATTCCTGAATCTGTACCCGGTCCTATCCCGTCTCTCACCACACCTTTTCTGTGTGTGATGGCAGAGCCCGTTTTCTGGGTCATTAGCCATCATGACAGGTGGCCACCTGGCTTTCTCTGCCAGACTCTTGTAATGACCAAAGAGGGACCAACCGCCCCCACCCGCTCCCTGACGAAGGAGAATAGAATTGAAGAAAGGGTTTCAGAGGTCAAGAATCACTGACAATACATTCTCTAAAGATCCTCATGACCCTGAAAGTCTGTGATTCAGAGTCCCTGACATTCTGAGTATTGGTCTTCTCATCTGTACGATGGGCACAATGCCTAACCAGCTGCCTCACAGCAGTGGAGAGAAGATGGACGGATGTTCCAAAGAATAACGGATGATCAGAGCTTAGCTAAGACTCTTCATTAACTCTTTGCTGTCAGGCCAGTATAGAAACAAGTGGGCATCTTTGTATGAGTGCCTACCACGTGCTAGATGCCTTGCAGATATTATCTCACTTATCCCCCACAGCTGTTAAAGATGAGAACACTCAGAAGTGAAGGACTTGCTTAGGGTCACTTAGCATCAGTGTTTTAAATATAGATCTTCTCTCATGTACAGTTTCCTGCAGGTATAATAGAATTGATAGCATTTCCTGAGCGCCGACGGTATGCCAGACATCATACATTATCTCATTTAATCCTTGCAACAGTGCTAGGAATGAATCACGGCCGAATCCTCTAATTTCATCCACTCCGAATGCAGCAAGATCCCCATTAAATCATCACCAAGTATGTGCTAAGTTATTAAATCTAAATGCCAGCCCTAGGGTCCTGAACCCAAGCCAAATGACGGTGATGGAGATTGTAAATCCGATTTAGGGCAGCATTGAGATTAAAGCTTTCTAACTGGACAGACTGTAATCTAATTTCACTGACTGAAACCAGCTCTTCCCCCTAGTGCTCTTGGAAATGCGGGTTTCCATCTCCTTCCAAATTGCCAGGCCAACCTCAGAGGTTAAGGGTTTGGTAGTCACATTGGCCTGAGATTGAATCCTAGGGTTGATTATTCCCCCAGGATCCAGGCAAGTTGTTTTAACTCCGTGAGCCAGTTTCCCCGTTTAAACAATGAGGGCATATGCAATAGAAACTATCCTGTTAACTACATAAGATATTCAACAACTAGGCCAGCGAATACACCAACCCATCGGTTCGGGTGACTCTCCACAGAAGTCCCCGGCTGTTCTGGATAACCAGGTGGGAACAGTTCAGAGTCTCTTGGGAGAAGTCAGGGCAAGCCGCCAGTCGAGCCTTTCCCCTATTTCCTCTATTTCAGTTTCCTCACATATGGACTGTGGCCATGACCTTGGAGCGGGTAGAGAGTGATTTGGAGGAGGGAACCAGAAAAAGGAAGTTGGAAAGTGGCCGAGAGTAGCCTGGGAGGACCACCAGCTGGGAGGACCTGTCCTCGAATAATAAGAGGACGTTGTAACTGACACCACGAAACCAGAGGGAGGTGACAAAACTACTGAGTGGCCATTCTGGACCAGGTGGTGTGAGAGGGTTGCGGTGAAACTAGGTAGACAGTCTGGGTGTGATCCCAGTTCCATCCCTTGCTAGCCGTGTGAGCTGGAGAAGGTTTCCTAGTCTCTCTGCAGCTCCCTCTCTCCATCTGTAAAATGGACGTAACAATCGCATACACCACATTTTGATGTTGCAAGAATTAAGCGAATTAATGGGGGTTAAGTGCTAATGGGGGTCTGGAAAAGAAAATAAGGTTTTGAGGGAAAGAAATCCTCTGCATGTTCTGACTGTGGGAAACATTCTCTCCGAAGGCAAGTCTAATTAGACAGCAAAGACTTCACAGTAGGGAGGAAATGTGTGGATGAAGTGAGAGAGAAGGTTTTCATCAACACATCTAGGAATGAAAACCTGTGGATATTCTGGATGTGAAAAATCCTGTGGCAAGAAGCCCAACATCCCTGTATGCAGAGATGCACAACGAGGTGAAATTCTGCCAGTTTGGTGAATTAGGAGAAGCATGTTCTCCCAAAACTAATGATAGAAGGATAATGATGCTAGAGCGTGATATATTTTTATAGGATAGACTTAATTACAAAGTGTATCTGTATCTATATTAACCGTGGATATTAAGCTGTGAAATCTGTGAATAAATGAAATCATCACGACAATAGGGAAAAGTGTACTGGCTATTAATATTGTCATTAATATTACATTTGCACATTTTACTTCATTTGACGATACCACAAACTTCTATTATGCTCCCCACTTCATAAATGAGAATATTGAGGTTAAGAGAGGGAAAGTAAGCAGGCAAAGGCCATGCACGTGAAAGGATTGATTCAGGGCGAGAACGCCAATCTTTCCAACTCCAAATTCAAACTCTCCCGTAAGCCCGCACTTAGGGAAAAAGTGGCAGGTCATGTCACCTGAAACAAGATGAGAATAGAAGACGTTCTAATGATATACATGGCAATTTCACGGTGTCTCACTAAGTGAAAAAAAAAAAAAAAAAAAAAGCGGAAAAGGAGGAAAGACCAGACCCAGGTTCAGAGCAGCTAACGATCTCTTGTGTAAATAGGGGGGTGTGGGGGGGGGTGGTGTGGAGGAGACAGGAAGGCTGTGCTAGAGCAGCGTGTCCCAACCCGAGGAGGGCTGGTTGCTAAGGCGTCAGGAATTTTGTCGGCCGGCTGACATCCCCGTGGGAGCTTGCAATGACTACCCCAGGAATATTTACACCACTGACGCTGGCAAACATACTGAAAAGATACAAATGAATACAAAATGGTTAACTGTGATGGAAGAGAGAGGGGGAGGGATAAGGAAGAGAAACAAGCTTGCTCGGAATGGACTTTTCTATAGAGCTTTGACCTTTAAATCATGCACGTACACTGCCGTTTAAGAAATTAAAGGAAAAAAAAAAACTCTTAAATTGAAAATAAACAAAAGGACCCAACCATATGTCAAGTTGGCAGCACAGCCGCACAGAGAACAAATTTATTTCACGGGCCTGCAGAACACCGTAATCCTTAAGGGGAAACCGTCGAAGAATGAAAAGTGGTACCAAGAAACTTTGAACTTTCGTACATTTGATAGCAATTTCAGCACTGGTATTCTGGAACTATTTATGCTGTCGGTTAAAGCAAACAACTAATCGTGTTAATGCTCTTAGAAGTCATTGTTTTCACTGGAAGATACAGTTGTAACATCAGATAAAATGTTAAAATTGAAGCATCAAGAAGGGCACATGATTTTACAACACACACGTACACAGTCATGGTTGTTCCTACCCCTAGTTATGGAAATGGTAGCAGTAAGCACTCCTCTAGCGTTCAGATTATGGCTTCTAATTCAGTTACCCAATAAAAGGCACTGGGGATTCCTAGAAAAACGGCAAATTCCAGCTCTGGGGCCGAGATGAACTTGCAACATCTTATTGTGCCAAAAAGCAAGGAAATTTGCAAAGTTTAACAGTGTAATATAAAAAAGACCCAGGAGTCAGCTTAAAAGTTGTCATAAAATGTTATGGGATTTGAACAGGAAAATGATAATTATTATAGTAGATTAAAACATTTAATCAATAAAAATCCATGAGTCCGTAATAATAGTTTAAAAAGAGAGAGAAAAAACCTCATTTATTATCATCTGGGGTAACTTTTAAGATAACTGATTACTCTGAAAATCAGTAATTATATGGGCAGCGGTAAACATTTATCCCACCTTTCCAATAGAACCTACGTTTTGCTATTACAAAACAGCCCTATTTGATGAAAGAAATCTCTATTTTATAGGACAACATTAATTAATAAATAGGAGGAATGAGAAAGATAACAAATCTCATTTTATAAACCCTCTGGAAATATTGATTGAAGTGAAGATTGTCTGTGGGCATTAAAACAATAGATGAATGCTTCTTGGAGAACTGGACAATTGAATAGTGCCAAAGAAATATCTCCCAGGTTGCTTTCTGGATGCAAGAAAAACACTGTACAATGATTTGGGTAGGATTCAATCTTAGCCACCACCGCTCCCCCCACCCCCCACCAGTGATGAGTGTATTAGTTTTGCCGGGGCCTGCCATAGCAAAGTGTCACCGACTAGGTGATTTAAACAGCAGAAATTTTTTTTCTGACCGTTCTGGAGGCTACAAGTATAAGATCTAAATGTCAGTAGGATTAGTTTCTTCCTTGATCTCTCTCCTTTTCTTCTCCATCCTGTATCTTCCCATGGTTGTCCCTCTGTACCTGTCTGTGTCCTAATCTCTTTTTCTTATAAGGGCATTAGTCATAGTGGGTTAGGGCTCATCCTAATGACCTCATGTTAACTCAATTACCTCTTTAAAGACTCTATACCCAAATATAGTCACACTCTAAGGAATTGGAGTTTAGAACTCTGACATGGACTGGGTGTGGGAGAAGGAAGGGACATATTCAGCCTGTAACACATCTTGCACATGGCTGCCTTCTAGATGTTTCCTCAAATGGGAGAAAGAGTTGGGGCGGGGTGAGCTTTCAGTTGTCTCTTCTTATAAGGGCACTAATCCCATCATGTGGGCCCCACTCATTCTAATTACCTCCCAAAGATCTCCATCTCCAAATAACATCATAGTGGGGCTTTAACATACAAATTTTGTGGAGACACAATTCAATCCATAACAATCTCTTCAAAAGCTAATTGATTGTGGTAGTAGATATAGGAAACTACGCATGTAATGAAATTGTACAAAACTAAATACACACACACACGCACACACACACACACACACACACACACACACACAAACAGTACAAGGAAAACTTAGGAAATTTGAATAAGATTGGTCATTTGTATAAGAGTGTATGTCCTGCTTGTGATATTGTACAATAGTTTTGCAGTACATTACCATTGAAGGAAATTGGAAAACGGTACATAGAATCTCTGTATTATTTCTTACAATTTACAGTTTTCTCAAAATGAAAAGTTTAATTAATAAAAGATAGTTTACTGGGATACCTGGGTGGCTGAGTCAGTTAAGCTTCTGACTCTGGTTTTCTGCTCAGGTCATGATCTCACAGTTAGTGAATTCAAACCCCACATCAGGCTCCGTGCTGACAGTGCAAAGCCTGCTTGGGATTCTCTCTCTCTCCCTCTCTCTCTCTCTTCCTCTCCCCACCTCTCTCTCTGTCTCTCAAAATAAATAAAAAGTTTAAAAAAAGAAAGAACATTGAAAAAAGATAGTTCACTGTTTAAATAAAAGTAACAAAGTAGTATGTGATTTGTAACATTATATAAAAGTAAAATGTATAAAGATGATGTCACCCAGGTGGAAGGGGAAACTCAGAGGTAAGAAACATTGTAAGTTTCTTATACTATACATGGAATTGTATACTATCGTTTGAAGGTACGCTGATAAGTTAAAGATGTATACAGTCAACCCTAGAGCAACCACTACAACAAAGAGCTATAGATTATAAGCCGAAAAGGAGATACAATGGAATCATGAAAGCATTTAATCCAAAAGTAGACAGAAAGTAAGAGGAAAAAATGGAGCCAACAACAGATGGGGTGAATAGAAAACAAACAGAAAGTGATAGATTTAAACCTAGTTATATTAAGAATCATTTTAGCACAGGTTATCAGAATGAATAAAACATCAGGTCCCTCGCTATCCTGAGTACAGTAAATACACTTTAAATGTAAAGGCACAAATAGGTTGAAAACAAAAAGATGGGAAAAGCCATAAAAGGCTGACACTAATGAAAGGAGGCCGGAGGATCTGTATTAACTTCAGACAGAGTAGATTTCAGAGGAAAAACTCTTTCCAGGGTTGAAGAAGTCCATTTCGTAACGGTAAAGGGGAATGTTCATCATGAGAACATGCCAATTTAGAAGTTTTAGGCTGCTGATAAGAGAGCATCAAAATATATGAAGCAATAAGTGATAGCACCGAAGGATCAAGATAATCCAGGATTACAGCTGGAGATTTCAATACATTTCTTTGTGTAACTGACAGAACAAGGAGACAGAAGACGCATAAGGATGCTGAGGCTTTGAAGATGCCCAGAGATGGCAGAGGCAGGATCCAAACCCAGGCAGTCCTGCACCAGAGTCCTTACCCTCAATCTTTACACGGTTCTGGCCTGTATGTGGTGGCCATCGGGATATTTCACTGTGTCACTGGGTAGACAGGCACAATGGATGCATTCAGAATGAATTCACTGAGCACTGAGCACCAGTCTTCCTGGATTTTCAGACAATTTCTTTCTTCCTTAGGGAGAAGGCTTGGAGGAGATGTTGTCTACGCACGGAGCTTGAAGACCAGGTAAGGCTTCCTTTCTTGTGAGGCTGTCATTCTCCTAGAAGAGGAAAGGGCTCCTGCAACAGGCACTGAAGTTGACATGGTCCGTGGCTTGGTCAGTCTCTGGATGAATTTCTTCCTTGGATGAAACACTCTGATATCAAAGGAGTACCTTCAAGCAATTCACAAAGCGCGTAGAGCTGGTCTTACCTGTTGCAGGCTTCCTTCACCTTGCCTGCAGGTTCACATGCTTGGTGGAGGGCTCTCTGCCTCTGGTCCCGCCTTTTGCTTCCCTGCTTTGTGCTTTTAAGAACTTTCATCCTTGAGCTTTAAAGCGCAAACGTCCCTCACCAGGTTGATATGTTTGGGCTTATGACCTCATGATCTACCGCCATGAACACTGTACTAGGGATTCACATCTCAGATCTGCTGCTTATTAACCATATATTTAGCTACTCTGGATGTCAGTATCATCTCTTTTCAATTGGGTTCACAATGGTGGTTGTGAATATTGAATGAGATTATGTTTCCTACTCAGTACCTGCTCATCTGGCCCTTACCATTGTTTGCTTTCTTCCTTCCTAATGGATGACGAATAATAAGGAAGAGACCCAGGACCAGAACAGAGAGGAGAGAGAGAGGCTGGCGGTCCATGTGAAAGAGCCGATTTTCCTCATCTGCATGGTCGTAAGTTGCTTCATATCTCATTTTTTTCCCCTGCCAAAAGCTACCCTGCGTCAATAAAATCAGCTGAAATAAAATTTTTATTTTTTATTTTTTAAGATGCTGCCAGAAAGTCTGCCTCAAGTGATAATATTCCAGGCTATTGCAGAATTCGCTCTAACTTTGCTGACTATTTGATCTTGGAGCAGAAAATTAGCAAATGGAATTGACAATGCCGCCCATCTCTGAAAGTAGCTGATGGGTTAATTCACTAAGTAAAGGTTTAAACATAACACCTGAGTTATTTCAGAGCCATTTTCCTAAAGAGGCTGGTGGAGCTACTGAAATAGTGTTCTTAAAAGCTTTTTCGGTCCTTCAACCCCCAAGAGATCATTTAAGGAGAAGAATAAAACTTTATGTGATGAAATGAGCACTGGAGGAGAATATGATAAGAAGTGTTTAATGACGACACCAAGTCAAGTGTTTGCTAAATGTGTCCTAAGTGTGTTGACAGGAGAGACGCCACTGAAAATCCACATGGCCATTCAGGAGGGGGGTTCCCGACTGGATCAGAGTCTTACGAAGTTTTGGAAGCCACACTTTTAAATTAAAGCAGTGCAAGAGAAATAATGTCTTCAGAGGAGATGTTTCTAGTCCTGTGAAGATGTGATATTAATCATTCTTCTCTACGTTGTCGTGTCAAGATCTATACAGTGGGAACAGTAATAATGCTCACCTCAAAAAGGTTGGTATGAGGATTACATGAGAAAATTAATTTAAATGTCTTAGAATAGTGCCTGGCATACAGTAAGCACTCAAGAAATTAACTAGTCTTAATCTTATTAATTCACTTCTTTCATCAAGCCAGTGGCACCTCCCCCGTGCTTGGTGTTATGGTAAAACATAGTATATTAGTCGGGCTCATAGTTGCAAAACAACAGAATATACTCTAGGTACTTCAGGCAGAAAGGAACTTCTCAAAGGACATGTGGTAGACCGTAGCATCTCTGGGAGGGCCAGCTATTGTCCAACATTGGCAGCCGCTTCCATGGGACTGCTCCAGTGGACCCTCTGTCCTTGCCACTGAGGGGACGCCTCTCCATTTGCAGCTATTACTGAAAGCCAATGTCCACCTTGCTGGAATGGCTTTCACATGGTCTCCCCTTCTTCAAGATACTACATCTGAACTGAAATTTCTCATGAGTTTTTCTGACTGGAGGAGCCTAGCTCATGGGCTAGATGCGCAAGCTGCAAGGCAATCTGGAAATGTGAGTTCTAGATTTTAACTTGGAGTAAGATTCCCCAAAAGCCATGACAAACGTCCATTGAACTGAGTCTCTGCCTTCCAAGAGCCCATTCAACTGCCAAAGTCAGAGATACAGATACATGACTACAACATCAGGAGCATGGGACAGCAAATACTCACTTTCACTCTGCTTGACTCTATGCTTGGCCGTGTGGCTTGCTCTTGTTTGTGGAATTGTGAGTGGAAAGGAGTGTGGTCTGCTGTATCCAAGCAGAGGTCCTAAAAGGTGTCACACATATTCTTCAACTTTTATTTCGTGTTCCCGCCCTCTACCATGAGAGCGTAACGTTCCTGATTAGGGATGGTTCTTCAGCCTTGAGTGAGAAGACACATGGATCAGACCCAGACTCAGTCATAACCCGGCAGAGCCACAGCCCTTGACCCACTGCCGCTGAAATGCAGCCCGAGCAGGAAAGGCATATTTGTATTTATAAATCTTGGCGATGCAGAGATTGTTCTGTACTGGTGTTGCAGACAAAGCTAACTGAAGACACAAGGAGATACAGAAAGATACAGATACGTACCAAGGGCTGGAGGAAACTCAGGGAAGGGGATAAGGAACTGGAGACGCCAGGGAAGGCATGATAGAGGAAATAAACCCTGTGAAAACACTTCGGAAGCATTTAGGTTTTATCCAGATAGAAAAGCACGGGGGAGTGTATTTCAGGATGAAATATCCATATGCAAAGGCACGGAGAAGTGAAGTGGTCACTTACGTCCTGGGAAATTCAGTGAGTCACCTTAGCATTTCCAAATTGTAGTAATGTCAGTATCTCCCATCATACCTTCAAGCCACTGGTGCAATTTACCTCACATTTTTGTTCAAATAAATTTACATTCCTGCCTTGTTCCTTTCCTTGGTATCATTATCAATAAAACTATTTCTAAAACCTCAACTTTGTTAGACCGGTCATTTTTTCCGAATACGCAATTAAACTGAATGCTTAACTATTAAAAGTTAAAACTATAGTTTTCCATGTACCACCAATGCCGTGTGCTCGGCATTGTGTTCGACACCCCTGGAGCCTACGAAATATCCTTTCATCCCTGCTGTCTACCGGCAGAACTCCATTTGGTTTGAGGCGGGACTGGGCCTGGCTAAAAGTGCTCACCTCTCCAGACTCTTTCGCAGATATGCCCTGGGAGCCCACCTGACCCAGTTCTGGTCGAGGAAATGTGACTCCACTGGGTTGTGTTGGGGGGAAGGCTACTGATCTCCCGATGGAAAAGGACAGATTTAGCTGGCAGGTGCCTTTTGCATGTTATTGCCCTGTTTCCTCTTCTCTTCTTTTCTGGAGCGCAGATTCAGTGTCTAAAAGTGTAGCAACACCACGGGCCTGTGAGCGATGAAAGGCACATGCTGAGGATCGCAGGGCGGGAAGATGGCAGGAGCTCCACTAACCCCAGCTCTATTTTCAGTTAAGCCATCACAGGTGAGTGTCTGTTAGATGCAGCTGGATACAATCTCACTGATACATTGGGATCCGGGGAGGCCCTGGGCTTGCCCCACAGAGTGAAGTTTGGGAGAGCAGGAGACGATGCCTAAAGGCAGACAAGGGCCGCATCCCAAAGGGCCTCGCGGAGCAGCCAAGCAGGTGCGGGTTTCATTCTACGGACAACGGAGCGGAACAGCTTGGAAGGCAGCGCTTCTTGGGTGTAAGGCCTAGTCCTAGTCTTCAGTGTTCTTCCTGTCTAAACATCTCGACTGTATTTAGCCCTTCTTCCACTATCATCGAACTCATCTAGGAGCCTTCACTGTAGATCTTGATTCTATATCCAATTACGTTAACTGTGAGCTTGAAGAATCACAACAGCTTTGGACTTCAGTTTGTTTACCCATAACAGACACATGAAAAGATGCTCCACATCACTCATCATCAGGGAAATACCAATCCAAACCACAATGAGATACCACCTCACACCTGTCAGAATGACTAAAGTTAACGACTCGGGAAACAACCGATGTTGGTGAGGATGCGGAGAAAGGGGAGCCCTTTTGCACTGCTGGTGAGAATGCAAACTGGTGCAGCCACTCTGGAAAATAGTATGGAGGGTTCCTCAAAAATTAAAAATAGGACTACCCGATGACCCAGCAATTGCACCACTAGGTATTTACCAAAGCCTGCAAAAATGCTGATTCGAAGGGGCACATGCACCCCAGTGTTCATAGCAGCCCATCAACAATAGCCAAAGTATGCAAAGAGCCCAAATGTCCATTGACTGATGCGGACTGACGAAAGATGAGGTAATGAAGTGAGACTCTCTGTGAGATGTTGTATATCTATCTATCTATCTATCTATCTATCATCTATCTATCTATATGTATATGCATATGCATATGCATATGTATATGTATAGATATACATGTACATACATGCACACACACATACACACAATGGAATACTACTTGGTGTTGAAAAAGAATGAAATCTTACCTTTTGCAATAACATGGATGAACTAGTGTATTATGCTAAGTGAAATAAGTCAGTCAGAGAAAGACAAAAATCACATGATTTTACCCTTATGTGGAATTCAAGAAACACAACAGATGAACATAGGGGAAGGGAAGCAAAAATAATACAAAAATGGAGAGGGAGGCAAACCATAAGAGACACTTAAATACAGAGAACAAACTGACAGTTGCTGGAGGGGAGGTGGGTGGGGGAATGGATTAAATGAGTGATGGGCATTAAGGAGGGCACTTGGGTTGAGCACTCAGTGTCACATGCAAGTGATGAATCACTAAATTCTACTCCCGAAATCATTATTACACTATGTGTTAACTAACTTGCATTTAAATTTTTAAAAATGCCACGGACGCCTATGTTAGTTTCCTGGCGCTGCCATAACAAAGAACTGCATGCTGGGTTCTATGAATATTGTCTCAGAGTCTGGAAGCTGGGAGTCTCTCATCAAGGCATTGACAGAGTTGATTCCTTCTGAGACCTGCAAGGGAGAAATGGTTCCAGGCTTCTCTCCTAGCTTCTGGGGACCTCAGAGATTCCTTGACTTATAGCTGGCATCCTTCCTGTGTCTTCACATCACCTTCTTCTGTATGTGCCTGTCTCTGCAACCAAATTTGCCTATTTCACAAGTACACAGTCATACTGGATTGAAGGCATTCTTGAACATAGACATCTGCAACAACCTTATTTCACCTGCAAAACTAGATCATCTGCAAAAGCCTTATTTCCAGGTGAGGTCACATTCACAGGTATCTTTTTGGAGGACACAACCTGACCCATAACAATGGCCATCTCTTGGGTTTGTTTGTAGTACCTCTCATGCATTGGTATGGATTGGAAAACCGGGGGCTGTGGAGGGTGAAGAATTTCAATGAATGTGTTCTGGTTCTTTGAAGGAAGAGAACATGGCAACCTAAAGAATCAAAGTGATGGAGAAGAAGCCCCAGGCATGAGTCGAGACACTGTCACTCTCTAGCCAGTGTCTGGGAAAGCCATTTCCTTACTTTTGTTTCAGTGTCTATGAGTGTATAATAAACAATCTCAACTGGTCCCCCTCTGCCAAGTGTTTTGATGTTGTTGGATGTTCTGGGACAACACTTTGAACTTCCATTGAAATCTTTCTTTCCCCAGGGCTTTCTGATGTCAAGCCCTGACCTAAGCCAGGTGGGCTCTTGCTGAGGTGTGAGTAGCAAAGAGCATGATTGTGGTAATGAAAGTAACAAGTTTATCATAATAACGGAGCCAATTGGACCACTCTTAGAAAGGTCTGAAATATTATTTATCTAACTGATGAGAGGATTAGCTTGAGCTGAGAGGGTTTCTGTGGAGCACAGCAGTTGATTAACATGGATGATGGGGAATTCTCTACAGTGTGAGCTGTTTGTTGTGAGAAAAATCTCTAGTAAACAGGTGATGAAAATGAAGGACAAGTAACCCCATCCTCTATCCCTAGAAAAGGTGTTCCATTTCTTGTTCAGCTCCTTTAATTGGTTTATGAAAAAAAGGGTTTTTGTTTTCCAGAGTAAAATGTTTTAAATTTGCCTGGATTTATAATCGGTTAAGGAGGTCAACGCCAACTCAAATGTCCAAAGAGCCAGTCATAAGCATATTATGCATAGAAGCAGTGGGCTACACAGAGCGAATTTTATTTCCAAGATGACAGTTTCATTTAAATTCATCTTGCTCATACGTGGAACGGGAGAGGGTTTCCTGTGAAATTAACAAAGCACTATTTCTTATCCTGCCTTTGCTTTTCTAATTAAGGACTCAGATTTGTGGCTGTCCTTCCAGCCAGCTTTACTCTGAACCAGGAGACTCAACTGTTTGGAAACAGAACGTGGGTTCTGGAGTTCAATATTCCTTGATTCCAGTCCAGGTTCTTCCATTTACAAGTGCTGTGACTTTGGAGAGCTCATTTCTGGGACTCAACCATAATATGGAGACAATAAAATAAAGCAGCAAGTTTAAGTTGACCTCTGGAGTGGATGTACAATAAACTTTTAGTCTCTCTTCTTTTCCTTTTACAGAATCTTCCTCCCAGGATTTCCTGCACTAGATGAATCTTTGAACCTGCTTGATTTAGTCATTTGTTTGTCTATCTATCTATCTATCTATCATCTACTTACCTACCTACCTTCCTATCATCTACCTATAAACATTCATCCATCCATCCATCCATCTATATTTTGACCGTATTTGACCTTCCCTTTTTCTACCACTCCAAATTTATTCTTCCTGTGTTCTGTCCTAGAAACTCTCTGGACATCTGAAATGTATCAGATAAACCAATTCATGGGAATATTTATAGGCTTAAAAAATAGAACATTTTAAACCTAGGAAGATTTTGGGGATTTTAGTTTATAGCTCTCAGTTTACTTACGAAAACAGGTTGAGTAACATGGGCAATGATTCAGGCTTTAGTGGGAATACCACACCAATTTGTGTAGGTTCCCTGGCCTTGAACACAGTAAATCTAAACAGATAAAGTATTTCTCCATGCTTGTATTTTATCACGAGGAAAGATAATGATGACGATGATGGTGGTGGTGGTGGTAATGGTGCTGATGATAATAATAGGCATTCTTCTCAGCCCTTATCATATCACCAGGACTATACTTCTTTTTTTTTTTTAATTTCATTTTATCCTCCACAAAACCCTTGGAGACATATGTTGCGATTTTATATATGAGAAAACTGAGACAAAGAGAGGTTAAGTGATTTGCCTACGGTAACACAGCTGGTATGTGGAAGAATCAAAATTTGAAAATTCCAACTAAAATTCTTTGTTGTCGTTCAAATGCATATTCTTAATCTCTGCCTTCTTTGGCTGGTCTAGTCAGGCCAGAAAGTGATGCTGCTGCTGCTGCTGCTGATGAGATGATGATGGTTTATGGTGGTGATGATACCACCAAATGCTTATTGAGCATTTACTATATGCCGAGTACAGTATTCCTTGGCAAGGAATACTTGCCAAGGCACAGAGAGGAAGTTAAGGAACTTGTCTTCCAGCTGGAAAGTGGTAGGCCAGAATTTCAGCACAGGCACTCTGATTTCAGTGACCCCACTCCAAACCACTGCATGGGGCAGCTTATTTTGCAAAGGCCCGGAGTCTTGTAGAGGCTGGGCTGTGAAGCAGAAAGCAAGGCTGTAGAGCAGTTCCCACAGGAAAGCAATGTAGAAAGTGTAGGCAATGTGAGAAAAGTAGGCAAAGGTATCCTGTGAACTGTAATGCACAGTCACGGTTACCATTGTCCATCCTTAGCCTTACCTATGACGTGACCAACAGCAGTCCGTCAGGTCGATTGCCAGTCAAGAAAACTTAGTGGCTGTCCCTGGGATGCAGACTCTATCTTCTGAGGGCTCATAACCAGAACAGTCTGGAATGGGGACTGCAGACACAAATACCCATGGGGCCAGGGGAACAACGTGATTAAGTGAAGGTGCGAGGTAAGAAACGTAGCTATTATTTACAGATGAAACCCATAGGAACAGTCTTTACTTCCTAAAAGAAAGAAAAAAGGCTGCTCACATGTTTCTTGGCAGACAAAATCAGTTCTCCCTTTATTTTCCAACTTTTAAAAGAGAGAATATTAGAAATATCACTTTCTTCATAATTCTCCCTAAAGGGGAGTGATAAATAACCTACCTGCTACACAGCCTTGGAATTGGAGGCAGATGGGACCTGGGGTAAAAGACTGAGTTCTGGACTCAGCAGAGGGGGCAGGGTCTACTTAACAATTGATTGTTGGTATGAGTACCCTATATTGGTGAGGATGTCTCGGGAAAACCACAACACATCAATCATTTTAACATGGAGAATGATAAGGAATAGTTAAGCAGAAATCAGAGAACTGAAAAGGCATAAGGAGGACACTGAGATAATGCCGAGCCGATAACTGCGAGAGCTGCCATGTTGCTGGTGCTGTGGAAATGAGGGTCAGAGAGAGCGGGACCCCTAGAACCTGCAGCTGCGACATCCAATATGGCAGCCACCAGCTCCGTTTGGCTTTTGAATGCTTGAAATGTAGCCAGTCTGAGTTGTGAATGCTCGGTGTGCAAAATACATGCTCGATTTTAAAGACTCAATATGGAAAAAAAGATGTAAGTTATCTCATTCATGACGTTTTTAATACTGATTACATGTTGAGATCATTGTTTGGATAGATTGAGAGGAGCAAATTTATTACCAAAATTCATCTCTCCTGTTTTTTTTTTTTTTTAATCATTTTTAAAGTGGCTACTAGAAAATTTCAAATTACTTCCCTGACTTGCATCTGTAGCTCATTATCCTTCTCTTGGACAACGCTAACCTAGAAGCTGAGAGCAGGGGCGCCATGGAGTTGGGACCCACACATCTGAGAGGGAACGCCAGCTGGCTGGTACCTGTATCCCAGTGAAGGGTCTAACTGCAAAAGTTTGGGAGGTATGGGAAAACCACAGACTGCAGCCTCTGCCCTGCCAGGGTCAGGAATTGTTACTCGGGTGGCAATGACAGAAGAGAAAGGACCCAGGAAGGTATGTGTTCTTTCTTCCTCCTCCAGCCTTCCAGACTCTCTGTCTCTAGCACCTTCTATCGGCAGAGCCTAACAGGGAACCAGCGGGCACAACGGCAATGTTAGCAGAGTCCTAGTGCCCACGTCATAGACCAGATGATGACAGGATGAGTTTGGGGCATGGAGCCTATGGTTTAATAGGCTTATGGTTTAATAACATCATGCCTGGCACTGTAAGAGTTACTTATTTTTCAAGAGAAGCAACTCTATACTTTTTTTTTATGAGAAATTTTCCTGGTTCTAAATGCTGCTGACTAATTAAATATTTTCCAAAACATTATGCATCCAAAGTACATCTGCAGGTCACATCGCCTATAGGCAATAATCTGGGGACTTAAGTTGAGATGTCCTGAGATCCCCTCCAGCTCTGAGCTTCTATAGTTCAATGAGCATTTAATTGAGTGTAATAAAGATAATAGAAATTCTCTGGAGGAAGAGCACAGTGGGCTGTGGTCAGGGAAGCCTTCCTTGAGTTGAGGAGGCCTGGACGGGGGCCTTGTTGTTCTTTCTGGTAAGCAGACCTTCCTGCAATGTCTCTGGTCAATTATTTGAAGCTTTTTCATCTGCTTGCCTCCATGAGACTGCAAATACTGGTTCCAGCACTGATTATACCCGAGGGTGAGATTTACTTGGGTCGCAAGCTGGGCTCCTGATCGGGACCCAAACAAGGAGGCCCACTGACAACTCCCAGAATGCCTCAGAGACAAATGATGACTTTCAGAGCAGGAGTGGGGGCTGCGGGGGCATCTCGAAACCGTTCAGACACAGCGGCTCTTCTGTATTGAGGTATTTTTGTTGTCGTTCCTATCAAAAGGGGGTGAATCTCACGAATAGGAGTGTTTCCATTTCCAACTGTTTGTGTTCGTTTACTGATAAGGGAGCAATAATATGTAATAAATCTTTCAGAAATTAAAATGCTAATGCTAATCTTAAAAGTTTAATAAGGAAGACACTTTAAGTGTGCTTATGCAAATCTAACACGGAATGATTATTAGCATTTTAAAATTCTGAAAATTAGCCTGGATCATAATGTTGTCCAGGCCAGGCTTTCCTCTAAGGGAAAACAATATGCGTTCTGTTGTTTATAGGAAAAAGTAGTTGCAGGTACACTCTCTGATTGATTCACCCCTGATTTTGGCTCCTTCGTCCTGCAAGAACCCCACTCACCCGGATGTCCCCTTCATTCAGGCGTCTTTATTAGAGCCCACTGAAGGCTCCAACTTAAGGAATCTCTACAGCCCCTAGAAGCTTGGAGCTTCTCATTCGCCATGTGTGCGTGTTTCAGTTTGTGCCCTGTGTCTGTGTGGCTGGTTGGAGGCTACTTCTGAGTCTGGTTGGGATAAGCTGATGGTGGCATCTTTAAAGACCCTCTATTCCCTGGACTTTGCTCCAGGGGAGCAAATGCTTCTCTTCTAAACGCTTCTCTTTTGGATAAACTGCTGATACTTGTGACTTGAAGACGAAAGCAGGTCTATTGCCCAAGCTCCAGCTGTGGACAATGCATTAACATGTGAGCAAATGGTGACTGACCCAGAAGATTGGTTGTGACACGGCCAGCCACCTCCAGCGTGACTTGGGATAAACTCAAGCTAACAGGGATGCTTCATGCTGAGTGGTGGCAACATCAACAGACCGATTCCTATTTTTGTAGAAATCTAAATTCAAGATGAACAAGAGAAGGTACCTCATTCAGGGTTTCTTTCTGAAGCAATGATGAGTGTTTTCTTTGATTTTCTGTTGACTTTAGTACATACTCCGATGTCAAAGTTGCTGGAATGCAATTGTATGGTTGATTTATTCTTTCACATTTGTATTTATTAAAATGTCTAATGTGGGGGTGCCTGGGTGGCTCCGTCAGTTAGGCTTCTGACTTCAGCTCAGGTCATTATCTCGCAGTTCACGAGTTCAAGCCCCACGTCAGGCACTGTGCTGAGAGCTTAGAGCCTGGAGCCTGTTTCGGATTCTGTGTCTCCCTCACTCTCTGCCCCTCCCCTGCTTGTGCTCTCTCTCTCTCTCTCTCTCAAAACTAAATAAACATTAAAAATTAAAAAAGAATAAAATGGCTAATGTGGGACAACTGCTTTGCTAGACACTGGGCATATGACCAACCACAAAACAGTCTTTATGATCATAGAACACACTCCCTACCAGTGGGGGAAGACAGTAAAAAGATAACTATAAGACAGTATGTACATTCTGTAGTGGAGGAAAGCACAAGATGATATGGAAGCACAGAGAAGGCAACATACCTGGTCTGAGGGAGTCAGGGAAGCTTCTGGAGGAAGTGTGGCATAAACCAAGAACTGAGTTATGCATGGGAGATAGCCATAAGAAGGTGGGCCTTTCTATGTGCAATAAACCTCCATTTTCGAAGGTCACCTGCGCATGACCTTGGGTCTTTAAGGACTTTTTCCCTAGTTGACTAGTTCAGAGTCTAGAGCTTAGTGGCCTTAGCGGATAAATCTTTGATGTAGAGAAACTCTGATCCTAGCTTCCCACCCTGCCTCCAGCCTTGTGTTGGATGTGATTAGAAAGTATGGAGGGGTGCCCACAGGCAGTCATTTTAGAGAAGTCAGAAAAAGACAGTGGGTAGCTTGGACCCTTCTCTGACCTGTATGCACAGAACTTCAGGGAAGGACTAGATCTTAGAATATGGAAAAGACAGTGGCACATTCCCAGAAGTTGAACAACTCTTTCTAAATTAACCCTGCCCTTTACTAGCCGTGCACTTAGGTACAAGATGAACCACAACCTCAATTTTTTCAATCCCTGCCCTTACACAAAAGCTTAATTCAAAACTCCTCTCTTCTCAAGGTAGAATAAATACTTCTTTCTTCCTGTATGCCCATAGCACATTTTCTCTGTGGGTGGCCTCTGGGTGTCTCCAAAACCCTGAGTAGGTTGAGCACCCCTAGAAAGCAAGACCCACTTTTTTTTTCAGGTCCTTGCACACTGTAGGAATTCCAAAAATAATTTTTAAAATGAATTGTTGAGTTGAATTTGACCTACACCACGGCCACCATCCTCCAGACGGTTAACTTGGCTTTTCTGCTTACTGGTATTTGGTTAGGAAGGTATCTACAGGTGAAGAGAATGATGGAGAGAATTTGAAACTTTGAGGATCCAACACGCACATCCCTCCCAAAACTTGGCTGTAGCTCTACATGACATCTATGACAAAAACCTTGGGCTTTGGAGAGTTAACTTCGGTTCTGTTCCATAATCTGTATCTCCTGCCGTGATGTTGTCACAAGGACTACTTTCCTGGATCAGTGTCTTAGGTGACTCTTACCAGAAGAGGTCAAGGGCTATTATAATGGAGTGTGGTGAAAAGCATGCTCTCAATAAATACGAGTTCAGTTCTTATTCTTATCTCACAAATCTGAAGCCTTGGAATCTCATCGGTGAACTCAAATGGCAGAATGGTTTTGAGCCTTCTCCTTCTTCCTTTTCTCTCTATCCCTCCCCAATACCATGACCCTCTGAAACCTCACTATGAGTAGTTCATTCCTTTATAAGTAACACAGTCCTATATTAAAAGACATATTCTCTCCCCTGTGGGGAGTACCATTCAGATCCTATGAACAAGTCTCAAAGATAATTTTTCCTGTTGTTATCAGTATAAAGGCATTGGTCTTGAAGAACATGGAAGGGGTACATTGCTTTGAAAAGGAAGTTCAGATCATAGCACTGGGAATTCAAGTTTCAGCAGGAGGAATATTTGCTTTCTCAAAAACTGTTTAATCTTTGGACCCTAATTTGGGAGGAGGGTAATGGGATGTGTGTGCCCCATACCTCGTGCAAGGACATCCACTGGCTTAGTGCTCCTGACCTCTGTTACCCTTCCTGCCTGGGCAATGGAGTGTCTCACTGGGTCCATGACTCTGAGAAGGTAAACTAGATACAGCCCTCTGTCCTCTCTTTGCTGTCGTGAAGAAAGCACACACTCAGCTGGCTTGGCTTCCTGTCATGTGGTGAAACAGGCTTCCAGGGGATTCTTCAGGTCTGCAGGGCCACCTCTGACTGGCTGGCTAAGTCTCTCTAATTCACTCCAGGAAATCTGAGTGCGTGCAGATGTAAGTCACGTTCTCTGTATCAGCATTTTCCATAATAAGGCTGTATTTTGATAGCCATATAACCTAATTCATATTCAACTCTAAAGTGATTGAGAGTTTGGTTGGGAAAGTGGTTCCTTTGGGATTCCCCCACTCTGACATATAAAAATCGTCATTCATAATTCCCCCATTGCCTTTAACCATCGAGAAACCCAGACCCTAAGTGGTTAAGTGGTCAACTTAAGTTTACTCATACACAGCAAAATGTAAATAAAATGCAAAGGGATTTTGAAATAACTTTTCTACTTTCCTCGTATAAAGAACTGGTGAAAGCATTTGGCCAGTTGTGAATAAAAGAACATTTTTTTATTTGTCATGGTCCCAATTTCTCTTTATTTGTTGCTCAGGCTCAACTAGCTTTTGCTAGTTTATCCCTATAACTTTCGTCCTGGGTCAGTTACCCGGGGTGTCTGGTCTTCCTTGATTATTGACATGATGTGAGATTGCAGAACAAAATCTCGGCTTCTGCATACCACTGTTCAAGACGAAAATCTTAAATATGAGCATTTGATGAAAACTCTCTCCAAAAAGGTATTGTCCCTGGAATGGATGCCCTGTGTTTTCACGTGACCCTGCTCATCTCAGGCTCTGACAATGCTCGATGTCTGCCTTTCTTCCTCTCTAGTCTGGCTGGCACTGTGTTTATAGTCCACTCCTCTTGGCAATAAGAGCAACCGTTTGATTGGGGTCTGATCTGAAAATGGATTCCTCCTTTGAGCAGAAACTCAGACGCTATTACATCGGCTATAAAAATGATTAAACATGTTTCCCTCTTTCCCAAGCACAGCAGCTGGAGTTTTATTGTTTAACCACTTCATGCCCACGGTAATGGGGTTACAACTTCATCTCCCGGAGCCTCAGATTTTTCATCCTCGAGGAGCCAAATATATGTTCTCTGGCCTTGAGCCCCTGCTGTCCCCTCTCTTCCTTTCTAAGTGAAGTCGATCTCCATGGAAACAATTGAAGACTAATACTCAACATAGAGAATCATCCATTGCTCTCTGAACAATACAACAAAAATAAAGATTATATTAGGAACAATCTAATACAACAAATTAAGAGGTCTAGTGGCAGAATAGAAGTGGAAAGGAAGAGGCCACCCCTCTAAACATATGCTTGAGCTTCTGAATATAAAAATCATGAAGTCCCGAGACAAACATTTATCAAAGGAGCATCAACTTTCATAAGCCTTGGATTTTGTCACTTAATCAATACTTCCTAGGATCAACTCCTGCCAGACTTCAGGGGTACCTTGGCGCCATCCATATTTATGGTAAAAAGGATGCAGGTCAAGTTTGTTCTACTGTGACCTGAGGTTCCTCACGAGAGCAGCTGCAGGTAGGTTCTAGCCCGCTCTCATGTTTCGGGTTCTTTGTGCCCCATCACCATTTGAGATTACTTATTTTCTTTCTTCCCCGACTACATTTCCTGGGACCAATCTTCTGAATAGTCTGTTTGGATCACAAGCCACATCCTTGGCTATAGGAGAGAGTAGAGCACCTTGATTTCTAGTTCTACCAACATTTCGCCCAAGAAAGTAAAGGAAATAGACCATTGTTACTAGAAGGGAGGATAATGGATGCTACAAGACTAGAAGACAATCCAGGTCAGTTACAGAGTGACAGAGAGAGAGAGAGAACAAACCCAGATGCAGGGGGGCTGCATTGAGCCATGACAGAGGGAAGGGATGGTTCATGGACATAGTGGGGAGTGGCCTGGAATACCTCTGGTTTGTCAACCTGGGAGTGTGAGTTTAGTTAATAGACTGCACCTGACATCTGAGAGACAGGTACACGGCTGCTGTTAAGTTTATATTTCTTTGATTAATGATGGGTTGACCGTTTGCCATGTATTTATTAATAAGCATAGTTTTGTAAATTTTATTATACTCTTGGCCTATTTTTCGTCTCTGAGTTTTGTCATTTTTCCAATTAATAAATGCTTTTTATTTAATAACAATGGTAACCATTTGTGTAATAGATTTGTAATACTTAATTCATCCAGTTAATGATTTCCTTTTGATTTTCATCTTGTGAAGAAGTTTAAAATTTTATAACATAAGATCAAGTAATTTTTTTTCATGCAACTTTCTTGTATTTATACTTGGGAAGTTGGTCTTTTAGATCAGACATATAATAAAGCTATATTTTCTTCTTATTTTATGCTTTTGTGTTATACATTTAGCTCCTTATTCCATATGGAATTTATTTTTTTCTCTTTTGAGTGCTGACTACTTACAAGTATGTCATTCGCTCATAGTTAGCTAATTGTGGAAATGTCATTTATCAAATAATTTTTCCTCGCTACGAATTTGTGATGTCATTTATGTCATTAATGAGATTCTTAAATATACTAGGGTTTATTTCTTAGCTATGTATTCTGGTTTCACAACCTATCAATTGTCATTAACTCTAGTATTTTTGAATTAGTGATGCTTTATAATTCATTTAAATAGGAAAAAACTCTCCACGTCAGTTGTTCTTATTTTTCCGAAAACTTTTTTAGCACTTGTGCCTGATTGTATTTCTTAAAGAAAGTTGGACTGATGTTTCTCACAAAAATTGATTTTAGAATTTCGATGTGATGTTTGTGTTAATTTGAGATGAACTTACATCTTCCTAGAAACATAATCATAACAGTGCGTAGTATTTAATGAATACTTTTGAAGTCCAAAAGTGCTACCTAAATATGATCTCATTTAATTCTCAAAATGATCTTGTGGAATAGGTACTATTGTGGGATTCATTTGACAAGTGAAGTCTTGAGAAATTATTTACCTTTCCGAAAATTACATAGCTGATTAGAGGAAGAGTCAGGGCTTAGGCTTAGGTCTGTCTCAAGTATTGTGTATGAGAGATCCTCCAATTGCTTTGTGTTATTTTTTTTTTTTTTCTCTTAGGAGAGTTTTATTATTTTGCCCATAGATATTTTGTGGTTTTATTGTTTTGCCTATAAATATTTTGTGCTTTTAAAATTAAGATTATTCTGGGGCGCCTGGGTGGTTCAGTCGGTTGAGTCTCTGACTTCGTTCGGCCCAGGTCATGACATCGCAGTTTGTGAGTTCAAGCCCCGCTTCGGGCTCTGTGCTGACATCTCAGAGCCTGGAGCCTGCTTCGGATTCTGTGTCTCCCTCTCTCTCTCTGCCCCTCCCCCTTTTGTGTTCTCTCTCTCTCTCTCTCTCTCTCTCTCTCAAAAATAAACATTAACAAATTAAAATAAATAAAATTAAATTAAGACTTTCTAGATATTTTATTTGTACTTTCACTTTTGTTTATTCTATTTCTCTATGGCTATTTGTGACATATCTAAATAGTGCTCATTTTTATATTTCTAGTGTACCTGGCCAACTTACCAATCTGTTTAATATGCTTTCAGCTGCTTGTCTTGGATTTTCACCAGCAAAGGGTGATCATATTGATATTAGTAAGATGGCAACACTTTCCAAATTGATCTACAGATTCAACATGATCCTCATCAAAATTCCAGCTAGCTTCCTTGCACAAATGACAAGCTAATTCTAAAATTCATATGGAATTGCAAAGGATCTGGAATATCTAAAACAATTGTATAAAAGGAAAACAAAATTGGAGAAAACACATTCCCTGATATCAAAACTTACTACAAAGATAAAATAATCAAGACAGTGTGGTGCTGGCAGAAAGACAGGCATACAGATTAATGATATAGAATTGAGAATTCAGAAGGAAAAAAAAAACACCTCTTACATTTCTGGCTAATTGATTTTCAAGAAGGATGCCAAGATAATTCAACGAAGGAAGGAATAGTCTTTCTAACAAATGGTGCTAGGACGACTGGATATCTCCATGCACAGGAATGAAGAACTTAGACTCTTACCTCATACTGTGTACAGAACTAATTCAAAATGGATGACAGCCCTAAATGTAAAAGCCAGAAGGATAAAACTCTTAGAAGAAAACATAGGCATAAATCTTCATGATCTTGGACTAGATAATAATTTCTACAAATGATCATAAACTCATGAATACCTCAATATCATCAGCCATTAGAGGAATTCAAATTGAAACCACAATGAGATAACACTTGACATTCACAAGGATGGCTATAATCAAAAAGATAGGCAATAATTAATGTTGGTGAGGATGTGGAGAAATCGGAACCCTCATACATTACTAGTGGCAATGTAAAATGGTGTAGGCACTTTGGAAAACAGTCTGAAAGTTTCTCAAAGATTAAACATAGCATTACTGTGTGACCCAGTGATTCTACTCCTAAGTATATACCCAAGAGAAATTAAACCTATATCCACCTAAAAATTTTGTACACATATGGGCATAGTGACATTATTCACAATAGCCTGAAGTAAAAACAACCCAAATGTTCATCAGTTAATGAATGGTTTATGAATATGTACATCCATTAAGTGGAATATGGTGATAAAGAGAATAAAGCACTGATACATGCTACAACATGGATGAACCTTGAAAACATCATTCTATATGAAAGAAATCAGTCACAAAAGACCACAGATTATATGATTCCACTTTTATGAAATGTCCAGAAGAGGTAGGTTTATAGAGATAGAAAGTGGATTAGTGGTTGCCTAGGGCTTATGATGGGCTGGCTGTGGGAAAAGCGGAGTGACTGCTTACGGGTACGGGGTTTTGGCGGAGTATGATGAAAATGTTCTAAAATTGATTGCAGTTATGGTGGCTCAATTCTATGAATGCACTAAAAAACACTGAACTGTATATTTTAAATAGATACATTATATGTTTTGTAAATTATATTTCAGTAAAGCTGTTGTAAAAAATAATTCTGTATTTTTTTTCTGATAGCCACATCTATCATTTTCTGTCTTGTTATGAAAAGTCAGAGACCCAGCAAATATCACACATGGAAACATGTGCTTTCATGAATGCTGGGCCTGGACACTTAATGATAACCTTCTAGGTAACCTTCTAGGACTGGACCCTGCTAGACTTTAGCAGACCTGGGTTGCCATTTTGTTTTGATTAGGCAAAACTTTTAAAATGGCTAACTTTCTTATATTCTTACTATGTGCCTCTTACCTTTTCAGGTATTTTCTTCTACCTATGTTACTTCATTCAATTTCTCAACCATTATCCTCATTTTAATATGTAAATAAATTGAAAAATATTGAATAAACACAATGGGAAAAATAACAGTGAGAGTGTTAATTCTTATAAAAACTTGAGGGACCCTCAAACACTGTCACTAGATGGAAATTATTAGTTTCAAAGTGTATCGTTCTCAAACAACAAAGAATGAATATTAAAGAGTCAAGCTTCAATTCAAATCCCAAAAGCCCAGGGAAATAAAGGTTAGAAAAACAAAATAGAAAATACTCCTAAAAATAACAACAGAAATTAATTAATTCTTATATCAGTTTGAAGTGAACTTAAATCTCTGAAGACAAATCATTATAGTGCTTTCAAAAGCACTCTGGGGTCCTATAGTTACACCTAAACTATACAAACTATTACAGAATCCAGAAAAGATAGGGCACTTTCAAGCTCATTCTATGCAGATAGCATAATTCTGATGGCATAATGGAGTAAAAATAGAACAAAGGAAGAAAACAATAGCCTAGTTCCACTCTGAACACAGACCTATGCAGCATAAGTGAAATAATAACAAATATCATGTAACAGCATATTAAGAGAATAATCTACCATGACCAAGTAGAGTTTAACCTAGTGAAGTTAGGAAATAAATCCACAACATATATCTCACTAATAGCACAACAGGGAAAAGTAAACTTGATGATGTCTTTAGTTGACAAAATGGCATTTGCTGAAATTTAACTTCTCTTGGTGACTGAGTGACAAGGATTAGAAAATCTGAAAATATTGTCTACATATCATAGGATTGACAGCATTATGTTAAATGAAGAAACACATAAGAATCAATTTCATTGAAACCAAGATTAATACAAAAATGCCTGTAATCACCATCACTATTTAACACAGTTTAAATTTTAGCCAGTGCATTAAGCAAAGTAATGAAAACAGAAGATACATCTATTGGAAAGATAGAAAATTTTCAATAGTCACAGGCAAATTGGTTATACACTTTAAAAAGCACAAGAGAATGAAATGAAAAACTATTAGAATTAATGAGAAAATTCAGTAAAGTTGTCCAATGAAGACATCAGTGTACAAAAATCATAGCAATAACCAGAAAATAGAATAGGAAAAAATACCATAGGTTTTTATGAGCAATGGTTTCAACTTTCTTATTTCAAGATAGCATGTGCATATTAATTTTATTTTTTCCATGATCCAATTGTTATTTGGGAGAACATCTTAAATTTTTAAATGTCTGGTTAAGAACATTTTGTCTACATTTCTGTTAAACATTTGTGTCATTATATTGTGATCAAAGTAGGCAAACTGTATAGTTACCACACTGGAAAAATGCCTTAAGGCTTTTTTTTTTTTTTGGACTTATTGTTTGGAAAGTTTTTGCATATATTACATCAAAACGTGGCATACTTGTTAATTATCTGTCTAAAGATAAATACGTGTCTATTATTTCAACCTGATTACATTATTTAATATTCTATTGTGCAGTATTCAAATTCCTGATTCTATCAGTCTTTATATTTTAATGTTATGTTACTTGTAATATAGTGGCACTTTTAATCAATATAAAATTCACAATTTTTAAGACAGATTTTAACTTGTCTAAAATTAATATTTTTTAAAATGTCTAAATAATCTCTACACCCAACGTAAGGTATGAACCTACAACTTGGACATCAAGAGTCTCACGTTCCACCAACTGAGCCAGCCAAGTGTCCCTAAAATTAATATTTTAACTCTCGATTTCTTTTTGTTTATGTGTAACTCATAAATCATTTCCCAGCCTTTTCATTGTCATTGTGGGTCATTTTTACTTTCATGCATCTTTTCTTTATTGCTGAGCATCGATTCTTTCCGTCTCAGTCTCTCTTTTGTGGCTTGCCTTTTAACAGAGGAGTTTAAATTTGTTAAGCTTATTATCATAACTCTTAACCCTGCCCTTGTTTATATTGTCTTGTCTTTTCTAACTTTTATATGTTCTTGAAATTCACTTTATGTCTTTTACCATAAAAATATTAATAATTCGTAATGATAATTGATTTCTTCGTATGTGTTACATCTTACATATCATATCACATTTAATTCACAATATAACCTTTTGAGTCGGAACTATTAAACAGGTTTTTTTTACAGAGAAGGCACAGGGAGTCAGAGAAGGCGACTAATTTGCCCCAGGTCCCGGAGCCAATAAGTGTCAAGATCAGGGTATGGACACAGGTCTAACTCTCTCTGGAGTTCAGACGCTTCACAAGTCAATATTGTCTACCAAATGTATGTATTGACAAAACAAAATGAAACCATCTTTATAGTCTTGGTGTTTAGAGAAGAGAGGTATTTCTAAATTCCTATTTTAATGATTTGCTGTTTTCTTCTACTGCTTTTGTTGTCTTACGTTGAAGTCTTTAATTCACCTGAAATTTTTACATGTGGACTAAAGTAAGATAATCATTTTGAAATGTATAGCCAATCAATTAACTGATATTTAATCCCATCCTTTTCTCATAAATGTAAAATACCCCGAATTCAGATATATGTGCTGATGTGTTTCTGAGCTCCCCTGGTGCGTCCGCTTCCGGGCTCATTTACGCTCCGCTTTGGGATATCTTAGGGTCCGGCTCCCCTCATCGCTCTTCATTTTCAAAAATGTTTTGGACAGTGCCTTCTGTATTTGGTTTTGATGGTTGTAACGTCAGTTGTCCTCTGGTTCAAGGGCAGTGGATAGAAGTCGTGGTAAACTGGGAGTCATTTTAAATCAGAAGTTATCCAGGAACCTCTTTCCTGGGACTACGAAGCAAGAATTAGTCTGGTTCTTTAAACTGTGGAGCCAACCTTGTGCACATATTGAAAGGACGTAAAGAATGAAGGATGTCGGTGGTCTCAACGGCTAGGGAGATTCAATTTGCTAGTGGAGACAATTTACTCTCTTTGAAAGAATAATGGGTTCTCACTTCCTTACACCATACACAAAAATAAGTTCAAAATGGACGAAAGACCTAAATGTAAAACAGAAAACCGTCAAGATTCTAGAGGGGAAAACCGGAACAATCTCTTTGACCTCAGCCACAGCAACTTCTTACTAGACATGTCTCCAGAAGCAAAAGAAACAGGCAAAAGTGAACTATTAGGACCTCCTCAAGATAAAAAGCTTCTGTACAGTGAAGGAAACAATCAACAAAATTAAAAGGCAACCGATGGAATGGGAGAAGATATTTGCAAATGACATATCCAATAAAGGGTTAGTATCCGAAATCTATAAAGAACTTATCAAACTCAACACCCAACAACTAAATCACCCAGTGAAGAAATGGGCAGAAGACGTGAGCAGACACTTTTCCAAAGAAGCCATCCAGATGGCTAATAGACACATGAAAAGATGCTCAACATCACTCATCATCAAAACCACGAGATACCACCTCACACCTGTCAGGGTGGCTAAAACTAACAACTCCGGAATCAACAGATGTTGACGAGGAAGGGGAGAAAGAGGAACCCTTTTGCACCGTTGGTGACAATGCAAACTGGTGCAGCTGCTCTGGAAAACAGTATGGAGAGTTCCTCAAAAAATTAAAAATAGAACTACCCTATGATCCAGCAATTGCACTACTAGGTATTTATCCAAAGGATACAAAAATGCCGATTCAAAGGGGCACACACACCCCAATGTGTATAGCAGAGCTATCAACCATAGCCAAACTGTGGAAAGACCCCCAAATGTCCATCAACTGATATGAATGGATAAAGACGATGTGGTATATATGTACAATGGAATATACTTGGTCAAAAAGAATTAAATCTTTCCATTTGCAACCACATGGATGAGACTAGAATGAATTATGTTAAGCAAAATAAGTCAAAGACAGATACGATTTCACCCATATGTGGAATTTAAGAAACACAACAGATGAACATAGGGGACGGGAAGGAAAAATAAAATAAGATAAAAACAGAGAGGGAGGCAAACCATAAGAGACTCTTAAACACAGAGAACAAACTGAGGGTTGCTGGAGGGGAGGTGGGTGGGGGGACGGGCTAACTGGGTGATAAGCATTACCGAGGGAACTTGTTGGGATGAGCACAGGGTGTTATACGTAAGTGATGAATCACTGGGTTCTACTGCTGAAAACAATGCTACACTGTATGTTGACTAACTTGAAATTAAGTTAAAAATAAAATAAAAAGTACTGTGTCCTTCCATTAAAAATGATAGCCTGGGGATTATTGCCACCTCATTGTCTGAGTTCTGCAGTGAGAGGTAAGCAACATTCTGTCACTCTTGGGTGGTGGTGTTGTGTAGAGGGTTGAGTTAGAGAAGGGCCCACCCTGGAGACGCCTCCCCCCACCCCACACAACTTTCTTTTCTAATTATTTGTAAAGAATCTCCCAAAGTGCACTTGGCAAATGCAAACTGCCCAAACCCAGTTGCAGAAGTAACTGGATTGAGTGCAAAGGGGCCATAGATATTGCTAACTGCTTTCTGGACTTCAGCAAAACTACAGGCCAGTCATTAAGACAGGCTGGATTAGTCTCCATTGCAATGGAAAGGGACGTTTTCATTGGGCCAGCTGGGATAAACCTTGGCTATCTGTGGTAGGTTCCCAATGTCATTTGTCTGAATACTTCCTCATCGGCCAAATGCCATAGCGCACAGCAGCTTTTTCGATCGTTAGCGTGACTGAGCCAGTGGTGTTCTCTTGAAGCCTAGTGACAGTGGGAGAATACAGGTGTAGACCTGACTTGTACAACCAAGACTCTGGTTCTTCAGGATTTTTTCTGGGTTTCACGGTCTCTGACGCTTGACTGTTTCTCTTAGTTAACTTTATATATTGCACTTCCCTTGGTCTTATTTAGAATAAGAGTTCAAAGCCATCGATGTAGCAGAGAAAGCACAGGCTGTGAGCCAGTCACACCTGAGATTGCATCTAAGTTCTGTTGCTTATTTGCTCGGGGTCCTTGGGCATTTTCCTTAATGTTTCTTCACCTCAGTTTTCCTACCAGTAAAACAATAACACTAATGCCCCCCTTCCTTCCCAGAGTGGGTGTGCGAGGTGCCTGGAATGCAAAAGATGCTTTGTAGCAGTGCCCACTGATTATGCATTTGTCTGTTTTGCTGCACATATGGGCTGGGCTGCCTGGAAGTGAGGAATTTCCCAGGATGAGGGACATTTAGTGCTAAATGGGGAAAGGGGAAAGCAGGGTTTTCTATCCTAGGAAAACAATCCTGGGAATTCCAGAGGCCTCTACCTTTGAAATGCTTTGTGATTTAGGGCAGAAAGGCAAATCCAGGGAAATCTGAGCCCTCCTTCACCTCACTGGTAGGCTTTGCCAATATTCACACCCTTCTTCTCCCTGAGCGAGCTCCTCAGAACCTCTCCTGGAACAACAGGACTTGCCAATATTGGTCGGTACTGGCTAGAGGAAGTGAAAGGTGTTTGATCCCTTAGATAGTGCCCAGGTTTTCCAAAATTCACTTTTTCTACGAAATAGAAGTTTTCACTTTTGTGACAATGGACTTCAGGCGGGCTTCAGGAGTTAAAGCCGTTTCACAACCGTTTGAGACTTTTTGCAGATCTTTCCGAAAACATTAACACTTTCATAACAGAAGAATTTGCAAACCCCCAAGGAGCGAATACTACTTTTAACAAATTAAGAATTAAAAGAGAAAGAATGGCTTCCTATTGGAGAAGAGCTCAAGATACCTCATGTCCACTCTGGAAGAGACACAAAGAAGAACTTCCTTCAAAACAGGTTTGCTTAACTCAGGAATCAATACTTTCCAGAAATTCTTTGGAAGTCGTTGAGAAAGAAGAAATGTTTTCTTTGTCCAAGATGGTGAAGTTCTGGAAAGAATAGGAATGGAGGAGAAGGTAGGGCTGGGCAAGGCCATAGACAATGCTTCACCAGTTCCCTTAATTTATAGTTTTAATAACCTTTTAATGCCTTTTCCAGCTTAATGGCTTCAAGTGCTGAAAATACCTTGACGTAAACAGCAAGAGTGCTGATACATTAGGTTTTGTTCAAAACCCAAACTCCTCAATATCCCCGGCGATCAGAGACATCATCTTGACAGCAGTGATGGATAAAAGACGAAGCCAGAGAGCGAATTGTGAGAGTCAGCCAGACACTCAGATGTGGGTGCGCGTATCGATGCATTGTCCCCTCTTGCTCTGTCACGAAGTCATTCCTGCCAACACTCAGTCACAGCATTTGCTGTTTCCCCGAGGGATTTCCTGTGGCATACCAGCAAAAGAACAGGCTTTGGAGTCATGTGTTGGTTCAAACTTGACCTTGGCATTTTCTATCTATGTGACCTTGGGCAAGGTGTTCAACTTCTCTGAGCTTCCTGGACAAAACACCCATATCCTCCGGCTGTGGTAAAGACGAAGTGAGATGCAAAGCAAGACGCAGACGTGGTAGAACACAATGAGTGTGAATCAAATGCCTTTAAACTCCTAGAGGTTTTATTCTCTGTGCTTTGTTGATCCTCTGAATAGATTCAGCCTTATATGCTTGGACAGCATTTTATGTACTTGTTCTCTATCCCAAGTGAATTATAAGCACTTTGAGGGTGGGACCAGGTACAGGAATCCCATACAACGCTCAGAATGGTGCTGGGCACGTGGCAAATACCCAATAAGTGAATTTTGATTTAACAAACTCTAATCAACCTTGGACCAGTTTGTTAATGATTATGAAATTCTAATGAGATGTAAAAAAGGGAGTTGACCAGCCATAAATAAATGGCTTAATACATTATGGTATATTCCATTAGTGGGTCATTACGTGGAAATTAAAATCATGTTTTTAAAGAATAGTTAACAGAGGTGGCTCATGAGACGATATTATATGAAAGGGCAGGATACATCATTGTCTATTCTGTATCTTATCAACATTGTAATGTATATGAGCCAAGAATAAAACTGGAAAGATAAGTATCAGAGTATTAGCAATGCTTATATTGGGGCAGTGGAATTACTTTTCTTCTTGTTCCTGTGTGTTCAAATGATCTACAATGAGCATGTATTACTTAATCAGAAACAAACAAACAAACAAAAAACCCTGGTAATTGTTTCTACGGAGAATGGAAAGGTATCCCATTATAAAATGAATTTCTCAAGGATGCTGCCAATCCTGATTTAGGGACATTGATATTGTTGACCTTGTTCCCTCTGCGGCCCACCCCGTGTAGTATCAGTGCAAGTTGTGTCTTCCTATTGCATTAAATGCTCACCTCGAGGTTAAAAAGAAATGGAGAGAGAAAAAATTTCCTGCAGGGACTGGGTCACTTATTTCTAAATCCCTTGTCAGATGCCCTTGAGATTTCAAGGTCTTAAAGGGGGCCTCCCCACTTTGTTCCATTACCAGGTCAGTGGCAATTCTTGATCTCTGGCAGACTCCTCAACAACCCCTGAAAATACACAGCAAATGGTAGAAAGGTGGATGCCAGGACCCCTCTCCCAGGCCAGAGAACACCTCCAAACACCCAACATGCAGACCGTGTACATGACAGTAAGTCTAATAAAGTGGTTCAGAGAGTCAAGGTGACATGATGTTGTCACTTGTGACCTCCATGACTTTGGGGAAGCTGTTTAACTGCTCTGAGTACCAGCTGCCAAATGGAGGAGGAGAACTTTACCTTGCCCACAGGAACAGTGCAAAGATTCAATGCGATCGTGCTTGCCACGTTCCTAACCTAATCCACAGAGGCTGACCCACTACCACTAAACCAGTGTGGCTTGCTGAAAGGAGCACTGACTTTGGCCCTGCAAGCCCACTTTAGTACTTACCAGCTTCGTGGCAAACGGGCTCACCTAACCTGCTTGAACATTAGTCTGCACATCTGTAAAATAGAGCCAATGATGTTGACTTCCGAACGTGGTTTTAAGGAGCAGAGAGCATGGGTGTAATAGATACGGTAGCCTGTGGAAGCCAGCCAGGTGGAGTGCATGAGATGGGTCAAGTGTGCCACGGTGGACGGCATCCAAGCAGGGTAGTCATGCCTTGACACCAGCCAACTGTCACCATCCAGGGATTCAGAAATGGGAATCTTCGTTAATTTTTTTTGCATTGTTGTTCGATACGATTTGTTAGGAGCAGCACGAAATTTTAATTCCAAAATCAGTTTTGAAGTGTTGGCAAATAATTAGACGTTTCTTCAGGCAACATTGTGTAGGTCACCAGTGGTTGACTAGATTCCCACTTGTTTATTCATACCCTTTGCCACGGGACTTTGCAGGAGGGAGTGTATATTTCCCCACCCCCACCGATGTGAGGCTTATCCTTGCAACTTGCTTCGGCCAGCGGATGCAGGGTGAGCAGGCGTATGTGTGATTTGGCCTAACTTCTTTTCACTTTTTCCAGAGTCTGCCAAGAGAGGAGCATGCCCCTCTGTCCCAGAAAGAGATCTGAGGGGCAGACCTGATGGATGCCCCAGGTAACCGACAGCCCCTTTTTTCTTTTTTCCTTTTGTTTTTACCTGAAGAACACTCCTTCAATAATCTTGTGCCCCCACATCCTGATCTCAGGCTCTGCTTCTGGGAATCCCAGCCTAAGACACGTGGCCTCCCATAACTTCTCTTTTTCAAATTCGCCTTTCCAGAATTTGCCAAGATGATAAATTAAAATCACCCGGCACTTAATACACATCCAACAAATGCTGACTTCTTCTCTCATCTTCCTCACTGGTGGAAAACAAAGTGGAAAAACACGAGGAAATTTCTTTTAAGAAACACGTCCTCAAGTGAATTTTCTGTAGTCTCATACAGCAACTTTTTGGAAAAATGGGCAAGCAAGACATTGATCTTTAAAAATGGAGATAGCAATGCCAACTCTGTGAAGCTTTGGGGATTAGCTGAAATAGTATCTGTGGACCTTAAGAAGGGCTGTTTGGTGCAGAATCAACACTTGTGGGGAAGCCCCCCCCCTCCTCCACTTGCCAAGCTGCAGCACAGGCCAGTTCTTGCTTTCTCATTGTTGTGTCCACGGCAAGCATGTGCCCAGCACACAGACTCTCACGCATCTGCCCAACTGAACCACAGTGAGCAGGGAAAGGAATCAGACTTTACAAAGGATGGCGTGGCTGTCACAATTCCACTCCATTTGGACTCTGGGCAATAAATCCAGGCTCAACACTTCTCATGATCGTGGGCAGATTTCTCCCCCCGCCGCCCCCCCCAAGCCCTCGCCAAACGCTCACAAACAGCCAGACACAGTTGCTTTGGTCGTTAACACAGTTTATTATTGGCACACTTATCAGTAAAGCATACATAAAATACAGCTGTTTTATAACACACGGAGCCACTGTGTCTTTACATGTGTGGAAGAACATATTAATATGCAAATGGAAAAATTAGTTCTCTTATAAAGTTTCACATAAATACACTGGAATTGCCCCCAAAGAAGAATCCCCATAAAAGAAACCAGGTGAGGGCTTTACAAAATATTATACAAGAAATATACCATGAAAGGAAACAACAGTCAACTCAGATACCATAAAAAACACAAAAAAGTTTCAGATTTATTAAACTGCCCACAAAATTAATGGATTACATGGCTTGAAAAGATTTGGATCAACAGCAATTTTACAAACGAGTAGGTTCTCGAGGGGCCAGGTGTCTGTCTTTACATAAAAATCTGCCTTGGTGTCTTCGATGACAAAAACACATTTCTTGTTTCAGCCCTTGGGCTCAATTGAACCAGCTGGGGTTGGAGAACCGACTGACATGAGCTCACCCAATAATTACCCTGCAAGGCCCTCTTAGCTGTTACCCAATGAAAGAAAAGGTGAAGGAAAAAAATAATAATAAGGACACATTTAAATTACTGTCCAAAGGCTGATTTTTTTTCTTTTCTTTTTTTACTGAAACAAGAAACTCTCAGATGCAAGTCAAAAAGCAGAAAATATTTTACAATATTAAAAAGTCATCTGTAGTTAGGGTCGGCATATAACGAGACCCTGAGCACTGAGGGCGTATTGACAATATGGCCTTCGTCGGGGTGGGGTTGGGGGTGGGGTGTAATTAACAAACACGCGGTTAACACCGAGCCCGGAGAAGCGCGAGCTTTCGCTCTTTTCATTAAGATCAGTGCCACTCTCTGTGTTACCTGTGAAGGCCTCCAGGGAAGGGTCAGGGACGTTTATTGGAACGATCCTCTCAATTCAAAAAAGAAAAAAAGAAAGAACAACGAAACCCAAACTCAGATCATTGTGGTTTAGAAACAGGTATTTGCGTGGAAGAGTTTTTTTATTTCTCCTCCTTCCTCTCCTGCAAGCAAGGATCTGCAAGCGTGAGCGTGCCCCACGACCTACTGACGGCGGGTGCGGGTGCGGGTGCGGGTCAGTGTCACTGGGGAGCCTGGGGTGGGGCGTTTTCTGATTTGGTCTCTTGAGCGGCGGGGGGTTTACTGCTCCACGGGCTGCTGTTCCCCAGGGCCGGGGGGCTGTTGAAGTCTTCCTCGTCGTCCACGCCGTTGGCCGCGTCATATTGCGTGTTTTCTAATCTAGTGATTAGCCTTTCGTCCTCGTCCCCAAACTCACCTCCCATCAAGGTTGGTTCGCCTACCACCATCACATCCTGTGAACAGCAGCTGACATTATTACAGGGAAACCTTGGGACAGAGAAGCTCAGCTTAAAACACTAGCGGGAGGAGCTGGGGGGGGGGGGTCTAGGACAGACACGCTCGTGTACTGTGCACCGGGGGTCAAGTCTCAAAGTCGGGGGGGCGGGGGCGAGACGCATATTGGATTTCTACAGGAAATAAACATTGCCTCCTGACGTGGAACAACCACGCGAGTTTATGTCCTTAGTGCGCAGCCTGACACCGGAGAACGAGCAATGCTAGCAATCTGCAGAAATAAAAAAATGGATTTTTCAAGATTAAAAAAATCCACGCTTTTAACTTGCCGACGTTGGGGACTTTTAGAGAGAGGGCTGTGGAACCTTCTGCTGGGTGCTCTCCACTACCTCCCAAAATCCGCCACTTTTTATGTTAGGGCCTCTGAATGGCTTCAGACTAGCAGCCAACAGGGGGAGGGTGCAATTCTGCAGTATTCACGCAACTCATTCCAAATGGCGTTCTCTCTGTCCCAAGGACGGTATACATTTTAATTGAAGGCAGAATCTCTCTTTTTTCCACTCAGCCAGGCCCTTTTATGCAGCCAATATCCTTGACATTCTGCTACTTAATTATGGTAATTAATTTAGGTAAAGTTTTCGATAAAAACAATGTTCACACTGATTTGACAATTTGCATAGCTAATTAAGTCATTAGCAAAAACCTGCTGATTGCCAACAAGCCCTGAATTTACCATCTGTTATTTCATGGTGCCTGTCACCTATCCCCACACAGGCAACCCTGCCACCAATCTGGGCAGTCAAGAGAACCAGTCTGTCCAGCTGGTGCCATAAAAGGAAGAAGAAGAGCACTAATTATAATTACATTGATGAAGCTGGCAGTCATCAGAAATGGAAGCGTGCAAGAAGAATCCATCTAATCACTCCTTTAAGCACAGATTGTCCTTCCATGCAAACAAGGAAGCCACCTACTGTAGCCGGGAGCATCGTGGAGGCCACAGCTGGAGAGGCCCGGGGCCAGGGGAGAAGGGGGCATACACAGGGCACGGCTCCGGCCTCTTGGTTCAGAGGGGGCTGTATGGGGTTGGTGGGTGACCTGGGCATGGGACAGGACACCTGTCAGGTGATACTGGGTGATACTTGCTGGGCAGGCTGTGAGCAATAATCTACTCAAAAGTGCGGTGACTCCAGGCGAGTGCCCAAGGCCATCAGCTTCCGCCTCTGCCAAAACAAGCAGGGCTGAGCCAGATGCTTTTGGAGACGTAAGGGTGTGTTTCCTGATGCGGAGGCTAATTTGATGAAATGCCTTGGTAACTGGGCGAAAATTTTGTCTTCACTGGGGCAAGACAGGCTTTCCTGGGACGGTATAGGAGAATCCTGCCTTTGGTCAGGAGACGGTCCATTGGGCCCTCCCGTTTCTTTCTGGAATTATGAAGGTGCCAATTGAACAAAACCCTTGCTTGTCGCCTGGTTGATTTTGCAGTGGAAAACCTTGTTTGTTTGTTTGTTTGCTTGATTGACTGATTGATTGGTTCCCCTAGAATTATGGGGAGATAATCAATAGATTTCCAAACTGTGTTTTCTGACTAATCGATCTTGTGATTTGATAAACATGATTTTAAAGAGATATGTCCCAGATTAAGTAAATGCCTCAAACATGCGCTGGGTAAACTCAGCAAATATAGGTACTGGCAGGACAATCAGAAGTGTGCTTCGAAGAACGTACTGACTATGCAACGAAGAGCCAGACACGACATTGACATGTGGGGAGACTCATGAGGGCTCGAGGTGAGGTACAACACAGACAGAGACTCTGATTGGCAAGAATGCCGACAGGACTGGAGATGGAATGTGGCCTCCAGAGAGGAGGGGACATTATCGGGTTAGCCATATGACCCGTTGGGGGTGTTCTGGACAAAAAAGTGCCACTTGGTTACAGGCAGTTAGGAGACAGTGCTTATGATCAGGAACAAAGGTGGGGGGGGGGGGAAGAATGGGGCAAGATTGGGCAGAGGATGACACGGGTTCATCTCATTTCATGACTTACGTGCAGCACACGTTGAAAGGGTCGGAAAACACATGCATAAGGTGTCACGGGGCAGGGGAAGGGTGTGGGAAGTGACCACATGGGTCCACATTAGTACTGTGAGTCCAAGGTCATCGAGAGAGGCTGGGGCAGTGTGAGGAGGTAAGCGTAATTTGGAAACAGAGGAGAAAAATCAGAGGGCAGCTTAAGCGTGACATTAGAAAAAGTTCTCGACACTCCAGGTGCCTTCATTGCATCAGAAAATAACAGTTATTCAAGAAAAGTACTGTGAAAATAGTGATTTGAATCACTTCAAATGGGACTGATATAGGCTTGTCATGTTTGGAACAGGCATGGATAGTTGTAAGCATCCTAAATTTCAGAGTGATGCCACATTTGCCTTCCTGATTGTACGAGAAAATCCTTAGCCAGATACATAATCCTGTGTGTACCTGTGCGGATGAGTGACAGATGGCAAGCTATGACAGATGTGTGCCGTGGGCTTCTCATGTGCATAGATACCTGAGGCCGCTTAGGCCGCCATGCACGGGGCTCTACCTGCTTCTTCTAAACCTACAGACTCAAAGAGTGGTTCTCTGCTCGGGCAGTCTCACTTGGTTAGCCTCACACAAAACGAACGGAGACACAGTGCACGTTCTGGGCTGCCTCTCCCTAGCGGATGTTGGCCCCGTTTTCCCCACCCCCCCATCTTTAAAAATCCCCCCAACGTTCAACATGAGTAGTGAGAGTTGCATTATCCTTCCCGTCTCTGCTATCTCGTGTGTCCCACAGGAGGCAGGGCTGGTCTGTCTGAGGGTAACCCCGGATGCCCTTCGCTCCCCCTGAGGCAGACCTCTGCTCCTCGCCGGAGGCCTGGAGGCGCCACGCCCATTGTCACATCCTCTCACTAATCCCCCGTGCAAGGACCACCAACCTCTGAGGAGGACTGGAAGTGACTCCTTTCAGGGCCCCTCAATGCTTCTCCTTAAATTGGCCAGAAGGGGTCACTGCTGTTGAATGACACAGGTCTCCATCCCTCCCAGGGTTGAGGCTGCAGTTCGGGATCGCTCCTAGCCCCTGCTCATGGAGTGAGAAGCAGAATCCAAGGATTAAACCCTAGTCCTCGCCGGACACGCACGTTTGCTGCCGTGGCAGCCAGGCGGACCACAGCTGTGGTCACGGTGGCACAGAGAACCTGGCCGTGCCTTCGAACGAGGCAGCCATTGTGCCTGCAGATCGCGTTCTAGTTCAACAGTCAAATCGTGTCGGTAATTCAGTACACAGGGTTAAAAGAGGGGGTCGCTACAAGCCAGACGATGCCTATCGCGGAAGGTCCATTCAGCAAGAGTGCACCCCGAAATGTGCACATTTTCCTAACGTGGCGGTGGCTTTTTCCTGCCCACCCTTGGCCATCTGTAAGCTTGACTTCATTGAAACGTCTTGAATTGCATGGTGCGGGGGTGGTGCTGGCGTTCTGCTCTCGCTTTCTAATGGTGCCTTGTTCTCTCGAAGTCCAAGGGGTCTCACTTCATTAAAAGCCCTCTCGACACAGGGATCCTCCACTAAGATGTAGTTGTTGGCTTGGAGGATAGGAGCATAAGGGAGCGGAACAGACTATGTGCCCTTTAAAATAAAATTGAAATGTTTCCGACGAGGCTAGGGATGTCGAAATCTGTGACACACATACCGCTATTCTACACCTGAGGCAGACATCACCAATGGATGGCCCACCAAACCCAAGGCCTCAGAATCCTGCTCAGTGCCGTACCCTGCTGGCTGACACTGGGAGACTGAGCTGGCAGGAGAGACTGAGCTCTTCAGTGACCGACAGGGCCTGGGTTTTTGTTGTGGTTGTTTAATCTCGGTATTGCTGATATCTGGTACGGTGTGGGCACATAGTAGGAGCTCAAAACAACTGTTGAACTGAACTGAATTCTTGCAGTCACTGTGCCTTTAAGGAGCAATGCTACAGTTCCAGAGTTCTCTGGAATGCACTTCCATTTGCTAGAGGAAACTAACAAATGTTAGTTTCTAAAACTCCAGGAGTAGATGAATAATAGGCTACTTGTGTGCACTTTGGGGTTGATTTATTTATACCAGGCCATTTTCTCTGTGTATTTTCCAATTTAACCAGAAGTGGGCCTAACTTATTGGTACCTTAATAAAAAGACTCTGTTTTTTTTTTTTTCTTTGATTTTTTTTTTTTTTTCTGACTCTTTAGCCAGTTCAGAAAACAGAGGTGAGTCTGGCATTATTTAAAAACTATAATTCCTAGCGGTCTTAAAATTAAAATGGTACCTTCCCCACAGGCTGGCCACTCTCTCCATGACCCTTTCTTTCTAGTGCAGTGATGATGAAAACCATACCCTCTGTCTATGAAGACAGGAGAAGAGTCTCAGTGGCCCAGGTGATTCTCAGGTACTGATGGGGTTGCCTCTAGCCAAAGAAAACCGACCGATGGAAAGTGGGTAAAAGTGGGTTGGGGCCAGATTTGAAAGACACATTTAGAAGTAAGTGGAGAATCCCCATGAAAGAAGAATCCACTCTCACATGGGGAGAGATATGAGGACAACAGACCAAGACAGGGAAAAAGGTGTGAAAGAGAAAAGGTAAAATTGTACTGGTTGAGGGAAGTAATAAGAAATAGAACACATTTCCGAAGACATGGTATCCAAGGGATAGCCATGAAGCACCACGGAAGTATCAGGGTTCAAACGACAGTCAAACGCCGGGAGACAGGGTGATGTGACAAGGGCAGCAGAGAAGGACACCCACAAGTAATCGTGGAGGGGACGAGGGACGAGAAATGTTTACAGGAGCATGAGAATTTAAAAGCGATAAATGATCTAACACTGGGCTGAGGAATCTGGAGTCAGGAAGGAAGTAGGCAGACAGGACAGAACTTGAAAAAAAAAAATGGAGATGAAGAAAGTGCCCACACGGGCAACGCGCTATTTGGGGACACCCGTCAGCTGTCAGCCTCGGAGTTCAAAGAAGCCCCCTTCTAAGCGGCCCATTTCCTCTGTCAAGACCCAGAAATGAAAGAAAGGGTCAAGAGGTCAGGAGAGTTGAGACCAAACCAAGGGCGGACCCTCCCCCTGAGCTAATGAAATGGGTCAAGTGGCATCCACTGAGCTGCGATTTTAGTGGCCGAGAGTTAATTACCTGAGTCTCAAAATGAGAAGGGCACCCATGTTGGGAAGGCCCAGTCAAATTACAACATGGAGCCTGAACGCCGGAAGCTAGTTTCCAGTGGAGCATAGGGGTCCCCGGGGATGGTGCCGAGGGCCCCTTCTCTGCCGCCAGGCATGGCGCTAAGTGATCTTTTAATTAAACGTTACGTGACACATCTCCTGTCTGTGCCTCTGACGGCTCTGTAATTCAGGTCCCTGTGCAGCACAGACGCTTCATATTCCTTCCTAATTCCCAGTTTGCAGGGGAAGGTTTCCACGGTCGAGCTCCTCCCGCCCACCCTCCCCCTGCCCTTGCCTGGCCCTCCCCCGCCCCCAACCCAGAAGGCAGGAGCGGCTAAAGGGGACTTTCCCTGGGCCCCCAGCAGGCGGAGGACAGGCGGAGGCGGGATTTCGGGCCTAAGAGGAAAGCGAGACTTACAGGTACCTGACTGGACAGACTCAGGTTGGCGGCTGGCGTCTTCTTCTTGCTGCCGGTGCTGTTGGCGGTGTTCCCGGCGCTGCTGTTGGACGTGCTGCTGGTGGAGTTTTTTCTTTTTCTCCGCTTCGTTGTCGGCTGCCGTGTGGGTTCTGCTGCAATACGGACAACGGATGGAGGGTCAGATCTGGGGCAACCGTCACCATACCGGCCCCCCAAGGAAGCTGTGCTTGTAAATGACAAAGAGCAGACTCTACATTGTTGCCGTTTCTTTTAGCTTCACGCTAAGTGAAGGGAGGAAGCCTGGCTTTATCCTTTAAGCACCAAATGGGTGCAACTCTTTTCTTTGGTCTCTAGATCAAACGATTTGTGCTTCACTGTTCTCTCTACCGTTAGACACGTGCCTGCAGTCTAGTAAATGTATTTTAGGGGCGAGCCGCAAATACCACTGTTAGAGTCGGGTGAAACATGTTATCACCATTACAGAATTTGAGAAAACCCTTTTCTCTGGACTGTTGGCTCTTTAGGGGGAAAGGAGGGCTCTGCGTTCCCCCCGGGGGGGCCTCCGAGGAATGACAGAAAGGGTTAAAACGAGTTAAGGTGGTAGGCCAGCATCTCCCAGTCGGCACTTGGTTGCAGGCCAGCGCAGACCTTGAGATGCTCAAGTACAGAAAAGAGGAAGCATGAGTTCTATCAGCTGAGAGTGGCACACGTAGGGTCCCTGGCTCAGTACAGTTCTCAGGTCGCATGGTTTGGACGCCAGCGTTTAAAGAATGCTGCTCATTTCAAAGTTGCTGGGGGCAGAAGGTCGAAGTGTGCTAGGGCCAGCATCTGCACAAAGGGGAACTAGATCTTTGCATCCAAGTCCCGCTTAGAAACAGAGGAAAGTGTTGCGGACCCGACAGCTGAACAACGTGTTAGTGGAAGCAGAGGGACGTGTGGTGATGTGGGGCCGGAGGAAGGTTATTTGTCTACATATTAGGTAGTGTGAGTAGTACACAATGTTTTCATGTTCGTAATGGTTTCATCTGCTTCACGTGTTTTATGTCATGACTATTGTATGTTCCTGGCAACTCTGTTAATTCGGTTCTATTCTGATCTTTGTTTTGTAAATGAGAAATCTGCGGAAACTTTTTCCAGGCATTTACTAAGTTGGAAATGTCATGTAAAAGCATCCTTTTTGCTAACCCTCTTTTGAACCAGTGCTGATGGAGAGAAGGTGAGCCAGGGACCCAGCGAGAGAGCCTTGTAGCATTTTCTTAAAACATTTATGCGCTTCTGATGGGCAGTGGGGAGGATTTCCTTTAAGGCTCATTTCAAAGGCCACTTAGTCCACCAAATTACCCCTAACATTTGAGGAAGAAGAGGATTGTGTTCCTATTTATATACCAATTCTTCTTTTGTAAATATTTTGTCTCTTATGTGCAAAGATTTTTTTCTTTTTTTTTTTGTAAACATGATTAATTTTTTTAAGTTTATTTATTTTGAGAGAGAGCACAAGTGAGTGTATGTGTGCAAGCAGGGGAGGGGCAGAAGGGGGGGGGATTGGAGAGAGAGAATCTCAAGCAGAATCTGCACTGTCAGCACAGAGCCTGACACGGGGCTCGATCTCATGAACTGTGAGATTATGACTTGAGCCAAAATCCGGAGGGAGTCGCATGCTTAACCTACTGAGCCCCCAGGTGCCCCAAAGATCTTCATCAAAGGTCCTAACATGTCTATCTGTAGAGAGTTATGGGTGCTGCTCCTAAAAGTTGTGGAAACAGGAAACAGAATTTTTCCAGCTCATGATGCTGGAAAAGAGCTGAGTGACACTCAAAGTCAATCAAATACTTAGTTCCCCTGACAAATAGCTTCTTCCATTACCTCAAGAATTAAAACTGACTACCTTTTTTTTTTTTTTTTTTCTTTTTGGTATCTGTATTCCTTCATGAAATTTGGGGGAAATATATCGAAACTGTGCGCTCTGGATTATTCCCATTGGCAGCAGGTAGCTGAGGTAAGAGAGTCATGAACTCTGGAGACATAAAAACCTATTGTGACACAGGCCTCCTTCATTGATGAGCTATGAGACTGACCTTGGCAAATTACTACTTTAAATTTCAGGCCCTCAGGGCACCTGGGTGGCTCAGTCTGTTGAGCCACGGACTTCTGCTCAGGTCATGATCTCACTACTCTTGGGATCTTACTGCTCATGGGCTGACAGCTCAGAGCCTGGAGCCTGCTTCGCATTCTGTGTCTCCCTCTCTCTCTGCCCCTCCCCCCTCGTGCTCTGTCTCTCTCTCTCTCTCTCTCAAAAATAAACATTAAAAAAAATAAATTTCAGGCCCTGTATATTTAAATAGGAAATAATAAGTACCTCATAAGGTTATAATGAGGATTCAGCAAACGAATGGAAGGTCCGTGAGGGCTGGGATTTCTGTTTCATTCAGGGCTGTACCTCTAGTGACTAGAACAGTGCCTGGCACCTAGGAGGGGCTCAATAAATAACTATTGAATGAATGTTTTAATTAATAAATAATATATAAATTATATATGCATATGTTGGAAAATACAGGTTCTCAAAGCATTTATTGAGTGAACTATTTTTTCTCATAAAGCCCTATTGATATTGCAAGAGAATATAATTTAAGCACATTTAATGTGTTTGAAAAATAATGCTCTAAATGTCTAAAATTCCTCTAAGAGGGGGATGTAACTATTCTATGTAAAATAATGCCCATTTTCTCAGATGTCTAAATATGTACTTGGCTAAGTCTATCTTCATTTTATATAAAATGCCTCGCCAATTACCAGTGGAAGGTGACCATTATATTTTGTGATTCAGAAAGCTATGTGCTTCGTGTTAATAATTACTCTTTATAAAAATAATTTTTAGCGAATGGATACGTTTTGCTTTTATGATCAATGAGGCTCGACACACGCCCGGGAGTAAAAATGTATTAGATAGAATGACAATTAATGATAACTGGAAGCAGTAATTTCAGAACCTCAGCAGGAGACTGTAGTATCGAAACTGCCTTCTAAGGAAGTGAGGAAAATGGAATCTTTTATGTATTCTCTTCATGATCAGAGTACCCTTTGATATTAGATCTATCTTTAAAAATGAAACAATTTATTTATTTTTTTCTTTCTTTCCTTTTTCCCTTCCATCCTCCCTTCCTCCCTCCTTTCGTTCCTATAATTTCTATGATTCTTAAGCAGACAAACAAACAAAAAAACAAGCAAAATAACAACAGACTGTGAGAAGCCATCAGTCCTGTCCAGTGGAACAAAGACTAGACCGGGAGACAGGAAACCCTGGTTCTGATTTCGGCTTTGCCAGTGACCTTGGTAACATTGAATAAATCAGTTGACTTTTGTGGGTCTCATGTCCCAAGTGAGATTGCAGATGATTCCTAAGGATGTTTTTATTTTACAAATTAGATGTCCCCCAGTCTAAATATCCATAATAAGCTACTTTTTCTGATCAATTTATGCTTCCTTCCTTCCTTCCTTCTCACATCATTTTATCCCCAAAAGAGGCCTCCCTCAGAAGATGCATTTTTAGAATGGGAGGGAAGAACAAGGTCGTACCTGGTGGTGCTACCATTCGCTGCCACTTCTGAAATAAGCAGGTCTTCAGGCAGTCTCGTGGACTGAGGTTGTAAGTTTTATGTCTCGACATCAGCTCCTGCATTGGCTCCAGTATTACACACAACTGCAAAAAAGTTCAAAGACGTTGGCGTTTCGCTACTTGATAATATTATTTGCAGTAAGTAATGTCAACAGCTGGAAACAATTAGAAAGCTTAAAGGTACTTCTCTTGTTCTCCTGCTTTTGATTTTCTCTGTGCAAGTTTGGAGGAAGAGAAATACTACCAATACCTGATAATGCTCACTTCATTTACTATTATTTATACTGCCATATTATAGCTGAATGTGATTTATACCCGCACACACGCACGCGTGTGCATATCCAAGGACACATTCTGTACAAACTCTTGGGTGGATGTATGTAGCTCTATTCTGAATTCAAATGATTCTTTCTGGTTAAAGAAAAAAAGCTCTCTTCCGTGGAGCACAGCATGCTCTGATTTCTACTCTGGTTTCTGCTGTTGTTCCTGTTTGTATAACCACACACTGTGAGTTACAATGCTAGTTTATGTAGATTACGTGGCAGTGAAAGCCATCTTTTAAACTCTGGAGAACAAAGTGGCAACTGGAAGTACTTTTTTGATCCTCAGTCGTATCAAGGCCCGTGATGAACACTATTTTATTTTTATTCATGTGCTCATTTGTATTTTACACATAATGATAATGTCAGTAACATATGCCCACATTAGTTCAGCGTGGGGGCTTTTTCTGTGGCGCTGCACACTGTTGCTTTCTTCCCTCCTTTGGTTAGATGTTTCAGATTTACTTCGGTCGAAGACATCTGATGACAAAGATTAATGAATGAAACGAGACCGTAAATCCATTTAGGATTGCCTTGAACTTTTCTGAATTCCTTCTCCCGTTGGAAGCTCATCAGAACACTGCCACATGGAGAGTGCCGTATCGAAGAAGACAAAGACCACAACCTGGAATGATGTATCCAGTACTGTTGCAATTACAACCACACAGATATTGGCAATGCACCCTCCCATGTGGAAAAACACTAGTTCATTATGAAAGGCAGATGTGCAATCTCCTCCTTCCTCGGCCCATCGCTCTGACTACCCCCTTCCCTTCTGTCGTTACTCAGCAGACACGTTGGCTTTTATCCACTGGTTTCCCTCTCACCTGGAATTCTCCCCTCCCCTCTTCTTGGCCAAGAATGCCCACTCGTCCTTGCGACAAGGTCACTGCTCCTGTTACGCCTTCGCCTTCATCTCCGGGTTTTGCATCTCCCTACGCAGGCTGAATTGGGTGCCTCTCTATGGTTCTCTCCATGCACCCAGCCCTTTCTGCTTTACGAATGTACTCACCCATGCTGTGCAACTATCTGCTTCTAGTCTTTCTTCCACTTGACCTTGAACTCTTTGAATGCTGAGACTGTGCCTTGTATCTCTGTGTCCCTAGGTTTGGCTCAAGTGAATGGATGCATTTAAGGTGTCTTTAGAAAGACCGGAGGATTTTTCCATGCCAATGTTCCTGAAAGTATGGTCTAGGTAACACTTCCATCGGAACCAAATGAGTTGATAATTAAAAATGCAGGCTTCTAGGGGCACCTACGTGGCTTAAGTCAGTTAAATGTCTGACTTCCTCTCAGGTCACGATCTCGAGGTTTGTGGGTTTGAGCCCTGCGTGGGGCTCTGTGCTGACAGCTCAGAGCCTGGAGCCTGCTTCGGATTCTGTGTCTCCCTCCCTCTCTCTTTCTTCGCCTCCCCCATTTGTGCTCTGTCTCTCTCTCTCTATCAAAAATAAATAAACATTAAAAAAATGCAGATTTCCAGGTTTTTCCCCTTCTGTTTCACTGGGTCTGGAGCTGGGGTCCTGAATCTGCCTTTTGGAAAAGCATGCCCCTGTCGTATTCTGATACAGACTCCCGAAGTCTGCTGCCCTACATATGTGCTAGGCTTTAGAAAAGATACATATAAACAGCAAGACATGTGCAAATTCCCTGTGGTTTCCAGCTTGAATTCCACTCTCTTCTCACTTAACCCCATTTGCCCATGCTGCTCCTCTCTTCTCAAGCCTAAGCATGATAATCAAGATTACCTTCATCTAGAAAACATTGTCTGCTCTTTTTACCTAACAATGATCTAAACTTGACCCAAACCGCTAACTCCATTGAAAGGACAACTGTAATCTCTTTCCCATTGCAGTTTCTCAGGAAGAAGAGAGGAAGACTTCAAAGCCTAAATGACACATGTACAGTGTCAGCCAAAGAGACAAAGCCACTCAACCCTAGTGGATCAGGCTGTCAAGTAATGAGATCTGGATGCGTGATGGTACATCTTCAATCTTGTCTATCTTCTTGCTTATTTGGAGTCCTCCCTGAAACGTAAAGTGTTAGTAAGGAAGACCCCATGAAAGAGGGGAGATTCCTGTGCAATGAGCTCCACATTCCCACACCGTGAAGACTCGATGTGGACATTACTCCATTAAGAATTCCTCGCTGGAAATCAAAGTACGTGTAAGCCATAGATGGCCGCAGGTCTCCCCCAACAGCTGATGCTCAGCAGACCAGAGTAAAGGATTCCATAGTCATCTCTACAAACAGAGATAAGGGCGGATTATCCATCAAAGGAGGACCACTGCGAGATGCAGACCGGGTCGGAAGATGTTTGCATCTATTACTAAGCTAGGTTAGTAAGAAAGGAAAAGCTTTCAGGGAAGTTCTAAGGGCTGGGAAAACATTTTTTTAATTAAAAAACCCCACAACGTTAAGTTTTCAGGCCGTTTCCTTTTGGCCCGTTCCCCGTTCTTGAGAAATGGGTGTATAGTGGTGGTAAAATACATAGGAGGCGAGAGGTCTAGGTATGGATTTTAATTCTGCACTAGGTATGCACCCTTGGGGGAGTCCCTGAAGAGTGCCGGGGCTCCGTCTCACCTGCAAAACAATACCCATCTTGTGTGTTGTTGTGAGAATTTGAGGTAGTATGTCTGACACATCAGAGGTCAACAAACAGTAGATATTACAATTACGTGTTAACACGTACAGCACAGACAGTCAAACAGATGACATTTCTATTACTTCACATCCACAAGCATTTACTGCGCTTTCTTCTAAGTGTCAGGCACTCTTGCTTTGGCGCTGGGGACCTAATGAGGAGAATAGGATCTCTGCCCTCACGGAGTCTTCGGCCCCCTTCGGAATGATTTCAGGATAGTAAGAAAACTCCCAGAGTTTCCACGTCAAGCATCTCCGGGAATCACATCTCTGTGAAGCAAGTATTTTCGTTACATGACAAGTCAGATGGCCAAAGTGACCTTTGTGGACCCAGAGGGGCCCTGGGCAGGATACATGCTGGCACACAGGAGAGTTGCCTTTATCCTGAGAACCTGCGAGCTCATCATCTACTTCTTTTTGTGGTGCCTTCCTTTCCTTTCCTCTCTGGGCTTTGGGGCAGCATTTTTTTTTTTTTCAGGTGCTAATCCTCAGGATTGATCCCTCCCCCTTTAATGTAAAAATACTTTCCCATCACGGCAACCCACCCCAAAGGAATTCGTATCTCTGAATACTAATCAGGAATCCCCGAAGCCATGTTTTTGCCTTCCGGGGGAGGGTTCCCAGGATGGAGAGGCAGCCTTCCCCTGGATTCCTGTGTGCAAACAAGCGAGCCTGCTGTGGAGGTGCGCTGGCTTTGCTGGGCTGCATGCTGTAGGTGGCAGAACTAACTCAGACAAGAGCCTGCCTTCTCAAGCAGCAAGCCAGTGCCTTCGGGCCACAGCCAAGGCCTGGGGCGTTATGAAACGAGATCAGGAAGACAGCTGGGGGAGCGGGTTCCCGCAGCCACTGGCCAGTTCCTTCTGGAGCCAAGATTCCTGCTGTCCCTGGGGTCTCGGACCCCCCTGAGAAGCTGGTGCAGGCTAGGCAGGCTAGGCAGCCTCTCGAATTTTGTACAAAATATCTGGAGGTTTATGAACCCTCTTATACTCCCAACCATAGACTCTAGGGAAAGAGTTCCCTGTGTGTCATAAGTGTAAACCAGGCTACGGTACACGTGCCTTTTGCTCCACCCCATGCATGCACACGCGCGCACACACACACGCATCAGTCGACTGCATGTTAATGGAGCTAAGCATAGTAACAGAGTCCTTTGATTTAGAGGCACAATTTCATATGCAAACTTGGACCTGCTGCAAACGTCTTAGTGGTTGGGTCCCTTTGCCTGAAGAGGAAGGTCCCAGACAGCATTTGTGCAACTTCTGTAGCACCTTGCGTGCAGGGCTCTCATTTAGTTTGGTTTCCTCCAGTGGTGGTGTTGGGGGAGGGGGGGGGGTACCAGGAGGAATTCTAGAACACTGTGGAAGGGGGCAGGAGTCAGCAAGGCTTGAGATCTCATTTTGAGTACGAAGCCCCTGAACGTCCAGCTAGGATCCCAAAGAAAGCTATCGCCCACCCCAGCAAAGCTGCAAGGACACCTTTTTGCAGATTTAGTGAGAATTTTAAGCTAGGTTTGATCTCCTTATGCTTCTGACTTCATGTTCTGGGATTCTGGCCCCAGCACTGACCCTTGGGTATGGAATCAATGCCTGTAGCTACAACAGTGACTTGCTGGGTGAGTAAAAGGATAGATGGATGGAAGGATGGATAGATGGGTGGATGGATGGATGCGTGGATGGATAATGAACAGCTTGGCCAGATTTATAGCAAGGAGTCATTTGCTAATAGCAGACAAATCAGGCATCGTCCCGGGGGCTTAGAGGTGATGAATTTGTCCATTTGATAAATAACCAATTGCCTCCTCTATACAGAAGGCTTTGCACAAATGCACATGCATGTACTCAATTACTACATGTCCAGACCAGGTAGGAAGATCTCAGCTAGTCCTGGGACTTGTCACAGTAACAAAGGGCCGAGCAAATGTAGACAGTGTTGTGTTTTGCTTTGTTTTCATCGGACGGTTCTCCCGGAGACATTTGATTCTCCTTGTTCTTCTTGTTCAACTCCCTGCCCAAAGCCAGTCCCAGAAATAGGTGATGCTTGTCAGAGGCGGCTCTGGCGAGGAGAAAGCTAACGCCCTGGGGCTGGCAGTTGGCTAACTCCCAAACCTAGGTCCCGTCTACTGCCAACATTCTGATCCACTCTTTTCTGGATGATGGATGACATCCTCTGAGCCTGAGCCACCTAGTCTTTGTATATGGGTTTGCCCAAGGTTACTCTTTCAATGCCAGCTCAGGCCTTTCTTCATGTTGTGCTTTTCACCTAGAAGACCTCCCCTCATTCCCAGTCCTTTTAACCAGAGGTTGGCAAGCTATAGTCTGTAGGCGGAATATGGCCATGCTTACGCAATGTTGGTAGCTGCTTTTGTGAAGTGACACCAGAATTGAATCGTTGTGACAGCATTCATATAGTCCGCAAACCTGAAAGTATTTACTATCTGGCCTTTCACAGAAAGATTGCTGACCTCTCTTCTAAACCGGTGCTGCTCAAAGTAGGTGGTCTACAAACTCTTTGTTGTGTTTCCGTGACAGGATAAGCAGCTTGAGGCACAGTGTAATTCAGTTCACTGCTTCCTTCACTAAGAAAATCTTATGTCAAAAAAAAAAAAAAAAAAAAAAGTCAGATGAACTAAACAATGTGTTCAACGATGCAGTTGATTTATATTCCAGAGCAAGCTTCCTTGAGTTTACAGTCTGGTACTGGCCTGAAAACCACATTTGAGTCATACCAATATGACCATTAATGTCCTCCAAGGTCCAGCTCAAAGCCCACATCTGTCTTTGACCATCCCCACCCACAAGGGACTTCTGCTTCTATAGCACTTATTACGAATCTAGGTACGTCCTCGTGTTTATATTTGCATTGGGAATATTCCTTTCCTGTGGACTTGTTTCATCTGCTTATCTATAGCAAGCCATATTTCACTTTTCTCTCCCTTCTGTTTAACACAGTATTAGGCATACTCAAATATTTGCTGAGTCGTAACTTAATAATCACGGTGGAGTATCTAACCTATGCCTGTCCCTGGAGTACGTACCTGACGTATATTAGATCATTAACCCTCACCAGCTACTGGCCCACTTTCACAGGTGAGGAAACTCAGACTCAAAGCCATTAAGTCACCTAGAGCTGATAGTAAAGAGTGTGATTCCTATACCGTACCCAAGGTTTTACAGCTATTCAAAGGGCAGAGAAGAGGTTCGTAGTCAAGTCTGCCTGATTCCAATGATGTGTTCTTAACAACAAACTGTTCTGTTATCTACCTTTCTAAATATGAGTGGCTTAAATCGCTACTAAGATACCAAGTTCAAAGGCTCTCTCATTGTGAGGTGCCTGGGTGGCTCAGTCAGTTCAGCGGCTGGCTCTTATGTGCAGGTCAGGTCATGATCTTGCAGTTTGTGAGGTCAAGCTCTGTGATGACAGTGTGGAGCCTGCTTGGTATTTTCTCTCTCTCTTCCTCTCTCTCTGCCCCACTTGTGCATGCTCTCTCTCTCTCTCTCTCTCAAAATAAGTAAATAAACTTAAGAAAAGACCTCATCCTTAAAACATGCGTGTGTGCGCGCACACACACACACACACACACACACACAGGCTCTCATTGCCTTTATATGTCTCCCTATACACGGTATTGACCTCTATATAGAGAGGTAGGTCATACATGAGGGGTGCAGGCTTTGGAACCAGATTCATGTGGGTTCAAATCCCCAAGTGTGCCATTTACTACTGTGTTCTTGGCCAAGAATTTAGCCTCTTTGAATCTGTTACCTCATCTGTAAAATGGGGATAATGATACTTATCTTTGACAGTTTGAAATAACGTATTTAAATATTTAATGCAATGGCTGGCACAAGGCCAGTACTCAAAGGATGGAAATTGGTATTATGATAAATACTAGTGGCATCAATGGCTCCTCTGAGCCAGATCAATGTGTGATGTGATTGGTTAGCTACTGGGGAGTAAATCATTTGGTCTCCTTGAGACTTAGGGGGTCACTAGATATAATATTCCAAGGGGTGTTAATTACAATTACATTGCATTTTAGCGGCTGATGTCTCTGATAAAAACCCATTTTTAGAATTCAGTGATAAATACAAAATGTTCGAATCCACAAACCAGAGGTTTTTTTTGCCCCTGCTCCTCCTCCTCCAGTAACTTGCTCCTCTGGCTAAATTTGAATTAAAAAGATATCAGAGTGTGGGGGTGATTAAGAAATAAACTCTTATCTAAGGTGAAGGAGTATCTCTTAATTAAGAGACATATCACAGAAATATATTTTACATTAAAACAATAGAAAGATACAGAGAATCTAAAAGAAAAACAAAACGAGACAAAAAAAAAAAAAAAAACAAAGCAAAATAAACAGATAATCACACCTAGAAGCAGATAAGAATGAGTAACAGACATCCACATGAGTAAAACCCACTGTGCCTCAGAGGATGAGAAACAAGAGAGAAGGAAATGCTTTCCCTTAGAAGCTAGGCAATTCTAAAACATCAGATTATGATTTGGGTTTATTTCCTGATAGGATTAAAGGTAGATTGGTTGTCAAATTCAAAACATTCTCTCTCTCTCTTTTTTTTATCTGAAGATTCAACCAGGGGAGCCTTTGCCTCTTCTCAACTGTTTTGCAAATTGATTGCGGGGAAAGTTATCACATCCAGCCCTGGAGAAGGCAGCCTCTTCTGCTCTGGGAGAGGAGGTGGGTGGTGGCCCGGGGGAGCTGACTTTCCCCAGCAGCAGCTGCCACCTCAGGAGCCATCCTCCTTCCAGAGCAAGCAGGCCAGCCATGCACATCTCAGTATCTATGCCTTGATCTCCATTTTGAGGCCACCAGAGAGGACTCCTGTGTGCGACCACTGGCTGCTTTTCTCACCACCCCCATCAGAAAAACGCGGAGCTCGGAGGCCCCAACAGACTAGCCACACTCAGCGTTTCTGTCGTACCTGTCAGGTCAAGGAACAGAAGGTTCAAGGCCCTGGAAGTACATTCTCTATCCTTCTGATCCTATGGACTTGATTTTCCCACCATGTCATTTGGTATGGGCACCCCCTTCCATAGTGCCCCTTCCTTCCAGCTCTGTATTGACGAGGACAGACCCCTGCACACTATTTACCAGCTCTTTTGCCAACAGGCTTCACGTGAGGTTGGGCCGGCTGGAGGCACCAGGGAGAATGGAGGGAAGTGGGTTGGGTTAGTTTCCTAGGGCAGCCGTCACGAAGTGCCACAAACTGGTGGCTTTAGCCAACAGAAATGTATTTTCTGTCAGTTCTGGAGACTGGGCGTCTGAAACCAAGGTGTTGGAAGGGCCACACTCCCTCCAAAGGCTCTAGGGTAGAATTCTCCCTTGCCTCCCCCAGCTCCTGTTGCCTCCCCCAGCTCCTGGTGTTTCCTGTCTTGTAGCTACATCACTCCAGTCTCTGCCTCTGTCCTCAAGTGGCTTTTTCCTCTACGTCTCCGTGTCTGCTCCTCTTCTGATGAGGACAGTGGCCATTAGATTTCCCAGTAAGGACACACCATGAGGTTCCAGGTGAACATGGATTTTGGGGAGATACCGTTCGATCTACTACATGGGCAAAGAAAGAAGGAAGGGTATTTCTTGTCTTCTCTGGTTCAGACGGCCTCTCTCTCCCACAGCTGTCACCGGAGGTCCTATAGCTTCTATCAGGTGGCAGGCAGTAACACCTCTTGCTTTGTCCCCTGGAGTGGCAGTTGCTACTCTTGGGGTTGTCTCATCTTCTGCTGGCTTTTCCACCTCCAACATCTTTGTACATAATTCACCATTTTAATTTCCTCTATGAAATTACTTGGTAATTACTGGATAGACTCTGATTGACATTGTGGTTTGTAAGAAATTAGGTAATATATAAAAGATGTAGGACTTTGGGTGTAAGGAGGCATCACGTGTAGTGGGGTTGAGCATGCAAATTCAGCTTGGCTTCAGATTCCAGCTATTTAATAACTGAGTGACCGTGGATGAATTATTCAGTCTCTTGGTGTTTCAGGCTTCCCATCAGGAAAGTTGGGATAACCATAGTACTCAACTAACTGGGTTGTTAGGAAAAACAAGAAAATCCACTTAAAGTACTTACCTGGGTCCTATTCCTAGCATATGGAATGTGCTCTGTGCGTGTTTATTATGATGGGGTATAACCAAGCTGGGGGCCAGGGGCTTTCTGGAAGACATTTTGAAACTTGTCAAGACATACTTGTTAAAAATTTACAGATGTTTCTTGCCCTATGTATATGTGTATGTATGCACCCAGCCTAAACATTAGACTTTGGTGAAACAAGGGACATCTCAAATGTTTAGTCAATTTGCATTTCCTATAAATACCTTGTCCTGACCACTGGGCCATTGCCTCAGATACCCTGTCCAGGTGTTCTGCCAGCATCTCTAAGTTCTACAGCATGGTCCTGGAATGTTTCAAAGGAAAGAGAAAAACTCTGCTTGGAAATACTCTACAATGATTAACAAACATTTAAGGAGTTCTGTCCGTCACTTGTAGGGCTCGGAGTAAATTTCAGGTAAATTTTAAAAATTCTTCTTGACCCAATGGTGTGCCTTTGGATGAGTCAGATAGTGAAAATGAACACCAGTGGCTCAGGATTATGAAGGGGCCTCCTGCAGACACTGTCTCTTTATTGCCCATGACTGTATTAGTCAGGGTTCTCCAGAGAAATAGAACCAATAGGAAGTGCATGCTTCCTGTGTATTTTAAGGGATTGGCTTTCCCACGATTGTAGGGGGCCAGCAAGTCTGAAATCCAGTTTCCACGGGCTGGAAACTCAGGCAGGAGTCAGTGCTTCAGTCTAGAGGCAGATTTCCTTCTTCTCCAGGAAACCCCAGTTTTGCTTTTAAAACTTTCAACTTCGGGGGCGCCTGGGTGGCTCAGTCAGTTAAGCGGCCGACTGCAGCTCAGGTCATGATCTCGCGGTCCGTGAGTCAAGTCCCACATCAGGTTCTGTGCTGACAGCTCAGAGCCTGGAGCCTGTTTCAGATTCTGTGTCTCCCTCTCTCTGACCCTCCCCCGTTCATGCTCTGTCTCTCTCTGTCTCAAAAATAAACTTAAAAAAAAAAAATTAAAACCTTCAACTTTGTCAACAAAGCTCACCCAACAGTAAATCTATTTTACTTCCAGTCAGCTAGTTATAGATGATAAACACACCTACACAATATCTTCATAGCAAAACCTAGATTAGCATTTGATGAAGTAACTGACACTATAGCTGCTATGAACTGAATTTGGCCCCTCAGATTTATATGTTGAAGCCTAACCACCAATATGACTGTATTTGGAGAGAGGGCTTTTAGGGGGCAGTTAAGGCTAAATAAGACTGTCATCTGACAGCCCGGTGGCCTTGTAAGAAGAGGAAGAGACACTGGAGAGCTCTTTCTCTGTGTGCACATGCTGAGGAAAGACTAAGCAGGAACGCAACAAGAAGGTGGCCATCTGCAAACCAAAAAGAGAGCTCTCACCAGAATTGAGCCTGTGGTCAGAGTTGACCATGATTTTGGACTTGACGGCCTCCGGAATTATGAGAAAACAGACTTCTCTTGCTTAAGGCACCCAGTGTATGTTTTTTTTTTTAATTTTATTTTTTTAATTTACACCCAAATTAGTGTATAGTACAACAATGATTTCAGGAGTAGATTCCTTAATGCCCCTTCCCCATTTAGCCCATCCCCCCTCCCACAATTCATGCACATTGTAATTGTAGTAACTTGGGTAGCAGGGATGTGGTGGTGAACACTGCACAATCCCTCCCTGGAAGCCTCCATCCAGAAGGGAGACAGGTGATAAACGAGACTTCTAGTAACCCTCTGTTTGTTCTCCATATTTAAGAGTCTCTTATGTTTTGTCCCCCTCCCTGTTTTTATATTATTTTTGCTTCCCTTCCCTTGTGTTCATTTGTTTTTGTGTCTTAAAGTCCTCATATGAGTGAAGTCATATGATATTTGTCTTTCTCTAACTAATTTCGCTTAGCATAATACCCTCCGGTTCCATCCACGTAGTTGCAAATGGCAAGATTTCATTCCTTTTGATTGCTGAGTAACACTGCATTGTACATATATACCACATCTTCTTTATCCATTCATCCATCGATGGACATTTGGACTCTTTCCATACTTTGGCTATTGTCGATAGTGCTGCTATAAACATGGGGGTGCATGTGCCCCTTCGAAAGAGCACACCTATATCCCTTGCATAAACACCTAGTAGTGCAATTGCTGGTCGTAGGGTAGTTCTATTTTTAGGTTTTTGAGGAACCTCCATACTGTTTCCCAGAGCGGTTGCACCAGCTTGCATTCCCATATGGTATTTTTTTAAGGCAGACTGAGCAAACTAAGACAATGGCCTAGCTAAGCTGACACATAAAACTTCCAGTTTCCCACTAGATGGTAAAGAACTGGAAAGCTGGGTTGTGTCCTGTTTCTTTCATTCATTCATTCATTCATTCATTCAATATTATCTCGCACCAAGCAATGGATCTAATGTTTGTGGAATGAATGCATGCTTGAATACATGAATATGACCGGATGGAGAACAAACCCAAAAAAGGTGATTAGACATCCGCAAACAGGTCAGCTCTTGCTTCACGCACGTTGTAATTGTAGTAACTTGGGTAGCAGGGATGTAGCGGTGAACACTGCACAATCCCTCCCTGGAAGCCTCCATCCAGAAGGGAGACAGGTGATAAACGAGACTTCCAAATGGATTGGCTACTATAAAGGAGAAGGATGAGGGCTGTCAGGAAAAGTTGTCAGGAAGAACTGATATTTAAGTTGAGACCTAAAAAAATGACTGAAGCGTCGGCCAGGCGAAAGAAGAGGCAGCTAGGACAAAAGTTGGGTGGACATCTTCAGCAGGGGGAATACAGATGTGACTGCAAGAGAGGACACGGTGTTGGAGACGGGGAATGATTGGAACGGAATCCTTGGAATGACTGGATTCCATGATGGAATCAGGGAGCCAGCGACAGTGGCGAGGCAGGGGTCAGGTTTGTCAGGGCCTCAGTTTCCGGCCACAGCAGAGCTGAGAGGTGCAGCTGATACAGGTGAGGGCATTCCGCGCATGACGTGGCCCCACCGGTGCCATCAGCGTGGACGCTGCAATATGGTGCATATCACACTGTTTCTCTTTCACCCACGTTTCCTAAGCATGAGAAAAGCATCACCACTCTTTTGATGTGTTTGGCTACACAAAAGCACCAAATATCCCCGAAGGCAAATATTGGCTGCTCGGAGGCTCCCGGCGGTGGAGACCGCCCCCCAGGCTGAGTGCCGTTGATCACAGCGCTGGGGGCCTTTGCGCTGGTCCGCGCTGGTCCTCACCGGAAATAGGGAGCATTTGTAGCGTGCTGGTTATTTCTCCCAAGGAACTAAGAGACTGTGCACTTACAACGAGGTAACATTTAAGCACTAGCATTTATAAATGGGGCCTAATAATCTTAATACTGCGAGCAGGGGAATCTGGATACGGTCCTTGGGAGCCGTCAGTGACAGTTTCCAAGGAACAGGGCTATCTTGTTCGTGCAGTTATAATCCCTCCTGAACATTAACTGTGTGGTGATGCCTGCCTCCCACCCTGGTACAAATACCCACAAGGCTGTTAAAGACAGCATTGTGCTCTGGGGTGCGGGCCAGCATCCCCATGGCCACCGTTTAGGGCAATGTGGGGATAGGGACTTCTTGGCCCTGAGCACCCAGTGCATGGCTGTGTTTTGAATGCCTGCCTGCCTGCCTTCTTGGGAGTTTCTGCCAGGCAACGGCCCTCCAGCTCCGCTCCGACTCAAAGGAAGGAGCAATTGTTCAGCAATGCAGCGTTCAGCTGCTCGGTTGCTCCCGCCGGCCGCGATCAGGTGCACCTGTGGAGCCTATAAATGCAGCCTTGTCCCCACCCAGGAACAGAGGTGAGGTTGGCGAAAAGCAGGGTTCATGCAGACGTCGGCGATGCCGTGTGAAAATGGGGTTGGCAGAGATTGGGATGCATTCATTCGTTCACTCATTCAACACATATTTATTGAACTTGTACTAGGTGCCCCCTGTTTGGTCCAGCTGCTCAGATTGTGGTAAACAGAAATGAAGAAAATCACTGCTCTTATGTAACAACATTCCAGGGAAGGAGACAGATAAAGAGATAAGCACGTGATATATGTCAGCGACAAGTATCAAAGAGCAAAAGCAAGCAGGGAAAGGAGGTAGGACATGTGAGAGTTGGGAGGGTTTAGAATCTGGGTACTCTGGCTAAAGTCACTGCTTGGAGGGGTGGCTCGGCAGAGGTGTCCGGGCCCTAACCCCTGGAGTCTGGGAATATGTTAGGTTACGTGGCAAAGGGAATGAAAGTTGCCCATCAGCTGATCTGGGGAGGGAGCGATTAGTCTGGATTATTCAGGTGGGTCCAATATCACAAGAGCATCTAAAAGCAGAAAAGGGGGCACCTGGTGCCTCAGTCGGTGAAGGGTCCGACTCTTAGTTTCCACTCAGGTCTTGATCTCATTGTCATAGGATCGAGCCCCACATTGGGCTCTGCCCTGACAGTGTGTGGAGCCTGTTTGGCATTCTCTCTCTTCCCCTCCCCTGCTCTTATGCATACGTGTGCCTTCTCTCTCTCTCTCTCTCTCTCTCTCTCTCTCTCTCTCTCAAAAATAAATAAACTTAAAAAAAAGTGGAAGAGGGGATCAGAAAGGAGAGTCAGCATGAGAAGGACCTGAGGTGACCTTGGGGCTTTGAGGACAGAAGGGGGTCAAGAGCCAAGGCCTTGGCTCTAGGTGGCCTCTAGAAACTGGACAAGGCAAGGAAAGAGATTCTACCCTAGAGCCTCCAGAAAGGGAACACAGGCCTGCCAGCACCTTGAGTTTAACACGGTGAGACCCATGCCAAGATTTCTAATCTACCGTAAGATAATAAATCTGTAATTTGTCCGTGCAGCAATAGAAAACTATTACAATCACCCAGAAAGTGACATCAGAGTAAAGATCTCTGGTGAGGTTATCATATTTGGCAAATAAAAATAGAGGGTGCCCTGTTACATTTGAATCTCAGCTAATAAAGAATAATTTATTATAATAATTAAGAAATAGAATAGTAATTTATTCATTTTTTATCTGATATTTAAATTCACCTGGGAATCCTCTATTTTATCTGGCAATTTTAATCTCAGAGGAAACTAGGAAGAGGGGATTTTTGGGGGGAAAAACACTTCAGGCGGAAGGAACAGCATTCTGAGTAGAGGGAACAGAAAGGGCAAAGGCCTGGGAGCTTTGAGAAACATCTAGGAGAGAAATATGGCAGCCATGGTGAGAATGAGAACAGGAGAGAAAAGGAGTCCAGAGAGGTTGTGAGGTGTTGAATCATGAAGGTCATCAGGAGGATGTTGGCCTTTGGTCTGAGTGGGATGAGAAGACATTGGAGGGCTTGGGGCAAGGGAATGCTGATGTTTGGGGTCTCTGGAGAATGGAGAGATGCTGACTGTAAGCGACTTGAGGACAAGGTCTAATCCACTTTTGCATTGCCCTGGACCTAGCACAGAGGTAGGTTATCAAGCACCGTGGAGCTGGGAGGGCAGCAGGCCCTTTAAGGTATAACTCAATGCTGGGCCACCTGCAGAAAGGTATAGGGACATGTGTGGTAGGAAAGGGGAAGATTTTAAGAGGAAAGAAGTGGTTCTTCAAGAGAAATCCGAAGCATGTAGGGAGATCTGTAAGGATGGGGAAAGGACACGTGTGCGGGGACTTCCCGGAGGCAAAGACATTATGCACAAAGCTGGATATGACTCCGGAACTCAAGTGTTAAGAAAACTCAGGAAAGAGCATCACGTCCACCGTCTACTCCAGTTAATTCCGAGCAGCAGAGTCTAAACCAGGACGTGAGGAAGCCAGATTTCAACTCTTCAAACACGTGAAGGTTTCCTCGAAAAAGTTACAAGAGGGAAGAGAACTGTGATTATAAAACTTTTTGTAGCAGCCTGCTAACCTGTCACCCACTACCCCGAAACATGGCGGGCACGTGGTATTCATGCCCGTGGGTTTTCTCCCTTCATCTTCTAGTATGTCAACTACATACAGATGAGGAACGGGAGAGCAGAGAGGGTGGGTTACTGGCCCAAAGTCACAGAGCTTTCAGGGATTCCTTAGCTTTGACTTCCTTGCCTTAGCCCCCAAACCAACCAGTTACTCCCTCTCTTACCTTTAAGCCCATGCTTACGAACACGTCTCTATCACCCAGCATTATAACAAGCTGCTTCCCTAACAAGACTGGGATTCTGGTGGAGTTGCCCACCTTTCCATCACCAGAAATTGGCACTGAGTAGGCAATCATAAAAATGAATTGATACCGAATGAATGAATGAATGAATGAATGAAATGTCCTCTAAGTCTCAATGCACATATTTCAGTGTAAAAAGACTGATGAGGCCGGGCCGCAGGTAGAAGCAGGTGTTTTTTCCTTCCTTCTCAGCACTGAGAAGGCACTGAGGCTCCTGCCCCTTTGCTACTTTTCTTCTGGAGTTACGTGAAAACTTGAAGATGCATCGCCTCTAATTTCCCTGTGCTTATTTTCCCACAGTGGGTATTAAAAGTCTCAAAAGGGATCACAGATTATAGTTCCTGTTTTTATTTTTTCCTTCATCTATCTACAGTTCTGCACACTGGAAGCTTCCCTTCCTTATCTTTCTTCATGTGCTTGTCTAATTGTTTTCCTTTCACTTCTGTGCTCCAAGAACATCTCTGGACCCTTGACAGAAGATCTGTATACAGTGATTGAAAATCTGCTCCTGTTCTAGCCATTAAATTGATCTAGCCTGCTGGGGCTTCAGCCTCCATTCTTTTCGTGTGTGTGTGTGTGTGTGTGTGTGTTGAAGAGAGTTTTATGGGAGACATCTGCCTGACCTTGCCCTCTTTGGCCCTTCGACGTGAGAAAGAATGTGTTCCTCAGGCCCTCTGAGAACAGTGAGGAGCTTGGGGTGAGCATCTTCAGGGGAGCTGGTGGGACCAATTAGCAGAACTACCACGGGGGCCTTCCAGCAAGAAATCACAAAACCTAACTACAAGTTCATACTAGGCTACCACATTTGGATGGAGTCACAGAGTCTCAAATTATTTATAAATCAGTAAGCAGATAGCACGAAGCTCCTAAAATGACAGGCTTTTGAAAGCTGGAAATCTCTTAGCCGTTTTTACAGCCGTGGAGACAAAACTTCATAGGGTTCAAGAAATTCTGCCTGGTCTCACACCATTGTGTTGCGGTCAGCCGGGGAACTGTGGTTCTTTTCTCTTCTTGCTCAGGGTCTGTGCTTTCCATCACACTGTGACACTTGGTAAGGTGTTCTCCTTAACAAATAGGACATTTTCTTTTGAGTCTGGTTTCTGCCTTCTTGGAAAATTCTTGCAACCTGAGATTCTCTCATGGCATCCAGAACTTTCTGTGTTGCTCTGCTGTCATGTGTGGGCAAATCTCAGTTTGGCCCCTAGGAGAAATAAATTCCCCAGGGGTACCATGCAAGCGGTATCTCCATGACCCTCATGATCTGAGGCAGAACCTAATACCCTAAGTCCTGAAGAAGTATCAGATCATTTTGGTTAAAAGCACATATTCATTTGGTGTGAACACAGACAGGTTGAGGGACATCATTTTTCGCATGATTAAAGCACGATTAAAGCCTGGAGAACTTCCCAATGTGACAAGTTCCCATTTCCCCCTCAGAAATGCTCTCAAAGTTTGTTCTTGAATTCTGTTCACCTGAGCCACTGTCAAAAAATCCTAAAAAAGGCCATCCACTATTTTGGGGGGTCTAGCACACGACCAGTCGCTGTTACCCCATTTAAATTTCCCAATAGCTTAGGTATTACTATCTTCATTTTAGCTTAGGTATTACTGTCTTCATTTTGCAGATGAGTAATCTGAGATAAAATTTATCTCATTTTATCTTAACCAAAAGTGGATTAGGACTGATTATCCCCATTTCCAGAGGCTACCATCAGAGTTTTAGAGAAGCTAAGTGCTTTGTCCCCAGACCCGCAGCTAGACGTTAACGGAGCCAGATGTGAGCATAACTTCTTTAAATCCTATATCCAGAAAGGTGCTCAACAAATAGCAGGTGCTCAATTAACATCACCCGAAGAAATGAATTATCCCAAAGGCCACATTCTTTCCACGACCCTCGACTATTGCAAAGCTGCTACCTCTTCCTTTGGCACATGGTTTTGAAACCAAGGCTGATCAAAAGGCATCCTGCCAAGTTCTTGTTTCTCAGGCTGGCTCTCGGCTGCCCGGTTCCTCCATTACCTCCCTGTAACCCTTGGCTCCCAGCGGTATCTTTCGGAAGCAGCCTAGGAAATGACAATTTCCCAGTCTGCCATCTTTCTTCGCTATCTTGTGCGAAGCTGCAGAATGACATTTCCTTCCTCTTAATTTCTCCAAAAGGCAAACAACACATTATTCAGAGGTTCTGCGTCAACTCCAAACACCTGATATGTCTGATATGCAAACTGTTCACTTTTTCTGTTTGTGCAGCATTGAGACCTTATCACTCTTGCCGCTCTTCATTTTGATTATGAAATGCATCCCCTGTCCCTCTTCACCTGTGTCCTTGGCAGCCCCCTCAGGTTCACATGGCTTCTCAAATGCTATTTGTCTTGTTCGAGTTCTTCGGGGTCCAAAATAAATCATGGATTTAGGGAAATCATCACTGTATCATCCAATGCTTGAGTGCTGGCATGGCTGATAGGCAGGCAGACATTCCAACCAGGGATGGGGGTTCGGAAAACCTTACTATCGGAAAACTTTTTATCTAGGAATTTTCTGTCCAAAAGCACCCAAAGAGGATGTAATTTTGTAAGTCGTCATATAAGGAAATATGCCAATCAATCATTTTTCCATGGCCACTTTGCAGTTCAAACTGATGAAGGAAAGGAGAATAGGACAATAATATGAGTGCAACACAGTTTTCATTTAGGGAGAAGAAAAGGCTCTAATAAAGGCTCTTCTGGGGATTCATTCTAGCTTGGCAGGATCATTTTGTTCACTAAAAATAAACAGAGATTATGCATAGCTAGGGTTGTGGGGGGAAAATCTGCTTCTGTTTTTATCTTTCTCTCTCCACTTTTCCTTTTCCTTTTTTTTTTCTTTTAATTTTCAGTATGCCAAAAAAGAAGGTTTCGGGAGAATAAAAAAATGATAGATTTCAGGCATCATGATTTTTTCTCCGGGAGCACGCATACACACACACACACACACACACACACACACACACACACCCTTCCATGTTTCTCTACCATGGCTAAAGCAGAAATGCAGTGTTTTTCACAGAACTGATGCTATTTTTAGACTAAATTGTAGGAAGTCTGCAGCATAATAAGTGGACAAGAAGCACAGAACCACGGTGCGGGGTAATATGCCAACGCAAAAGCTAGCTTGGCCTCTAGCCAATGAACTGTGATTCGATGTTGCAGCAATGAAAGTAAAAACACCGCTTACAAAGGAATGATTAATAAGCTGACAAACTTCCAGGCATTTATTTCCTATTTCTTAGTGCCAGCTATATGAATACTAGCATATTTTCAACTTTATTAGTAAAGTCTTACAGCCTGCTAGTCTTTGGTGTGTACATGGAGGGCTTCTTAAATCGGCTGCAAATCATCTGCAGTGGTGAACATTTGATAAACATAGCTTTTCCCCCCGCCACCCCCATCACCCTGTAGACCAGGTCTGTTTATTTGTCTCCATGACACCTTACACTGAACAATAACTATTACGTTTCCCCAAACCCAATGCTGGAGGAAATCTTCTCCGACACAGGGATTAGCATCTGGTGGTAGCTGGTCCACGGGCCAGTTAGTGTGACTTTTCTGGGTCATGATTGTTATGGGAGAGTTCTGCCCCTCACGGTGACAAACCGCTCCCTCCATGTGTTAGTTAGACATCCTTTGGACGTCAGCCACTTCCTACAGAGGGAGCCAGTCGATAGACTCCAATCCACTCTCTTGGATAAACTCGTGATTTTAGTCATCTGGGGAGATGGAGTAAAATGAGGAATTAGGGATGGAATTAGGGTGACTATCTCAATCCACTTTGCTTGGCATTGTTCCAGAGTTTAAAAGTGGGAGTCCCACTTCCCAGGCAAGCTCTCAGTCCCATCCAAATGGGACATTTGGTTACCCTAGATCAAAGAGTCACCAGCTTGGCCCTATGAGAAGCCGGGAAGGGGCTTAAGCTTTGGAGTCAGATCTAAGTTCAAATCCCAGCTGGGGTCTACCAACTCTGTAACCCTGGTAAGATTTCCACGTCCTCAAGCCTCAGCAGTACCAAAATGCAGTAACGATGTCGAGTCTTAGACGGTTATGAGGTTTACGTAAGATACGGTATTTAAGCTGTAGAACACAGTGCCCTCCCTCCAGCCCATCCACACGCCACTTCTGAAGTTATAAAACCATTCATGTCTGTAAAAATGAAAATAATAGCGGCTACCCCACAAATCTGAGGGGACAGAGCAATATCGTGTGTGTAAAAGTGTCTTCTCATTCAAGAAACAGCAAACTTTAGAACCCAGGTCAATGGGCTCCAAAGTGGTTTGAAATACACTCTCAAGAGAGCGTACTAAAAAAGTGACAATGAAAGACAGAGCAAAACCATATCTTCTGTGGCGTTCTCCTCCTTTTGATTCTGAATGTGGTTTTGTTCTTATCCATAAAGTTGGAAGTTCTCCTGGAGAGCAAGACTCACGGAGAAGGCCAGCCCCCAGCACCATCTCCTGGACACCAACAGAGGCCTTGTCTAAGGACATCACCCTGGCTGGACAGATGGGTGCTTATATAAAAGGCCCTGACCTCCAATAAAATTCCATTTTGGGGTTACAGAAAAACAACGATTGCTAGGAAGTCAAAATTTGTAATTAAATGTATTCAAAGGGAGTACAGATTAATGCCTCTAAGCAAGAGAGTATTTAATGCTTACGGACCAGCTCATGCTAAAGCAAAAATGTCGCTGCCAGCAAAGCTTTTAAGTATTGATATTTCCTGCATTAATAATACTCTAAACCACATTCATAACAATATAATTAGCAACACAATTCATGTCATACAGCACACGAGGACTCTGCATTATTAATTGCGCCAACAGAGCCTTTTTGCTGAGCACCAATGCTCTAATTTTAGCCTTCAAGGTAAACGATCCTAAACTCGGGGGTGGGGGCGACACGCAGAGAATGAAGTCTCCGCACAGTTCATGTCTCTCTGGTGATCACTAAATAACAGTGAATGTTCTGTCCACAGAGCCTTCGGGGATGACACCCGTTTTAAAGCCCAAGCCTGAGTGAATTTGGCTGCGTTCCCAAATGTTCTATGTAGCAAAATAAGACCGATGCCCTAGCATTGCTTATTCAACTTCAGATTCCATCTTATGACCCGCAGGACATCATGATACTTTCATGTGGATGAGACCAGGATCTCAGTTAGGGTCTTAGAAACGGAGTCTCACCCCAGTGGGCTCACCCCACCATCTCCACCCCCCTGCTCGAACACTCTGGGCTGGGCGTTGCAGGAATTCTTGTCTGCAGTCCTAGGAAGCACCGGGGGAAGGGAGGTTTTATCGTCAATGGTTCTGTTAAAGGCCCATGCTAGTCCTGAGTAGGGGAAACAAAATATGGAAACGTATAGCTGTGCTAATTTATATTCCAAAGGGGCATCCCTTTTCGTGTATCTTCCCCAACACTGTGTATTATCATTTAAAAAAATAATTGCCGACTTGATAGATGAAAAATGCTATGGGATCGGGTATTTTCATTTTCCAATGTGAATTTGGAAGAGACAGCTCAGCTGAGATGCCAACAAGAAGGAGGTTGCTAGACCCAGATTGTCTGAGGACAGACTCTGATGAAACTTCTGGAAGAGTCCCCCTGGTTACCCGCCTAGCCCCACACTGCACTGCCTCCCCCATAAAGCCCTTCCTGAACCTCCCATTGACTCAAGAACTCCGGGCTCCAGACCGCCATTGCAAGTGTTCCTCCTCCAGCAGAATCTAGCATTTCATTGTTTCCTTACTCTTTGAAAAAAATGTTTTAATGTTTATTCTTTACTTTTGAGAGAGAAAAGGAGACAGAGCACTAGCAGGGGAGGGTCAGAGAGAGAGGGAGACACAGAATCTGAAGCAGGCTCCAGGCTCCAAGCTGTCAGCACAGAGCCCGATGTGGGGCTTGAACCCACGAATCGTGAGATCATGACCTGAGCTGAAGTCAGATGCCCACCAACTGAGCCACCCAGGCGCCCCTTAAAATTCTTAACGTTTACTCATTTTTCAGAGACAGAGCATGAGGAGGGGAGGGGCAGAGAGAGAGGGAGACACAGAATCCAAAGCAGACTCCAGGGTCTGAACTGTCAGCACAGAGCCCGATGTGGGGTTCGAACTCACGAACCGCAAGATCATGACCTGAGCCGAAGTCCGACACTTAACGGACTGAGCCACCCAGGGGCCCTGTTTTCTCACTCTTTACATTAAATTCAAGTAAAGGATCAAAGAAAGAGTGTTTTTCAAGGATCTACTAGACATTAGGTGGATATTAGGAGAGCTTCTGGAGATGCCCATTTCATAAGCCCTGTTCTTTAGCCCAGAAGAGCTCACAGCCTAGGCAGGAAGATGGGCAAGTAAAGACTAAATTATAATTTGGTGTGGAAAACAAAAGCATAAATAATCACAGAGTGATTATTCTTTCTTACCCATCTTGAGTTACAATGTGTGAGTATGTTCAGAAGACAGCAGTGGTCTTCACTAGAACGTTATGATCGGTCCAGGGTAATGGGGAGCATGTTGGCTGGGGTCTTACCAACTGGTTGAAACCCCAGTGAGGTGTGGCCCACAGTGCTCTGGTCCCTCTTATCACAACTGGCTCGGCAGGGATCCGTTGGCTCAGAGAAGGGAGTTGTTGTCTTTCCTGGGTGAGGGTCAGAAAGGAATCCCCAAAGAGGAAAATCCACTGAATAAGGTTCTGAGTGTGAAAAGGAATTTGGCAGGCAGAACAGAGGGAAAGTCATGTGCAGATGTATAGAAGGACACGGTGCTGCTGTCTACTTGGGGGGTGTCTGGGATTACTGGGGGAAAGATCGGTAGGAAATGAAGCCCGCTTTCATAAAATGTATATTATCAATATTTCCTATAATGTATTTTGCAGATATTAAAAGTGTTAGGCAAGACAATTAAGAAAATCCCAGGTTGAAGGAGTTGGGGAAAATATACTGAGTGAATTAAAATTAAGCAACTTTTTCTTTACTGCAGGACTTGGCAGAACTTTCAGCTCAACTCCCAAGAGGAGGATACAGGATTTCCGAAACTTCTCACTTTACTGGGTTGGATTTTTGGTAAATCAAAATTGCCATTTTTGTAGGTAAATTAACAGTCAAAGAGTGGTAATTTTATATGATTCAACCTAACATTTTGCCACCAAGCTATTTGCTCAGGGACTTCCGTTTTGGAGAACAGTTTATAAAATGTGAACACAAATATTTTATCAAATCAGAACATAATGCCCAATGAAGAAGAGACACATGTCATAATTTCTTTGTGTACCACCCCCACTTTGAGACGAAGAGTTGTTTAGTAAAGTTTTTTTAAATCAGGCAAAATTTGGTGGACTTTTCTACGGGACAAGAAGACCTGCCCACTGGTGGCTGAAATGTTTCTAGGTCATCCTTGATACACCTGAGGATATAATATGCAAAAATGGAAGTGGGTCAGCCACAGGCCCAAGGTCAATGAACTGGTCTCGAGTGTTTACGACGAAGGCAACTGCCATTGGACCAGCATACCTCACCCCATTCTGGAGTCCAGAGCCAAATAACACACTAACGAATGTGAGAAAATGAGAAAGAATGGTGACAAATCTGATTTGGGCCTTGTGCCGGTCTCAGCTCTTCCCCAAGTGACACATGGCTCTCATTTTTGACAGGTTAAAAGAAAGCAAGGATTTCCTTAGTCATAGTAATTGCAGCAAACCCTTCCACGCATCTGGGATGAGGGGGTCCGGTGACCCAGCCGCTGGGACTTGAGTGAGGGGAAGGCAGAAATGACTTCGGTTTCCCAAACAGAAAATCAGTAGGATGACCAAAGGCGAACCAATGACTTTCACAGGCAGCAGAGACCCTCCTCATAATATGATGCAATATAAAAGGCCTGGATGGGATTCAGGGGCCAGCAGACCTGACTGATGACCCTGGCCATCTCTTCCCATCACTGTTAAGTCTCGTCTTCTCAGGCCGCCTTAATTAGCAACTTTGGTGCTTTTACTAGTGTTTGGGCTCTTGAACATGGCAGAGGCCACAGGCTCTCCTTGTATTCTGTAATTAATTAATGAACTCGTGTAACAACTATATTTTGAGGGTCCACATTCTGTGCGACAGGTCCTGTTCCAGATGCAGAAAACAAAGCAGACCTGATCCCTGCCTTCAAGACTGGGTGATACACAGTATTATGGGGGAATGATAAGAGCTGTGGAAAATACCAGGGAAGGACACTCAAGCCCACAACTGGTGGAGGGAGGCTCAGTGTCTGCAAATGCTTCCTGGGAGAAAAAATTATCAGAGTTGAGACCAGAGGTTTAGATGTTGATTCTGGTAAATGTTGAATAATAACAGTTTCCGTACTTAGTTGATGGTCCCAGCGAAGAAGTGTAGAGCTGGGAACTGAACTTGGCAAACTGAGTCATCAGAGGTCCTACTGCATTATACTGCTTGTCTGTGAGCCTTGGGAAAGATCCTTGGAACACGATCTTGGGAAGAAGCACTGAAGCACCATTTGCAAAGGAAGATGGGGCAAAACAGCATGGAAACCCAATCCCAGGGATCTAAGGGCATAAAGAAAGTTGGAAGGAACACCAGTTTACAAAGGGTGACATATTAGCCTATGTTCTCCTCCCAGCCACCACCTTTGTCTTCTGTACAGGACACAAGACATGTGGCAAATACGGAAGATACTCATGTATTTTCTTTCTGTAGGAGAAGAAGTAACAAGCATCAATCCTTTTTTCCATGGCTACATGCAACCATTATGATAGAACTACATGGGGAGACATATCACTCATGCTTCGGGGTGGGGGGGGTCTGATGGCCGTAGCTTCTCAAACTTTGTATGGGTCACCATCACCGTGCTGCCTTCCTATGCTGTCTGTGGGGTGTCTGCTCATGCATGCTGGTTGGTAGGTCCAGTGTCCCGGGTGTTCAGCCACTGCCCAGAGATGTCGGCGCTTCTTTCGGATGCTTTTGCCTCAGGTGACACAAGAAGCCTTGAGAGCTTGGTCAGGAGAAGAAGCCAGAGGTGTTATGGACAGGCACTGTGTAACCTCCAATTGGCCTGTGTTGAGGACATCGGTTCCCTTAACACCGTTGGTTCCTGCGGTGGAGAGAACCCTGGTTGTGCCATTCTCGGGAATCAAGTGACTTGGGTGGCTCTGGTGAGGGAGGATGGCCAGTCAAGGCTGCTGCAACCCTTCAGAAGGCTCAAGGGGCAGGGAGGACGGCCGAGAGAGATGAGCACAGGTTAGAAGTCACACAAGCCCGGTGGTTACTCCTACTCCCCATTTATGGACTGTACAGGCTGGGGGCACTTATTCAGTCTCTCTGGGCTCAAAATAAAGTGCCCTTCTTAGGGCTGCTCTGAAAATTAAGCAAGATGATGGATGTGCCCCATACGATGCTGGCACGTAGCAGGCGCTCATCATCAATCGCAATCTAACTTGAGTTTTGTTTTGTTTTTTCCTGAAGTTATATTTGTATATTGTCCTTTTGGAAGTTTTTTAAAAGTTGGTAATTGACTGTCGTATGCATGTGTGTGTGGCTACGAGTCTGAGTTTTGTTTTGGGGAGAGGGACTTTCTTTCCCTCTAGCCACCTGGGTGGCTCCTTTGGTTAAGGGGCCAACTTGATTTCAGCTCAGGTCCTGATCTCATGGTTCATGCATTCGTTCAGCCTGGCATTGGGCTCTATGCTGACAGTGTGGAGCCCTGCTTGGGATTCTCACTATGCCCCTCTCCCCCCCCCCCAAAATAAATAAACATTAAAAAAAAAAAAACCTCAAGATCTTAGAAACATCATCTTTCCCCCACCTGACAAAGCAGGAAAACAACGTGAGAATCTGACAGGCAAATCTGGTTTGGTTTTCACTAAGTAACACTGAGTTTCCCTTGATCTCCCTTCTTCTAGAAGGAAATACACAGATTTCCTTGGTTTCTTCCTTCTGCATGAAGACGTAGCCATAGAGATCTTGCCTCCCAAGAAGGGATAGTTCAGGAAAAAACAATGCATGTGTGAAACACATTCCAAGCGAAAACATTTTTACAGTCCACAATAGCCTGATAAGTCTTATATTCTTCCCTCCTTTACAGACAAGACTGTAGTTTCTGAATGACAGCAGCGTAAGGGGTTGGGAACTCGGCATAACACAGGGTCTGAGGTCGACACTCGCCTCTGTCCTCTGTCTTTATGTGGGCATTGATCATAACAGTTTACAAAGAGCTTTCCTGGAGGACGGTTTATGGTTCCTGATGTCCTAAAAATCCCGAGAGAAGGGTCAACGAGGGGCTCCCTTCATCCTTTTACAGGCCCTCAAAGCGCAAGGTGCAGATGTTATGTGCAACACCCCCAGGTCCCTAGCAGGTCAATACTGGAGTGGGGCTAGAATCTGAGTTTTCTGTGGTCTGTCCGTGGCTGCTGCTGGTGTCTTAAAGCACCCTCATTCCACTTAGTTGCCTAGAGTACAGGACAAGGCGGTCACTTATTACTTACAGAAGTCATCTCCAAGGGTAAGAAGGGCAGCCAAACTGTCAAGGGTGGGAGGTCCTTGGATTTCTATCATGTCACTTTATCTCTTTAAACGTCAGGGCCTGGGACAAGGGACATGGGCGTGGGTGACCTGGCACGTTGGTGACCAAAGAACTTGATTGTGAAAAAGGGCTCTGAGAGTGTCTACTCACAGAGAGAAGTGATGCTCAGGGTCCCTCCTGCGTTTATGCATTACACTTAAACCTCCCACTTGTTTGGCTTGTGTCCCAGGACTCCTTACCTCCCCTCTTAATGCAGCAAAAGAGGAAAGTGTAATCACTCTCTGAGGGGCCTGGACCAAATTGCTAACAACAAACCCTGTTTTGCTTTCTCCCAGCATCAAGGAGGCATTAAGAATAAAGACTGACTTTGTGAGCTGGGCTGCAGAGCGTTGGATATGACCTGTGAAATGAAAAATCCCTGCTCTGCGCCCAGAGCCTTCCAATCCTACTGCACGGGCTGTTTTCCTTTTATATCTGCTGGAAGGAAACCAGAAAAGTCCAACCAGCAAAAAATATCACAATAGTAAAGATTCAGCAGGAGACGAGGCATGTTCTCCTGGGGCTTCATTCAACACATCCTTTCCTTTCCCACCGTTCTGATCGGGGTCATCAGTTCTCATGTTTACTTCACCCATTTGTTGAGCACCTGCTGGGTCCACATATTTATCAGGAGGAGGTTTTAGACTCAGACACTCCCACTAGCTGTGTGACCTTGAGTCAAAAACCTCCCTGAAGCCTCAGTGTCTTTACCTGTGACATAGTGCCTCCTGAGACTGAGTCAGTTAATCACCCATTCATTCTTTCATTTGCCAAATATTTACTGAGCGCCTACTCTGTGCAGGTATTATTAAGCACCCTGTGTGTATTTTTTATTTAATCTTCATGACAACCCTGAGGTAGTCCGTTTTGTTTTTACACCACAGATGAGGCAACTGAGGCAAAGATGGGTGAAATTCCCCATCTGGGGTCACACACCCTTTCGGTGGTTGAGTTGGGATTGGAATTAGTCTCAGTCCTGAGCCTGCTCTGGACTGATGTGAAGATGCTCATAACCTCGTAGGGGAGACAGACACATAAATGATTAAATGACATGTAGGTAAAGTTTCACAACAGACATGCCATAGGGAGGAACCCTAAGCTGTCTTAGGGTTGGGGGTCAAGGAAAGCTTTATAGATCAGGGGATTTTGAGTTAAGCCTTGAGGGACACATGGATATTTTTTGGATGAAGGAGGGGAAGGGAAGGGGGGAGCATTCCAAGCAGAGAAAGAAGGATGGACAAAGGCAGAGAAAAGATCAGGCACGTCAGGAAATTCTCAGGAGTACAGAACGGTTGGAGCGCAGGATACTTAGAAGAAACAGAAGAGAAACAAAGCTAGAAAGATAAGCAGGGGCTTTAATTCTCTCTGGTCACATACACAGACCACGGCAGTCTCTGCCCTCCTCCACTCGGTAACCATGGTGATGATGGTGGCGATGCTGATAATAGATTAGATTTGCACAACACCTAGCAGTTTATAAAACACAATCACCTACATTACAGTATATCATTTGATCCTGTGAAGAAGGCAAGGCAGGGAGTATTTTTATCCTCATATTACACAAAAATAGTTTAACTTCCAATTGCTTACATGAATTTGTGCCATATTTACTCTGCCGGTCCAAAAAGCATGGTCAAACAAAGGGTTTTTCTTTTCTTTTTTTATTTGGAGTCCAGGAGTTCACTGCTCTCTCTCTTCTCCAGTTAGGAAACAAACAAACAGAACAACTAATCAGATTCACCAAAGGCTCCCCATTACTCTGGCAGAGTGACTGCTCACCAAATATCCACGTGCTCCATGGGTCCCCCAGCCTTGCCTGCCATTGAGTTGAAGTCACATGACTAGCTGTGACCAATGGGCTGCGAGTGGGAGTGAGGTATCACATCAGGCTAAAGTAGTTCATTGCTCTCCCCTAAATGCTTTTTTCCCCCAGGCGGCAATCTTGGATGTCATGTCTCAAGATGGAGGCGGTGGCCAACCCAAGCTGGACTTCCACAGTAAGAACCAAGTCTTCACTGGGTTAAGCCAACTGAAGTTTGGGGTCTACTCTTTACTCCAGCATGCCTTCTCCTATCCTGACCACTACAGTTTTCAAAATGTTGGCACTTTTTCCTCACCTTCTCTCATTCTTCACCTCAAGTTGACACATGCCTTCTGCAGAATAGCGAGAGAGAGAAATATTCCAGGAAACACCGTAGAAAACAAGGTACTGCTAACCTTATACTCCTGAAGACCAGCTGAGATCACTTCTATTTTCTATTCTTGCTCAAAAGTCCTCAATGACACTTAAATGCTTAAGCAGATAATTTCTGAATTACAGACCCTGACATATAAGATATTTAATGATCTATTTGTCTTTATATTTTATTTTCCACCAGCATTTCCTCCCCAATGTACCTTTTTTTGGGGGGGGGGCTTTGTTGGACCACTTAGGTTCCCTGGATATGTCCTTCAAGAATTATTTACAGCTAGTCTCCTCTTCTCCTACTTGATTGTAAATTCCTTAGGAGCAAAGCTGTAACAATCATTTGGGAAAAGAAATAATTCACAGGAAGAGTCTGGCACATACCAAAAAAATCTGCATAGGACCAAATTTCATTGAAAAAAGGAATTTTGAGAAAGGACTATTTTGCTTGGGACACTTTTAGATACCCACAACAATTTAGTGGGTTTTAGTAATGATATTATTTAATGTCAGATGAGTCTCTGGCTAGTTTTTTTGTTTTTAATTTTTTTCATGTTTATTTATTTTTGAGAGAGAGAGAGAGAGAGAGAGAGAGAGAGACAGAGTGTGAGTGTCAGAAGGGCAGAGAGAGAGAGAGAGGCAGACACAGAATTCAAAGCAGGCTCCAGGCTCTGAGCTGTCAGCACAGAGCCTGACATGGGGCTCAAACCCATGAACCGTGAGATCAAACCCATGACCTGAGCCGAAGTCGGACGCTCAACCTACGGAACCACCGAGGCGCCCCTCTGGCTAGGTTTTTTAGTCTTGGACAATGTTTATACCTTATCTTTGCTGGGCTTTACATGAATTCTGAACAAGAATTCTGGGCTTTACATGAGAGGCTGGGTACGCTACAAAACAAAAAATAGTGGTGTCTACCAAATCTGTAGCACGAAGATTGATTACAAATAATGACAATCTGTTAAACATTAAAATTGTGCTCACAACACAAGAGAACCGAAGTATTTGGATAGTTATGTGTGGGGCACAGAGCTGGTGAAATACGAGCATCACCGTGATTGGGGTTCCTAAATCTTTTCTTCCTCTTCTATGACAGACATGATGGATGGCAGCCAAGTATACCTCACCCTGCTTGGGGCATCCCAAACAAGGGCTGGACAGTAGGCCAGGAAGCCTGTCCTATTTACCACCCCTAGCACACCACTTATCACTTCATCCCTCAGTGGTGCAAGAAAACTTATCAGAATCTAATGAAAGAGAAGAATAGTAAAAGAACAACCTTACATCTCACTTGGTCTAGGGCATAAAAGATAAATATCACCCCACATTTGGTAATTTGCCTACCCCCCGTGGCACCTCTCACAATGAACTGTGATGCCTCAGAGCTGGAAAGTGCTATTCCAGGAAACGTGTGAGGAGCTTCTATTTAAAAGTTCTTTTTTTTTTTCCTTCCTAAAGGAAGGAAGATTCACCTCGTTAGGTTTGCTATGACAGTTTCTTTTCCAAACGATTTTATGCCTCAGTCTTTCCAACTTCCTGGAGTCCTTTCTGGCAAGACCTGTAGCATTCTGTTCTGTTGCCCAGGTGCCCAACTCACTGCCTTGCACAAAACAGCAAATCTGTAAATAGCCCTCATCTGTGATGCTATCAGGAAAGGGCAGGAGAACGCAAGGAAAGTCAGTGTCCCGGAAGGCAGCCTCAGTTACTCGTTCACTACACGAACGATGACAGGATACCCACCATGTGTCAGGTGGAGGTATAGGCCCTTGGCACGCCCCACTGAGCAGGACAGACAGAGAAGGCCTCTGCCCACATGAAACTCATGATCTAAAGGGGGAGATAGAAAAGTTAGGAAATAAACAAGACGTTTTGGATGTGGATAAATGCCATGAACATAATAAAACATTATGTGATAGGAAGTAGGTAGAGAAAGGGATAGCAGGATTGGTGAAGGTCTCTCTGAGATGACATTTGAGAAGGGCCCAGCCATGTCATGACCTGGGCAAAGAAGCTTCCAGTAGGCTGGAGGGACTGCAGTAGACTGGGAAAGTGGAAGAGAGGCAGAGGCCAGGTGATGGCAATCCTTCAGATCCGTATAAAGATATGTGCATCTTTCTGTAAGCACAATGGGAGGCCATCCGAGGGTTCCTCTTGGACATTATTATTAAGGGTTTAAGTCTCAAAAGACCATCCTATCCATTGGTCTGCATTTCTGAACTGAACTTTAGGCAGTTTTTGAGAACGATTTTTCTTTGTCTCCTTCTCTCTCGATCATTCATTCTATTTTTATTCTCAGTACTGACATAACACCCAATCTATACCAGATACTGTGCTCCACTGTGGAGACACAGCAAACAGTGCACAAAAACTAAATTCCTGGGGCGCCTGAGTGGCTCAATTGGTTAAGCATCTGACTTTGGCTCAGGCCAGGATCTCACCGTTTGTGAGTTTGGGCCCCACTTCAGATTGTCTGCTGTCAGCACAGAGCCTGCTTCAGATCCTCTGTCTCTCTCTCTCTCTCTCTCTCTCTCTCTGCCCCTCCCCTGCTCACGCTCTCTTTCTCTCTCAAAAATAAAATAAACACTTAAAAAAACTGAATTCCTGATTTCATGGGTCATATAATCTAGTAAAGAGAGAGAAGCAATAAAAAAAAAACATATATAGGGGCGCTTGGGTGGGTCAGTCGGTTAAGCGTCCGACTTCGGCTCAAGTCATGACCTCAAGCCTCAAGAATTCGAGCCCCACATTGGGCTCTGTGCTGACAGCTCAGAGCCTGGAACCTGCTTCAGATTCTGTGTCTCCTTCTCTCTCTGCCCCTTCCCCACTTGCTCTCTCGTTCTTTCTCTTAAAAACAAATAAACATTAAAAATATATATATAATGGGTTAGGAAGTATTAAGCTTTACAAAGGAAAAATGGAAGATGCTAAGGAAGACAGTGCCATGCATGTGTGTAGGTGCATGCTGGCTGTTTTTGACTGGGGATCATGGATGACTTCTTTGATGGGGCGATTGGAGAAAGGGTTGGAAAGAGAGACCCCTATGAACACCCGAGGGAAAAGCAGTCAAGGAAGTGGGGACCCCAAGTTCAAAAGCAAAGCAGGAAGAGCTGAGGAAGAGCAGGTGGCTGGAGGGATGGAGGTGGAGAGTGGCCGGGGAGGCTCGTGGGAGTGGCTGGAGTCCAGACCGTGTTGGCCATCGTGGGCCATCTCACTCTGAGATGGGAAAACACTGGAGAGTTTTGAGCAGAGGTGCTGCAGCATTATTCAATTTAAGCTTAAAATGATCACATCGGGCTGCTGCACAGAAACCAGAGTGAGTGGAAACAGGGAGACTAGTGGGACTGGTCTGGCCACGGGAGATGGGCAGAGTCATCCGACTCAAGACAGAGTTTGAAGATGAGCCAGCAGGATTTCTCAGTAGGATGGTTGGGGGCTGGGGAATAAAGAGGGGAGCTGGGAAATGCCCCCGGTACTGGATGAGAGTATATAGAAAAGGCAAGTCTGGGGAAAGGGGTGGGGGAATCGGTCCAGTTACGAACAAGGGGAATTTGACCTTGTTCTGTTAGACCTCCACGTGAAGATGTTGCGTTGGCAGTTGGATCTCTGGGGCTGGGAATTAAAGGAGGAGTGAGGGCAGGAAATATAAATTAAAGAGTTGTCAGCTTAGAGAGAGCATTGAAAGGCGTGAGGCTGGATAGGGTCTCCTAGGAAATGGGTTAAAAATGAGCCAAGAAGAAATCTATGCATGAAGTCCTGGGGCAAGGGATTGAGACAAGGTAGCCAGTGTGGAAAGAGGAAAACCAAAAGAGCATAAATCAAGAAAAAAAAAAAAAAAAGGTTTGGAGAAACAACATGAACTGTATCAAAGGAAAGGATAACTGGATTTTTAAAAAAATTTCCTCCTTCCCTTCTTCCTCCCTCCCTTTCCTCCCTTCCTTCCTTCCTTCCTTCCTTCCTTCTTCCCTTTCCTTCCTTCCTTCCTTCCTTCCTTCCTTCCTTCCTTCCTTCCTTCTTTCCTTCCTTCCTCCCTCTCCTTCCTTCCTTCCTTCCTTCCTTCCTTCCTTCCTTCCTTTCCTTCCTTCCTCCCTCCCTCCCTCTACCCTCCCCCCTCCTTCCCTCCCTTCCTCCTCTCTTCTTCCCTTCTTCTCTCCCTTCCTCTCTTCCTTCCTCCCTCCCTCCCTCCCTTCTACCCTCTACTCCTCCCCTTCTCTCCCTTCCTCCTCTCCTCCTCCCTTTCTCCCTTCTTTCCTTCCTTTCTCCCTTCCTTCCTCCCTTCCACCCTTCCTCCCCTCCCCTCCCTTCCTTCCTGCCCTCTCCTTCCCTTCCTTCCCTTCCTTCCTTCCTTCCTTCCTTCCTTCCTTCCTTTCTTCTGTTAGTCTAAGATCCCATAGGCTAGATATTCTCTGGTCCTTGTCATGGAACTGAGGACTCTAGTTTTCCTCCTGATCCCCCACCCCCTGCCCAGTTCATGCAAAGACATAGCAGATAAAGATATCTAAGCACAAAATAGATAAAATCAGATCTAGCACAAAATGCATCCCTTGCACTCTGTTATTATATTAAAAGTGCTGCTGGTACTTTCCTTCCAACTTTTACCCATGGAGAATTGAAAAGGCACTCCAAGTGAAGGTTCAGAATCATCAAAATGTGTACACGATCAGCATAAATGTCTCATTCTAGATGAATCCACTTCAATTATATATTTAATTCAGCCAAGAGCTCCCCAAAGAAGGGTTATTCTGTATTCACCAGCAAAAGTACCTCCGATAGCCTCATGGGGACAATGATTTGCCAAAAATTCATGCAACCTTTTTTATATTAATGCAGAAAAACTTGAAGGTTATTAAGTCCATGCTTCTGACAGCCCCTGCAGTTACAAATAAAGCAGCTAATGAGAAGAAAAACTGCTCCTACCGCCTTATTCCCAAATCCCCAGCCATCTTTACGCAAGAATGCTGTGACAAATGATACTTTTCACCTTTCTCCCATGCCCCTTCTCCGATTATAGATTTAGATGGATAACATGACCACAAGAGTTAGGCCCCGAAGCAGATGATTGCCTCTGGCACCCGCCGTACGCAATTCGGGTGAAATTTCCAAGAGCCAAATGAAATAATTGTAACAGGGTAAGTCTAACTCTGCAAGTGAATTTATAAAAATTAAAAGGTCTGAGAGGTAATGCTCATGGACCCATTTGTCACATTTTTGCTCATTAAGATTTAATTGAAATGAACTCTGGTAACTGTAAGAAAAGTTACATTCTTATTTTAGACTAGCAGATAAGAGAAGGTAATTTTTTAAGCCTCCGAACTTGGGATCGGCTCCGTGCAAGCCACTTCCCAATCGACGCTAGTGCAATCATGCTCGAGAAACGTAACGTATCGGAAATACCGCTTAATGCTATCAGAAATGGAGCTGAGTTTTGACATCTCCGGAGCACGGGTATCTGTGTTTGAAGGCACAATTAAACAGCTTCTGAACAACCTCTAAAACATGAATTGGCCCCCTACCACGTAAAACTAATTTAGAGGAAATGGAAAGTCAAAATATTGTCATCTAAAATAATTGCCTTATATAGGCAGTCATTCATATATATCTGCACTTCGGTATGTTTTACGAGAGAGTATTAATGTAAAGCACATTCTTATGTATGCATAAGAGATGGAGTGTGAGAACGGGAGAGTGTCCTCACCGGGGTTTTTCTAAGGCTGCTAATGTGTCTAATGCCATTTAACAGCTTGCAAATGGTGTGATAGCAACGGCTACCAGAATTTCCAACTCCAGGCTCGTCCCTCTCCCATCAGCACTACCAGGCTAAAAAACAACACAACACAACACAACACACATACACACAAAAACCCAAACCAACAGACGAACAAACCAAACTGTTCTTGCCAGAAACCTCCATACTTCTTGGGGGTACCTGACCTTGCTGCTCAGGCCGTGCTTTTTTAAAAAAAAAATTTTACATTTATTTATTTTTGAGAGACAGAGAAACAGAGCACACATGAGGAGGGGCAGAGAGAGAGAGAGAGAGAGAGAGAGAGAGAGACATAGAATCCAAAGCAGGCTCCGGGCTCCGAGCTGTCAGCACAGAGCCTGATGTGGGGCTTGAACTCACAAACCATGAGATCATGACCGGAACCGAAGTCGGATGCTTAACCGACTGAGCCACCCAGGCACCCCTAAGCCGTGCTTTTTATATATAATACACTCCCCTTGCTTTTCTAGGTCTCCTCTCTCCTGATTACTTCCTCTGTGTCTGGGGGCTTCTTTCTGGTTGCCTCTTGGCATTCTCCATTTGTCTCTCCCCTCAGAGTTGATCCTCCCCCTGTGTTCTGCTTAAGTTGCACTTGCCTCCTTGCTCACAACCTCCTCAGAACGAGCTCCTCCCTGTAGTGAGTTAACTCACTCCCTGTAGTGAGTTAAATAAGGTCCATCAAAGAGATACACCCAGGTGTCTGCAAACCATTTGAAAATAGAGTCTTTGCAGATGTAATGAAGGATCTCGAGATGAATGATATCCCGCTGGATTTAGGGTGGATCTCAAATCTAATGGGAAATGTTCTTACAAGAAAACAAGGGGGCGCAGAGACACAAAAGGGGAAGGGGGCCAGATGAAGATGGAGGCGGAGGATGGGGATATGTGGCCACAAGCAAAGGAATGCCTGGGGCCACCAGAAGCTGGAAGAGACAGGAAAGAATGTTCCCTAGGAACCTGAGAAGGAATGTGGCCCTGCCAACTCTTTGATTACACGCTTTTGGCCTCCGTAACATAGAGAGAATACGTTTCAGTTGGTTTATGCCTTCAACTGTGTCACCATGTTTTGAAGAGCCGTAGGAAACGAACGGGTTCACCCTGAGGAGATTTTAACAGCTACCTTGAACCCGGTGGCCATCAGTTCCGTGGCTCCAACTCAGAACTCTCACCCGAGTTTCTGACCCTCCGGACGTGTCTGTCCAGTTGTCTTAAAAAGAGCTCCCTCTTGAGATGCACCTCCGCCTAAAGGCTCTGTCTGCTCCTTGACTCTGCTGCTGCAGCCGGCCCAAGACTGTTGGCATTACTCAAGAACTATCTGCACAACCAAACTGCACCCCGATGATAGACACAGAAGCAAGATGCAGGAGCAAAGAGCATGGATTCTGGAGCCCGAGTCTTGGGCTTGAATCCTTTTTCAGGCACCTGCCAACTGTTCCTACTTGGGCAAGTTGTCCATCTTGTTACCTCAGTTTCCTCACCTGTAACACAGAATAACTCTACCTACCCCCCGGTGAGCACGATGAGAATCGAATTAATTGCCATTTGTAAAGTGTCCAGTCCCTCAAAAGTACTATTTGTTTATTTATTTAAGTTTATTTATTTTTGACAGAGAGAGAGAGAGACAGACAGAGCATGAGTGGGGAAGGGCAGAGAGAGGGAGACACAGAATCCAAAGCAGTCTCCAGGCTCCAAGCTGTCAGCACAGAGTCCGACGCAGGGCTTGAACTCACGGACCGTGAGATCGTGAAGTCGGACGCTCAACCAACTGAGCCACCCGGGCGCCCCTGTTTATTTTGAAGTAAGTAAAACTTTTACAAGTACCTGGAACTTTCTTGGTTCTTGATCCAAACTCAAGGTCAGCGAGCCCTCACCCTCATCCGGGGAGGAAAGCATAGGCATTGACCAGATGGCTCTGAAGGGTATCTCTGGGTCCATCTGTGCAGTGCGCCAGAAGCCCACATTCCACAGTTTACCGTGTGATCTCGTTTCACCCGCTTTCCTCCAGGGGGTTCCTTGGCTTCTGGCCCCCAATCCCTTTCCTTTCCCTGAAATGGTCTTCCTTTTCCCCTGCCATTCTTTCCTGTTCTCTCACCCACCTTTTTTTCCCAGGTTGGACTCAGCTAAGATGAAACCTCTTCCAGACACTGTCCACTGACCCCAGGAGCTGAAGTATAATGATCCGTCTATTAATCTGTCTCTTTTACTTGACTGCCAGCTCTCCACAAGCAGCGATTGTGTTTTCTTCCTATCCGCACCTCCAATGCTTGGAACGCTGCCTGAACAGAGAGGAGACGCCAGCAATCCTTGTGAAGTGAATCGCCATTTGTTCAGCAGCTTCTTCCCTCTGGGTGGTGAGTGTCTGGTGGAGGCCTGAAAAAGGACCTTGGCCACCAAATTAGAGCCCTCAAATCCTCTATTTTAACAATTAGCTAAAAGCCTTCAGGGAAATGTAATAGTTACTCACTATTTCGATTCCTACAAAGCGCAACACCCTACACTCACGGTTTAGATTCCTACAAAGCAGTCCTGCCTGATTAGATGCAGAATACACTTCACAAAGCACAGCAAAGTGTGCCAGTGGCAGAGATGTGATAATATGGAGATTAATGGCAAGGAATCGGATTTCTAGAAGATTAAGGGCATAGAGCAAGACCCCAGATACTTGTGCCTTGAGGCAGATGAAGGAAATAGAAGCATGGCGTCCTCTGTGAGTAGGGGGCATTGGAGCGTCAAGGCCTTCATGGGTCCTGAAACCAAGTTGATTGAGTTGTGACCTAGAACTAATGCAGAGATCTGACACCTGCCATTCTCCTATTCAGAGCTTTTTCTAGATATCATGGAGCCAATGAGAAAACAACTCCTAAGAGTCTCTTGCAACCGAGTGTCTATTCAAAGTTTTTTCTAGTTTCATCTAGATGTCCAGGCCACAGCCTTTAGGGGAGCTCAGTGGTCTTGTTTTGATGACAAACTGATGGTGGAGGCAAAGCAAGGGTCTCTGAGAGGAGACGCCTTGTGTCAGGTGTCTAGTCTTTTGGTTGTTTTCAAATGTTTATTTATTTTTGAGAGAGAGCAAGAATGGGGAAGGGGCAGAGAGAGGAGGGGGGGAGGGAGAGAGGATCTGAAGCAGGCTCTGTACTGACAGAGGCCAGCCTGATGTGGGGCTCAAACTCACAAACCATGAGATCACGACCTGAGCTGAAGTTGGAGGTTTAACTGACTGAGCCACCCAGGCGCCCCTCAGGTGTCTATTCTTAACAAGGCCATCTCCACCTTTTTTCAGCAATTTTCTGAGGAATGAGTAGGAAACTAGGAAGGGCTGCCCCTTTTTCTCCTTAAGTCCACATGCCTTCTCCCAGAGAACGCTGTTGGTGTTACAGTGAATCCAGAAGGCCATCGCCACTGCTATGACTCAGCTCCAAACCCCGCCGTCTTACGTCTGGATTTCTGCAACAGCCTCTGGACCTGTGTCCCTAGTTCTACCCTTATCCACCTCCCAAGTATTTTGCTCTGCAGCTGGTCTTCCTGCCGAAATTAAGTCGGCCCATAGTGTTCCCGTGCTCAAGACTTGCAGTATCACCCAGATCAAACTCCAGTTCTCTCTGAGGTCTGCAGGACCTTCTACGACCTTCCTCTAGAAAGGATTAGAAAATCTACTTCTCCGTGGCCTCAGTGCCATTAAGCTCAGCTCTGAGAGAGGAATATGGCAGACTCTTGCTGACACCGCATTCCCCCTCCTACGACAGTCGCAAAATATTTTGCTGACCGGCAGGAAAAAATTAATGACTCTGGCTGAGGGGCCGAAGCCAACAGAAAATTCAAATGATGTGTGTGAGTCAAATCAGACATCTGGGTGAGTCATATTGTGTGAGGCATGCTCTTTCACTCTGTTCAGAGCTTACCCAATCTGTGTCCACAGGACTTTGGTACCAATGGCGACTTTGGGATTTCTTAAACAATGTGCAGTCTTTGGGTCCACACTGACATTAGAGACAAAGATCCGGGTTCAATTCCTTCCTTTACCATTTACTCACCCAGGTGTGTTACGGTGAACCCCCTAGACCTCACTCTCCTCACCTGTAAGATGGGATAACAGTAATACTTTAGAGGATTACGTGCATTCGACCCTATTTATCTTGAATTCTGTTGAGACATCACTTTCTGCTGTAATAGAATCAGTTTCTCCCTTCTGTGATTTCCCTTCCTACTCGTAATAAATTATCAAAGCATTTATCATGTCTTCGTATTTGTTTTGCATATCCGCCTTCTCCTCAAGAGTTCCTGGATAGCAAGGAGATGTCTTACTTGTCTTTGTGTTCTCAAACTGGTCATGTTTGTCGACTAAGTGCATGAGATCTCAGGAGTAATTGGAAGGTATATTTCTTGTATGAAAGTCAGTTGTGATTTTTGTATTTCCAAGAGATTTGTTCCTTCATGCTGGCAAATTATATCATTGTGCTAGAAGAAAAGGAACTGTCGTAAATGGAGAGAGAAGGAAAACAACGCGAAACCATTTGATATTAGTATGATTGGTGAAAATCCCAAAGCTAACTTTTTACAGGACAGGAGCGGTGGAGACTTTCACACACGCTTGGTGGGAGTGTGAATTGCTACAACCCATTCGGAAAAGAAAGCTGCAGATGGACATGTCATTTCACCAACCATTCTACTCCCAGGGATCCGCTCTTGAGGACCCGTGCACGCACAAACAAAGAAGTTTATATGAGGCTACTCACAGCAGCACAGTTTGTAAGAGCGATAAAATTGGAAACCATGCAACTGCTCATTAATAGCAATACAGATGTAAACGGTGACATATTCCTACACAACTCCTTATAGCAGGTGACATGAATGAATGAGAAGAACACTGGTTTGCAGAAATAAATCTCAAAATCATACTGCTAGGAAACAAAAACTGAGTTGCCAAAGAATGTATGAAATAGGGTACACCATTTCTGTTAAGTTTAAAAACAGAAAGATAAAGCCAAATATTATTTCTGGTTACACACGTATATGATAAAGTGCCAAACCACCCAAGAAATGGTAACCACAAAATTTTGAATGGTAGGGTTGGGAAGAGGGAAATGGGCTTTAGGAAGAATCTTCTAACCCAACTGTAATGTGGTTATTTCACAAATAAAAAGACTCAGAGAAAAATATGCCTGAAGGCTACAAGTTTTAAAGGTTGTGTGGTAAATACGTGATCATTCATTACAGTCATCTTAAAGTATTTCATACAAATTTAAAAAAATGTAATGGTTATTCATTGTTGGGGGCGGCGCAGAAAGAGAGGGAGACACAGAATCCAAAGTAGGCTCTGAGCTGGCACAAAGCCCAACACAGGGTTCGAACCCATGAACCATGAGATTGTGAGCTGAGCCAAAGTCAGATGCTCAACCGACTGAGCCACCCAGGAGCCCTTATTTCATAAAAATTTTTTAAGAGAGTTAAACAAAAATCTAATCTCAGCCATGGAAATTGCTTGCCAGCTAATTATTTTCGATGCACCTGTGAGACAGCAGCCTTCATACGTTTATTTAATATACAAACTCTACTGAACAGGTCCCAGAATGGACCAGCTCCGTGAAAAAGCCTTCTGTATATATTTGTTCTTTCCTTTCCACTATTTTTCGCCTCATATTTTTGTAATGGAAATATTTGGGAGGGCATAATGCACTTGAGTTTCTTGAAGATATCATGAAGTACATGGTTTTAAACACCCCCTGCATTCTTTATAGAATAATTTTCTGTTCCTCTCTGCTTGATAAGTCTTATGTGTATAGTTCATTTGTTCGTTCATTCACTCATTCTTTCATCACCTGCCCAACAAGTATTTGCTGAAGCAAAACTATTTACACCCTCTTCCGGGTCCTGAGCGTAGATTGTTGAAAAAGGGATCATCTGATTCAGTCTTTGTCCTCACTCGCTTGTTTTACAGTTCTTGTATCTGTTTCAGCTCCTTGAAGGCAGCAATGGAGAACTTCTCACTGTCGCGCCCAACACAGAGTGAATGCTCGGTAAGTTGAATATATTAACAGATGGCGCTGACTTAAGAGTGTGTTCACAGCATTAACAAATCCTAGTCTTTATTATTTAAGTTCCCTTGAATTTTGCCTTATTGGGAATTTTTCCATCTCTTATCTAATGTCCTCAATGATAATTTTACAAATAAAAGTATTTTCCTTGAAAAATACCTAACGCATTAAAAATAACCAAGCCTTTTCCGTTCCTTAATAATCAACAATTCCAGCTAATTAGGATTCAGCCCTCTTTTCTCTTTGGTGCTGGTACTGATATCTGTCAAACAAAAGATATCCACAGGATATCTGATGATATGTCAGGTATATGTCAGATATACATCAGATGATGCTTCTTCAGAGGGAAAAATGCTTACTGTTCTCCCATCTTTGCTCCACCCCCACTCATCCCAATCTCACGATTTCTCCTATTCCCCAGATGACGGTTCCTACCACACAGAGTTCCCAGAAGCCAACTGCTTTAATATCCAATGCAAGCAAAGACACAGACCAACCACTCTCAATGATCCCTGTATCACCGTTCAACAAACGTTTCTCCAAACGTCTTGTTTTGATACTCTCTGGACTTGGATGGCTGAGAACAAACATGTTGAAGTACAAAAAAATGAACAGGTACAAGGACGGGGTCTCTACAGGCAGGTGACGTCACTCTGGCTGAGAAAGGATCTCTCCAGTTTAGCAGGGTGAGACATAAGACAGGCTGGGCCAGGGAGGGTCCAGGAGGTGGAAGGAATCAATTGTACCCAGGGCAGCCTCCTTCATTGGCCTGAAATAGGGTCAACCCCCAGGATCTCAATCCCTCTCACACATTTAACACAAACAAGCATCACTGTGAATCCCACGCATTCCTGAGAAACACGTCACAGCAGGAAATCGCATCAGGTAAGCAAAGAGGGATTTTTTTTTGGGGGGGGGGTAGATTTAATGTTCCCAGTAAACTGAACACAGGGTATTTTTATGATTGCCATTCTCCAGGTGAGGAAGCTGGGGCACAGAGAAGTGGTTTTATTTTTGGACCTTGATTGGGACCCAGACTGCATAGCCAGCAGAGAGGTACAGAAGAAGCTGGTATTCCTAAAACTGAGAGCTTAAGAAAGGTCCTTTTCATATTGAGTGGCTTAGGCTTAATTTTTTTTTTTTTTTAAGTTCCCTGCCCTGTCCCTGCCTTAGCTGCTCTTCACAGGAAAGAACTGGCATTTATAAAGGGCATCTGATGCATCAGTTTCTGTTCTGAGTCCTTTGTGTGCTCATTCAGATCTCATGATAAGCCAGGTCTTGCTGCTACCCCATTTTATGCCTGAGCAAACTGAGGTCTGAGAGATTAAGTGATGCACCCAAGGTCAGCCCGGTAGTAAACTGGCTGAGCAGGGATTCTCAACGACACCCTCAGGCATTTAGCCACTGCTGTCTGGATTATGACACCACCCTCAGAAAGCGGGAGTTAGTCCCCTGTGTCTCTTGCTCTCCTACCCCCCCCCCCATTAATGAGACGACTAGTATCATTATTGTAATTCAGTGGCCTGAATGTTTTTGAAATCCAACCTCTCTTTTCTGTTCCCATTGAGTGCTGCCTCCTCCAAGATCTCACTCGTCTTTATTATGGAAGCCTCCTGGCTTCTAATCTCTGCCAAGCACCCGGGGAGTCTCTGTCCCTAAACCACCAGCTCTCAAGCTTGGTTACACATTGGAATCACTTGGGAAGCTGTAAAATGTCTGGGCGCACCCACAAAGGTCCTGATTCAATTGGTCTGGGATATATCTGAGCTTCAGAAGTTTAAACAGCCCCCTGCCCCTGCCACTGATGGTGATAATTCAGTGGAGCTAGAAATACTCTTCAAATTCACAAATACGAGTTTATAAGAGGTACCTCACCTATTAAAAGACCTCAGTTACTATGGGATGGTCCTAATTCCTTAGCGTGGCTGATGGCCCTGCTTTGCTAATGCCCTGAGCTGAATTTCTAAATGCATCTTTTTTTTTATGTTTATTTTTTATTTTTGAGACAGAGAGAGACAGAGCATGAACGGGGGAGGGGCAGAGAGAGAGGGAGACACAGAATCGGAAGCAGGCTCCAGGCTCTGAGCCATCAGCCCAGAGCCCCACGCGGGGCTCGAACTCACGGACCGTGAGATCGTGACCTGAGCTGAAGTCAGACGCTTAACCGACTGAGCCACCCAGGCGCCCCCAAATGCATCTTTTAAGACGTCCGACTCCAATCCCCCTGCTTGTGTGCACGTATGTATATACACACACATGCACACCAGCTAACATACACACACTACATATACTCCAGTCATACGTGCCTTCTGAACACACCGTGTTCTTTTATGTTTCCAGGTGTCCTAGTCTGTTTGGGTTCCTATAACAAAATTCCACAAGCTGGGTAGCTTATACACAACAGAAATTTATTTCTCATGGTTCTGGAGTCTAAAAATTCAAGGTCAGGGTATCGGCATGGTCTGTTAGGTCCCTCTTCTGGATTGCAGACTGCTGACTTCTTGCTGTGTCCTCACATGGCAGAAAGGGTGAGGGATCTTTCTGGAATGTCTTTCATAAGAGCACTAATCACATTCATGGGGGCTCCAGCCTCATGATTTAAACACTTTCCAAGGTCTCATCTTTGAGACTTAAGATTTCAACATGTAAATTGGGGGTGGGGGGCACAAACATTCAGACCACAGCACCAGGTCTTTGCACATTCTGTTCTCTCTGCATGGAACAGCCATTCTCTCTTATCTTGATTACCAAGCTCCTGTCCATTTGTAAAAACCTACTTTTATGTCCCTCTACCTGGAAGCTTTCTCTCATCTCCAACCAAATGGCCCTCTCCCCTCTGAGCTCACAGAACAGTCAGCACATGACATGACTCCGTGATGCCCTTCTCCTGCCCCCCCCCCCCCAGTTCAAATCAACTCATCCCTCACTCAGTCCATTCATCATTTCCTCAGGGAAGACTTCTGAGATCTCTCCTAGACCAGAGATGAGTTCCCTTTGTAATATTCGCTCACAAAATCACGTTCCAGGGTGGAATTTACTTAGCAATTATACACACATTTGTGTGTGATTATTTGGTAGGTGCCTTTCCACTTGATCATAAGCATAGGAGAGCAGGAATGTAACTGTTCTCGTTCCTCTTTCTACTTCCAGCATCTACCGCCATACCTGGCACCTAGCAGGTGTCTGATAAACATCCGTTACAAAACTGAATGAACGCTCATCACATAGTAAGTGCTCAGCATATTTTAGTTAATACTCCTAAGCTTGGTAAGAGCAAACAACACATCTTCATTTTTATAATCTCCAGATTTCGGAGTACAGGGACACTCAATAAAAGGTTATTTTGTATATTATCAAACCTAATGACTATTGTTTCCACTTCATCTAATAATCAGCATTTTAAGTATATCAAAAGTATTTTTTTCCCCATCATAAAACCAGGGACAATAAACACTGGGTATTTGCATAGTCATTGCCACAGCTAAGTATTGCCTAAAGCCACTGGGAAATTAGTAAGAAGATAATGGTTTTCAGAGGGGTGAAAGACCTCTAAGAAGAGAAAACCTAAGTGAACATATGTAGTAAAAAGTTGATCAACATGTAAATATAATTACAGAAACCATGGTTATAACTGCCTTTATTTAAATGAGGTATCCTCTTCACCAATTTATAGTTACATTTAATAAAGTCAGTCTACCAAACATTTTTTTTTAGAAAAAAGAAATAACATAGAGACATTACTTAGACTCATAGTTGGGGGAAGGCAGATTCTAGAGTTTTCTGGAAAACTCTACATCCAGAAAACCAAGTTAACCTTTGTTAAATAAAATTTTAAAAAGTAACTCCATGTGTTAATATTATCACATCCAGAGATTATTCCAGAGAGTCATATTAAAACTATATAACACTCCCTTCCATAAATAATTTGTGGGGTTTTCATAAGCAGGCAAATCTCCCTCAGGATTCCAGGCAATGGCTTCTACATGTGCATCTGGACAGCAGAACTTTTTTTATAGTAAAAGCCTCTATGTCATGTTCAAGAGGCTTTTTGTGTACATGTACTGAATTACAAGACATTGTGTTATTAAAAACATTAAAAAAAAACCCTCAGAGATTCTAAAACAACATAACAAAAAGACTAGAAGGCAGTCACATCACTTTAGATCTGACCCAGGACACCAAATGTCTCCTTTAGGAGAGAAGCCCAGAGCCCCCAAAGTCCCCAAATCAGAGCTGGTCCTTTAGAGGATCTCTAGACTGTCCCTCTTAGAATCCCCAGAAGCCCTGAAAAAGAATCTCAGTGGCTAGAGAAACAGACCAATTCCCCATCTGATGGGATTGTTCAAGAATAGCACTCTTGCAGAGACCCAGGCTCTCCTCTTCCTCTTTCTCCTTCCTTCCTGGGCTTCATCCTTCACAATGATCCTCAAGGTTTTAATGATCAGATATTCAGAAGATTCACAGCTTATATGCAACTACTTTTTTGACACCTCTAGATGTCTCAAATGCCTTCAAAGACAACATATCAAAACACACACACACACACACACACACACACACACACAGAAACCAACTTAATGTCTCCCTATACTTGACCACCCCATGCCCACCGTACATGCAATCTTCTTCCTATCTCTGCTCTCATCATCCAGCCTGTTCTATAAGCTAAAAACAAGGGCACATAGTTGATAATTCTACCACTGTCAACCTCCTCATCCAATCTAATCACCCAAAGGTACTAACTTTTCTTTCCTAAAAACTTTCAAAGGCACCCGCTTCTCTGAGCGAGCTTTCCTTCAACAGCTTCTCATTGTTTTAGGGTAAACTTTTTAATATTGGATGGGCTTAGCTGCTATCCTCAGCCTCAGGTTGAACGATGCTCGCCATCTTGCTCTTTGTCGTCCAGCCACATCAACCTTCTTTTGGTTCCTTAAACATATAAAAATCCCCTAGCCCTGCGGGGATTGTATTCATTTTGGAAGGGTTTCTCCTCCACCCTTCTTCAAGCTCCAACCTCTATGACTTTTACTTTCTCTCATGTGACATGTGTTTCTCTCCTTCCTGGAACTACTGTGATTGTGATTTTACATTTCTAAGTTTTTCTCATTTAATGTGCACAGCTCCCATGTGTTAAACTATAATGACAGTTAAAAAAAATAATCTGATTAAAAATGGGCAAAGGACCTGAAAAGACATTTGTGCAAAAGAAGATATAGACTAGCCAACAGGTCCATGAAAAGATGCTCAACATCACTAATCATTAGGGACATGCAGATGAAAACCACAATGAGATATCACCTCACATCTGTTAAATGGATAGCATCAAGAAGACAAGAGATACCTGCTGGTGAGGATGTGGAGAAAAGAGGACTTCTGTGCTCTGCTGGTGGGAATGCAAATTAGTGCAGCCATAATGGGAAACAGTATGGAGGTTCCTCAAAAAGTTGAAAATAGAACTACCTTATGATCCAGCAATCCCACTTTTGAGACTACATCCAAAAAAATGAAAACACTATGTTGAAAAGATATCTGTACCCCAATGATCACAGCATCATTATTCACAATAGTCAAGACATAGAAACAACCTAAGCATTCACAGTGAAATATTCTTCAGCCATACACAAACAAACAAATAAGCAAAAAGCAAAAACCAAAACAAAATAAAAAACAAGAGGAAATCATACTGTTTGAAACAAAATAGATCTTGAGAGCATCATGGTAAGTGACATAAGTCAGATGGAGAAAGGCAAATATTGTAGTATCTCATTTGCATGTGGAATCGAAACAGAATATAAATGATAATAAATCCATAATAAAAGAAACCAGATTTATGTTACCAGAGGTGGAGAGTAAGGGGAGGGGAACTTGGAGGAAGGTTATCAAAGAGACCAAATTTGAAATTACTAGATAAATAAGTACTAGGGATGTAATGTACATGATGACTATAGTTAACATTGTTGTATGATGTATATGAAAGTTAAGAGAGTAAATCATAAGAGTTCTCATTACATGTATGTATACATATTTATATATTTTTCTTTTTATATATTTTTTTTCTATATGAGGTGATGAATGTCAACTAATCTTATTGTGGTAATCATTTCACCATATATGTAAGTCAAATCATTATGCTTTATGCCTGAAATGTATACACTGCTGTATGTCAATTATTTCTCAATCAACCTGGGAAGAAAAACTATATTGAAGACAGGATCCAAATAGACCAATTTCCTAGAACAAATAAAGAAAATTTATCAGAAATCCCCTTTACACACACACACACACACACACACACACACACACACACAAAAAGCCCAAGGCCCAGATGGTTTCACAGGAAAATTAGGCTGAAGTAATCTCATAAGGAATTCTACAAAACATTCAAAGGCAAATAGCTTCATTCAAATTATTCTGGAAAAAAAATAAAAAAAAAATGTTTCCAAAATGTTCATGAGGCCAGGATACCAATAAGACTCAATACTGGCAAAGACATTATAAAAAAGAGAATTTAGCTAAATTTTTCCTTTGAATGCTGATGCAGAAATTGCAAATAAATATTAACAAATGGAATCTGTGACCCAGTAAAAGGAGGATACCTTCTGAACAAGTAGGGTTTGTTCCAGGAATGAAATTATGACTAGCTATCAAGAAATCTATAAAGATGAACCTCTGTACAGTATTTATACACAAGGCATTGGCCTGGATCCAATCTCAGCTCTGCCACTTACGGGTGATCTGATCTTGTTCAAGTTACTTGACCTCTGTGAATTTGAATTTTCTTAACTTTAAAGTGAAAATCAGAGTAGTAATGAGTTCTAGATTGGGCAAGGATTAAATGAGTTGATACATGTAAAGAATTGAGATACTGCCTTGGATATCAATTGCACCAAATAAGGATCAATCATTCTTACTAATAATCTTAATCATAATAAAAAGAAAAAATAATACCATCTCCTTGGACACCATAAGTACATTGGATAAAATTCAATATCCATTTTTTTTTACTTTAAATAGCTCTTAATAAAATAAGAATAGATAGACATTACCTTAACATGAGAAATATATCTATCTCAAATCATAAGCCATCATCCTGCTTAATGAAAAAATCCAGAAGCATTCCCATTAAAGTCAGACACAAGATAAGGATGTTAATTATCCTCACTATTATTTAACACTTTTCTGATGATACTAGCCAATGTAATTAGAAATAAAATATAAAAATTGGAAAAGACTTGGTAAAAGCATCATTATTTGCAAATGATATAACCTTGCTGGAACACCCAAGAGGATAAACTTAAAAGAAAAAAAGAAACTATTACAAATATTACGAAGATTCTCTAAGGTGCCTAGGAATAAAATTAAAATACAGAAATCATAACTTACATAAATACAAATAAAACCAATTAAACTATAAAATGGGAAAGACCGTATTTATGATTCTAAGCACACACACAAAAAGATTATCTAGGTGCAAACTAAATACATACATCTGTAAATAAAACCATACACATGGGGTTCCTGGGTGGTTCAGCTGGTTATGTGTGTGACTTCAGTCTCATGGTTCATGAGTTTGAACCCTGCATCAGGCTCTCCACTCTCAGCGCAGCACCCACTTTGGATCCTCTGGCCTTCTCTCTCTGCCCCTGCCCCCCTTTCTCTCACAAAAATAAACACTAAAAAAACCTGTTTAAAAAAAAATAAAATAAATAGAATAAAACCAAGCACACATGCACAAAGACATGCCCTTATAACACATACAGACAGACAAAGAAAAACCCCAAAATATTACCAACCAAAGAACACAAAAAAGACCTCAATACCGGAAAGGCTACCCAAGATTTTGGATACAAAGAATCAATATCATAACGATAACACTTCCCCCCAAATTAATTTGCAAATGTAACAGAATTTCAACGGAATACCACTAAACTCCTTTTAAAACCAGATAAGCTAACGTACAGTATAGATGAAAAAATAAACACAGATTTCAGAATCCTAAAAAGAAGAATGATGATATGATGCCAGCCCTACCAGATCCTAACATGTATAATAAAACAAGAGCAGTTTGTTTTGAAGTGTAGCATCAGACAAAGAATATAAAGACAAATTAGCAGAACGGGAATCGGGGTCCAGAAACAGACTCAAATATACCTCTGGCAATTTAAAACATGCCACACTAGCATTTCAAATCAGTGAGAACAATGTGTATTAATCAACAAATGATGTTTGAACAATGGGGCAATTAAACAGGCTCCCCACACTTCTTGCCCCCCAAATTCCATGTGGATTGAAACATAAACACCCCCCTCAGTGTTCAAAGTGGCATTAGAAAACAAAGAGAAATATATTTTTATTATTATAGCTCGAAGAGGGCTAATGCTAAATACAAAATGCAAAATAGAAGACACTGGTGAACATTGCTTCATTTAACACACACACACGCGCACACGCGCACACGCGCACACACACAAAACTAAAAAATATTCCGTGAACAAAGCCGCCTTATGCAAATTTTTAAAAAATAAAACCGCAAACCTGCAACGTAATTTCAATTATATCACAACGAAGTGTGTACTTCTTTAAAATATAAAGCCCTACATATCTCTAAGAATAACAACCCAATAGAAAAATGGATAAATTAGGAGCAAATAATTCACAAGAAAGGAAATACAAATGGCTCTTAAGTATATGAGAAGATAATAAATCTCTCTTGTAATAAGAAAAATGCATATTACAATGAAAATGAGGTATCATTTTTCACCCATAATATTGGAAAATAGGAGAAAAATTCGATAACCTCTAGTTGTTGAAAAGGGTGGAAATAGTCATTTTTTACATGTTGCTGGGGAAACTGAAACCTAGTACAATCTCTAAGTTGAACAGCTTGACAATATCTACCAAAATTACAATGTACATGGTTTTTGACTTGGCAATTTTATTTCCAGGAATCTCTCCGACAAATTTAGTTTTGTAGTTGCTCCTGCGAAAAACCAAATCTGGAAAGATATTCTCACACAGTTGTTAATAGCAGGAAAAGATTAGAATCAACCTAAGTGTTCGTCAATAAAGCGCTGGTAAAATAAAATATGATGTATCTCTCAAGTAATATACCTCCTCGGGATATATGTCTGCTGCTTTTATAAAAAACATTACTGCTCAACGCTTAGAACTCCATGCGTAGTAGATTATCATTTGTGTGCAAGTGTGTCTATGTGTGTGTTTAAAGCAAAATATGTTTGCATGTGTATAGAATGTCCAGGAAAAAAAAATGCAAGAAACTGGCAATGTTGAGTGCTTCTGGGAAGGGGAACTCAGACGTTGGGGACAAGGACTGAAGGCATAGATTTTAAAGGTTTTTGCACTTGAGTTTTGCACTAGTATATGAGTAAAATATCTGTTTACAATATAAATAACTAAGTTTGAAAGTGAGATTAGCAAGGTTAGTTAAGTAATTTTCAGTTCCTGGCACAAAGTCACCAGACAATAAACGGCTATTGTGTTTACAATCACGAAGCTGAGTAGGAATTGGACGATGATAGTCGGAAATGAAAAAAAAATCGTGAGGCCCAACAATTGTTTCCTTTTTCTATAGGGTCTCGTTTCTTAAATATTAGCATGAACCATATGAAATAGCCAACATTTGGCAGGGTTTGACCTGCAAAAATAACAATTTCTTTTTTAAAAATTTTTTTTTTTTTTCAACGTTTTTTTATTTATTTTTGGGACAGAGAGAGACAGAGCATGAACGGGGGAGGGGCAGAGAGAGAGGGAGACACAGAATCGGAAACAGGCTCCAGGCTCCGAGCCATCGGCCCAGAGCCTGACGCGGGGCTCGAACTCACGGACCGCGAGATCGTGACCTGGCTGAAGTCGGAGGCTTAACCGACTGCGCCACCCAGGCGCCCCATAAATAACAATTTCTTATCATTCAACCCCAAATGATTTTCTTCTGTAGAAACTAGACTGTTAAGTGATAGTGGCAATAGTGGCGGCTCTTAGCTCAATTATTTCTTGCCATCCAAACTCATGTGGCTTCCAGATTTGGAGAGCGAGAATTAAGAGACTATGCCGAGTGATGAGGATCCCGAACTGTATGAATCAGTTTAGTTCCCGAGGTCTGGACAATGAGTAACTTGAATTGCAAATAAAAGATACATTTACAATTTTATTAAAAACTCATGGATTCCTGAGTTAGGATAGCAGAAGTTTGGACACGGAGGGTTTGGGTAGTAACTGAAAAATAATCTGTTTTCATAGGAGAACTTTACAGCTTACAAAGCGTTTTAGTGTAAGTGGCCTCCTGTATCCTTCCATCTCTGGAGGTAAGTATGAGTCCACCCTCCACCCAGTTTCACAGAAGCGGAACAGTTTCCGCTTTTAACTGCAAGCAGAACAGATGTAACACGATTGGTGTTGAGGAAATTGACAAAGGACTAGACCCACTGCCAGATCATGGCCACCTTCAATACTAAGACTACGTTTCTTATTCTCTTCAAAGCGAGCACTGGTCCTTCCTGCCTCCTGTCTGTTAGTGAGATACCCAAAGTCCTAAAGCTCAGGAATTGAGTGTTAAGGGTGGGATTGTTACCATTTTGCAACTGTTTGTAAATTCTGCTTATCAACATCAGGAAAGCTTTCCATTTTCCCCTTTAGCTTCCAACGCATGGTAAAACTGTTAAAAAATTATGATAGATGGCCACAAATTTCTTCTGTAGGTAAAACCCTGACAGAATCCAAAGAGGGTGCTGGGAAAGGAAGGAAGAGAAACAATTTCATTGCCTGGCTCCTAAGGCTACTGATACTTTCCTATGCAATCCACATTGTGAGGGTTCTGGAGTTGAGTTTTACTCGTAGACCAAAAGTTTCCGTGATGATCCTTGGCACTATTGAACTGAAAAGGGGTGACTCCCTACCTTATTTCGCAAAGATTGGGAGAGGCAAGAAGAAAAGAGGGAGAAATTAGCAACCTTCTTGGGATGACTTCCAGTCTTATGCTATGATTGGCCTATAAAATATTTTAAGGCTATCAGAGCCAATGTTTGTGAGATTCTCATTAGCCCAGACATATTTATTATCAATATAATAGAAATTGATAGCTAGAGACCAGAGCAGACTTAGACGTAGAGTAGGTGATCAGTAAACATTTGTAGATTAAATGGATGTGAATGGTCCTGCAAACAGAGTATGAAACGAAAAGAAAACCAGAAACTATCCTACACTAATAGGCAGGTAGACTTGGGTCAGCCTCAAATCACTTGGTTTGTTTCTTCATTTCCAGCATTGGGTTTATGAATATTTTACTTGTGGAATCAGTTAATACTTTTGTTTTGCCTTCCTTCTCTTTAATGTTTAAGGAGAAGTCCTTAGAGGTCATGCTTATCTCCTTTTTCTTACAGATGAGGCACATTTATCAAATAAAGTGAATGGCCCTCATCTACTATCCCAGACAGGGCTGTTTATAAATTGCAAAGAAGAACATCAAATCCTTGGAGGAAAGTGCTGCAGGCATTCAGTCCAGGAAGTCAAAGATGGCTAACAACCTCTCCATGAACATTCTCAAGTATTCCAAGGCTACACGGGGGTTTGGGATTTTATAACTGGTTTTCTCTTTAAAACTTCTGACTTGTTAAGGAGTGCATCTGGAGTGGAGTAGACTTAAACTCATTGACTTTCTAGTCACTGCATATCTGGTCCTGTTACAGACATCATGGAAGAAGAAACAAGATTTCTGCTTTCCAAATATATCCCAGTGACAGGCATGAAAGGTGAGAAGGTAAACAGCGGGACAACAGAAAGGTAAACTGATGACTGTGTAAGATAATTCAACCAATGAAGATGCTACGGGAAAAGTAAGACAGGCAATGAGGTGTGATGGCAAGTAGCTGCGGTGGCAAGGTCACGTGAGATGGGCTGACCAGGAAGGAACTCATGGAAAAGATGACGTGCCCGAGACCTGAATAATAATGAGCCAGCCATGCAAAATCTGGCCAGAGCATCTCAGGCATAAGCATAAGAATGATGATGATGATATAGCAAGTACTTACTGAGCACTTACCGTGTGCCAAGATTTATTTGAAGCCCTTTGCCAGTACTGTTTTGTTTAACTTTCTCAAAAACTCATTGAGGTCAAGGACTATGGATGAGGAAATTTTATTGATGAGGAAACTGAGGCACTTGAAAGAGTAGACAATTAATTAGCCAAGGTTCTATAGCTAGATAGATGGTCTGATACAGAAGTCCAGAGACTCCACCAGAGAGAGGAATTTGGTATGCTGGAAAAGAAATATCAGGCTGTGGAGCTGGAGACTTCTGTGAGATGAAGGAGGGGAGGTCCTATCCCTTAAGGCTTTATAGACCAACCTAAGGATTTTGGATTTTCACTGGATGGTTTTAAGCAGATGATTTTAAGGGCCACCTCGGAGGAATGACACATCCTGACGTATGTTTTTAAGATATAAGTTCGGGCACTAGCTATACTAGTCCAGGTGTAGTAGGGGTAAAAATATGTATGATGGATAACAGCCTTGAGGCCTGGGATTTTGCAGAAGTCTGAAAGAAACAGGGCCTGTGAGATGGGTCTGGTCAGGGCCTTGACCCCATGACGCTCAAGTGTTCAGAGTTGTCGAGCCATTGACTCTGTTGACAATTTGGCAGAACTGCTTGGTCATCTCAGTGGAAATGAGCGACCTCATCCAGGTTTTCAACCCTGCTCTAGTTAGGAGGTGACATTTCTGCAGCGTGACAGAATGACGAGGCATCAGGCCAACATGGGATCCAGTCCCAGCCTGGCAGTTTACCCATCGAGCCAACACTTTTATGAGTCTCAGTTTCTACTTCGGAAAAATGAAACCACGGACACCCGCCTCCCAAACTTGTTGTCAGGACTCAGTAAAACCAAGTCAGCATCTTGCACATAGTAGGCAATCAACGTTTCCAGGTCAATCAAGGCTTTCCCTTGTCCTTTGGTGGAATATGCCAGACATTGCAAATTTCACTTGTTTTCTCTTAATTATGGTACACATTTATAGCCATCCCAAGCTCATTGTGCAGATCAACACCACAGACTTTGGCCTCAACTGCCCCCCTCCCTTTCACATATTTATTATCTCCCTAATATGTTTCTTGAACTCTACTCGGGCCATGCGACGAGGCCGTACAATCCAATAGCTGTTACTATATTCAAATAATTTGAGTTTTCTGTGTGCAGGAAGACGGTGCCTATGCAGAGGTGGGGAGCATCCCAAGGCCAGATGCAGAAAGCTCTCGGGCTGAGCAGTGAGACCTCCGAGCCCCTCTTCTTATTTCAGGCTACTTCCCTGCCTAAGCTCTTAAATTCGAATAGCTCTCCCCTTCCCCCCTTTCCTGCATTTTCCTGACACACTTTCTTACCCATTCTAGACAATTAGGAAGGCAATTTCCCAGCAGAATTAACTCTAGGCTCCATCTTGCACTTAACTACCGTCCCTCGGCTTTTCTTCCCCCAGAGTGCCAATTTCCCACCTGGCCATCTCCCTTGATTTTCGGTGTCTTGTTAAACAAAAATTTCTTTCTCTTTCTCTCGTGCCCGAGACTGAGAAATTACTTTCTTTAATCCGAGCCCTATTTGTACTTTTAAAGCCAAGAATTTTAGAAGCATTCATGGCTCTGAAATTGTTTTCAGTTAGGATTGCTCTGCTAAAATACTGTTGTTGTTGTTGGTGGTGGTGGTGGTGGTGGTGTGTGTGTGTGTGTGTGTTTCTTTTAACGTTCTGATAGCCGTTCCCTCTGGGTTGACTTTAGAAATCACTGTTTTCTAGACCCTGCGATGTCTGTACGTTACGGTTATTTCACTTCCTTAAGAGTTAACTACTTTAATTCCTTTATCATACAGTCATATGTACTACCTTTCTATCTCCAAATGCAATTAAAAGTGCCCTTCGGGTGTTCCAAGTTTTAATCATTCTGTGTGTGGAGCGTTCCCATGGCTCAGAAGGGCTTTCTCTGTCTCCTCTCAGATGGAGCCTTTCTCGGAGGAGAAGGAGGAGGAGGAGGAGGGGGAGGAAGAGGAGGAGGAGGGGGAGGAAGAGGAGGAGGAGGAGGAGGAGGGGGAGGAGGATGAGGAGTGGAAGAGTCAGAATGAGGTGTGACAGCTTTGTTCCAGAGGCCAAATTCCTCACTTGTTATAGCATTGGCTCTCTTGCGTGGGCCGATGCCAAGAAACCGTTTCTCATCAGCAGTGGCTGTGCGTAGTGGTCTTGGGGGACAGGCCACATGTGAGTCCAGGAAAGCACTGCTCTCTCCGACTGGCTCTGTGATCGTAGGCAGTTACTGATTCTGACCTGTAAAATGGGAATTATAACACCTATCTCATTGTTTTATTGAGGATCTATAGAAGTTCCTCCAAACTGATGGTATTATAATGATATTCGTTCTTCAGGACGGTCCTTGGGAAAAGCTGGCCCTCGTCTTTTAATCAGGCTCATGTCAGTGCTCTACATACAAGTGCTCATCAATCTGTGTGTGACATGCGCTCCTCTAGCCCTTGGTTGGTGGCCGCTTGCGGTGCAAGTTTGATGATACCGGAACGGCCCTAGATCCCAATCAGTGCTGTGAGTCTACTGGTCGTGCACTTGGATGTCCTGGCAAAATGTCAAATTGCCATCGTGGTTCTCACGTTCTTACTCTCATTTTTCCGGACTTCCTCACAGAGTAGTAACAAACAGTTTCAAACCTGCAACGATCCACGGACCACGCCTTGAATACATACTTTCAGCTGCGAGCCTGTCGAGAGTCTAGAACACGTAAGCATTGTGGGAGGTGCAGAAGGTCTGCTGGCACGGCTCTGCCCACCCCCTCAAACGTCAGTGCTTAACAGGGTTTGTTGCCAGTCTGAGTGCGTAAATGGTAAATGGTCTGCCCTGATGCCCGTCTGTTCTGACCACCAGTAAGTATGCCTCATTTCCATCACTAAGCGGGGATTCCTATTCCATCCTCAGGCTTGGCTTGGCATTTAGGTGGGAAACGGGATTGGACTGTCATCCCTTCTCATGTTATAAGACCAAGGAAAAGAACCTGCTGGCAGTCAAAACCTTACCAAAAAAACCCCAAACACACTGGCAGGATTCCAAACACTGACTCCAACTACACTCACTCTCCTAGAGGCCACTTCATGTCGTTGGTGTTGGGGATCACTTTCCAAGGCCAACTACCTAATTCTTCCAGGCATTGGACTCTACTCATTTGCTACCAGTAGAGGCTATGTGTGGGGACCGATGTTCTTCCAGTACGACAATAACAACAAAAGTCTTCATTCAGTCGGGAAATTCAAGGTACAGCGGCCAAAAGCATTAGATGCCTTCATGCCCAGCTGATGGTAATGCTAACTTGAAGAGTTAGACTTATTCAACAACACCAACAGCAGAAGGTTATAAATAGTGTTGAAAACACCCAGTGATAATGATTATATCCTTGTAATAACATTTGTATTGGGAAAGGGGGTAGCAATATACGGCACGTGTCTCAGACTCCCCCTCGCCTCCCTCCTTGGCAGATATTAATCAATCGCTTCTCTGTCTTCTGATCTATCATAGGGCTTCAGAATGTCGGCGTAGAATTCAAGGCCATGGCCAACATATAGGAGATGATGAATGGGATGAGACTCCCTCAGCCTTCCAGTGTCGTAATTTAGAGTTAAATGTGCTTTTCACGTGCATTATCATTTCAGCCCTCACCTAGGATGCTGTTACTATGATTCACAATGTACATAATCAGAAAACTGGAGCCCTGAAGAATTAAGGCAGCTGGTGGATATCATACAAGAAATAAGTGGCCAAAGTGAAAGCCGAGCCCTGATCCGCTACACTCAGATAGCAAAGGAAGGCCCTAGTATTTATTATGCTCCTTCGGAGTGCAGGCTTTTATAAACCATAAGTCATTTAATCTTGTGAATCATAACTCATTGCAACCTGTGAGGCATTATTCATCCCGATTTCAGGATGAGGAAAGTGGGGCTCAGAGAACTGGAACAACTTGTTCAAAGCCACTACAGGTAGTAAGGAGGGGAGGATTTGATCCCCCTTTCTCTGAATTCAAAGCACATTTGTTTCTCTTAGCACGTGGACCCCACAGTTCAGCCTCTGCTTACACGGAGCACTGCTGGGAGCAGGATGTGGCAAAGGTGTTCAGAGGAACAACATTAGAGACAATGACAACTTGAACATGACTTCAGTGCTTGATACTTAGAGAATGATTAAATAAACACTGTCAGAGCACCACACTGGAATATTTGCCACTATTATAAACGGATGATATGATGACTCTGTAGAAACATGCAAAAGTGTTTACCAAATAACATTAAGAAATCATATGTATACTGATTACATTTATGCAGAAGTTATGCATATGAATGGATAAACGGTAAGGGGAAACACAAAGAAAATATCTCTTGGTTGGGATGCAGGATAATAAGACGTTTTAAAGTCATGTTAGGCATACTGCGGGGGCCGGGGGGTGGGGGGGGAGGTTTATGTACCTCAGTATGAAGAAATTCTGGCCAAAGAAAATAGACAAAAATAATCACCCATTAGGAAATTTGTCTTTAAGGTTTGAAAGAACACATTTCTTTTTTTTTTTTTAGTTTTTTTTTTTTTTTAACATTTATTCATTTTTGAGAATGAGAGAGGTAGAGCGTGAGCAGGGGAGGGGCAGAGAGAGAGGGAGACACAGAATCCGAAGCAGGCTCCAGGCTCCGAGCTGTCAGCACAGAGCCTGATGTGGGACCCGAACCCACGAACCGTGAGATCATGACCTGAGCCGAAGTCAGACACTTAACCAACTGAGCCACTCAGGCGCCCCTGAAAGAACACATCTCCAAAATAATGAAAAGGGCGTAATGGCATTTAGAATAAAAACTAAATACTGATTCAGAGCAAGTGGACGTGGCGGTATTAGAATAAAAATTTCCCGTTGGGAACTTGGGAGAATTTCAGTGGAAATTTTGCACACGAGGGGGATCTGGACGTCCCATGCCTGTTTCCTTTCATTTCCTCAATGTGTTCAAATTTTCTGCTCTCGAGATATCATGGTGAAGTTCTAGGTAGTGATTTTGAAAATCAATCACACATTTTTCCCCCTAGATACTGTTGGGCGAGTGACTTCATCTGAATTCTACTGTGTGTTTTTGGGGGGAAGAGGGAAGGGGGTCATTCAAAATCTAGTTTCCACTTACCAAACTCCCATCCACCAGCCATCCATTCAAGAGACATTTACTGGGTACTTAGTGTGATCTAGAGCTTATGAAGCTCTGGAAACACAAGACAATCCATCCATGTTCTGGTTGCTGAGTCTAGAGCAGAAGACAGACGAGTGCAGTGACAGTTCTTACCCAGGACCTACCAAGAGCTAAGCGAGAGACCGTGTGCAAAGAGCTCCAGGAGTAGTGACGAAGGGCAGCTGCCCTGGCTGAGAGTCTCAGAGAGAGAGTCTCAGAGGAGGTGACTGACAAACAAGTCTTGAGGGGTGAGAAGGAGATGGCCAGGGAATACTGGGAATACTGGATGGGAAGAAAAAGGTAGGAACAGTGTTCCAGGCAGTGAGTCAAGCAAAGTCATACTGCGCCGACTCACGGAGGCAACAAACAACACATTAGGGGAGCGGCCAGTGGTTTATGTGGCGATAGGACGACATGTGAGACGGGGAAAGGATATGGGGCGAGGCTGGGTAGCAGCAGAGGCCTGAGCATGGAGGGCCTTGAGTGCCACGGTAAGACAGCATGGGGAAGCAGAGCAGTCAACCAGTGCATGGGAAACCACAGAGTCCAATTGAAGTCATATGCTGAGACCAACAAGGCAAGGTTTCCTCGCGGATATTACGAGAGAAGGAAATTGGGGGATGACCCAAGTCCTCCGCCAAGGAGGCAATGCGAACTGTAAGCAGACCTACTTGTTCTGGTACCTTCAACAGCTAGGGAGAGGGAGTATACCTTATCCATTCTTGTCAACACCCCACCCCATCCCCTTTTGTTCCTGGCACACAGTAGATGCCACCAAAATGTCTCTTGGTTAGATGATCTGACTTAAAACTTAAAAACAAAACCAGAGGGGTGCCTGAGTGGCTCAGTCGGTTGAGTGTTCAACTTCAACTCTGGTCATGATTACAGCTCGTGAGTTCGAACCCTGCATTGGGCTCCGTGCTAGTGGTGTGGAGCCTGCTTGGGATTCTCTCTCTCTCTCAATAAGTAATTAAAAAAAAACCAAAAACAGAGCACATTAAATACCCAAGGTGGGAGAAAACTGTTCAAGCCAACATCACCCTGCCCGTGTTGAGCATGCAAGGATCGTCCCCCTCCGTCATGGATGGGAGATGAATGAAAACTGTGCTTGCCACTCACGGCATCTTGGGATTTTGCATCCTCCAGGTCTTGTCTAAGTCCTTATGGACACGATTTCTGTATTGCCCACTCCCATTCTCTTTGTGGAAGAGGAAATGAAATCAACATCAATTATTTCTTTTTCAGTTGGAAAATCAAATTCATTAAAGTCATTCAAATTTAGGAAACTGCATACCGTAAGCACTCACATACAAGAAGTGCTTACAGGAAATTTGAAATGATGGCAATTTCAAACCCTGAGTGAGAAAGGACTTTCACTTTGGCGAAATAAAAGGCAAGAGTTAGGAGGAATTGTGTTGTCCTCAGGGGTTCTTCTCAGGAGCTCCAAATCCAGGGGAATCCAATGAACAACTCAACTCTTCCCAGGGACCCTCACGAAAGCACACTTGGCAAATAAGAGATGGGACCTCCATGTACCTCTATCACTGCAGTCCAGTGAGGGGGGTGTAATACCCATTTTCCAGACAAGGAAACTGAGGCTTAGAGAGGTTAAGTAACTTGTCCAGGGTCACACAGCTGGCAAGTGGCTGAGCTCAGATACATACTCCTGCCTGCTCCCAACCCACGTGCCAGCATGAGGTGCTCTCCCTGACTGGGCTGTGTTCTTGCTGGAACAAAGCTCTCTCCAGAACTGTGCCACTCAGCTCAGCTATACATTCTGGGTCACAACACCTACCTTGTGCCAGTGCCTAAAACAAACTTAACACTTACATTTCAGCCACAGGAAACTGCCTGGAGTTCCCCAAACCCACTAACTTTCTCCATCCTTCTGTGTTGCCACGTGAGGTAGCCCCTCTGTCCAGTCTACCTGGGACCACCTACCCGCCTTTCAGAATCAATTCAAGGGTCATCTCCTCCGTGAAGGGTTTGAGCCTCCCCTGTCCACCCTCCAACAACCGTTCCCTCCTTTGTGCCTGGACTCAGGCCGTAGGATCAAATCCCTCCTCTGCCACCTACCAGCTCTGTGACTCTAAAACATTACTTCTCTGTGCCTCAGTTTCCTCACCTGAAAAACAGGACTAAAAAGAATCTCCAATTCATAAGGTTGTCGTGAGTATTAAGAAAAGACTTCCGGGGCACCTGGTTGACTCAGTCAGTTAAGCATCTGACTCTTAATTGCGGTTCAGGTCATGATCTCATGGTTCGCGGGTTCAAGCCCCGCGTCTGGCATCAAGCCCCCACGTCTGACATTGTGGAGCCTGCTTGGGATTTTTCTGTCTTCCGCTCTCTCTGCCTCTCTCTGTCTCTCTATTTAAATAAACAAATAAACATTAAAAAAAAAAAAAAAAGACTTCCTAAAAAGTCCACAGCAAGAGTACCTGCACATACTAAGTGCTCAATAAATGTTAGCTATTACGTTGTTCACTGTACCAAGGACAGATTTCTTGCACAAATCTGGTTTTCTTGTGTACTTAAACATACAGAGACCTCCTTGAAAATTGTGGAGACCTGGCACAAAGACGGTGTCTAATAGTTGCATGCGGAGCGAACAATGAACAATGAACAGCGCCATCTGGCAGGAACGACAAGGTTGCACAACCGGGTCTCAGGGACTCAGATGCCACGATCCTATCAAGCTGCTCCCTGCCTCCCTGTGGTTGCTGGACTGGATCTTTTTCTGAAATGCCAGGGGGATGGCAGGACTTGCTGTTTTCCAGCAATTATGGCAAAGGACACATTGCCGAAATCCTAGCTCCTTCTCCCCACCCACAGGTCTCTGGTTTCCCCACTAGAGGGGTTCTATCACCCTACACAGGGAAACAACCTCCCTCCCCAGGAGTTGGCAGACACATTTTGTGAAATGTATCACATAGTTTCCAGGAGTGTCTCCCAGGCAGGAAGCAGTCCCGGCTACCGTGCTGCACCCGCCCCTTCCTCCAGCGACGACAGTCACCCCAATCGACTCTCCACTGTCCCTGACCACCGGCCGCCATGAGACTGATTCGGAATGTCACGGCAGTGAATGACGCTGTTTTGGCGAAGCTAGATGGCTGTAACTGCTTACCTTCTGTGCTGCTTAATTTTGTGACATAAAAGACACAGCATATTGAAATTTAAGATGTCTGGAGTATTTCAAATCTCTAGCCCTTCTTTCCAAAGCAGGATGCACCAATTTAAAAAAAAAAAAAAATTAAAATCTTCTGCTGGTTTAGAAGGCCGTGGATTAATATTTGCCAACACTCGTGTCTGACCTCTTTTTCTGATCTGGGTGTGGTTTTGGAGCTCCTCATTAACAATCTAAACAATGCTTCAGATGACCCCCTGAAGCCAAAGGCAAGGTCTGGCTCCTCAGAAGGATGGGGGAGCTCCAGGTTTTGTTTTGTTTTATTTTATTTTATTTTATTTTATTTTATTTTATTTTATTCTATTTTATCTTATCTTACCTTATCTTATTTTATAATTTATTTTCAAATTAGATCTTGAGAAACTTAACAGAAGACCATGGGGGAAGGGAAGGGGGAAAAACAGTTACAAACAGAGAGGGAGGGAAGCAAACCATAAGAGACTCTTAAATACAGAGGACAAACTGAGGGTTGATGGGGGGTGGGGTAGAGGGGAAAACAGGTTTATAAATGAATGCACTTGGTGACTGCTCAGCTGTCTTGCGAATATCAGCTGATAAGAGCACTAGGGAAATCTGGGATCCCACTTCTAATCTGAAAAGAAAAGCTTCGTTTGTCATTCTTAGCAACCACTAACCAGGCCAGGTCTCATCACGGAAGCCAAAACAGTGGTTTTGGGAACTGAATGTGAGGTTCCGCTCGGCCTTGACCTACCAAGTGGTCCACGGCGGCCCCGAGTACTTGCTAGGAGGGGTGGCTTCTATCCGGAGACCAGAGGACCCCTCCCTGGGCTCTCATGAATCCTGTGGGTCCTTCTTTGTCAGCATACCTCACTGGAATTGTGGCCAACCATACCCTGCTCGCCTCACCCAGCCCTGGAAGGGGCCACATCTTCTCCACACTGAAGGCCCAGCACCTGGCAAGGCCAGGAAGACAGAGTAGGCTCAATGAAAGTGTCCTGAGACAATCAGTAGATGAAGAAGTGATCAAGGGAGTGAAGAAAGGGAGCAATGGAGGCAGGATGGTCAGATAGCTGCCCACCCAGGATGCATGAGCAGAGGAAGTAAAGGAGTGTTAGGTAGACCCAGAGTGGAAGTAAACAGCCAGGTGCCATGTGGATCTCTGTGATTCCAATAGGAACCACGATGATGGACACATAGTAGGCGTTCAATAAATTATGCCAATGAACAATAACTGGGTGCTTTCTGTCCCTAGACACTGCTCTAAGCCATTTATAGGGATTGTCTTGTTTAACTTGCACATGAAAACCTACAAGGAGCTGGCATTACTTTTGGCAAAGTGGATTAAGGGCCCGTGATAGATGTTGACTCCCCTGGGCAGGAGAGACATGATCCAGTTCCTGTCAATATCATCATCCTTCATTCTTACTAGAAAAGCAGCAGGACTCTGCACGGAACACCATGGATTCTATAGCCAGACAGCCTGAGTTCAAGTCCCAGCCCAGCCACTCAGTGGTGTAAAGCTGGGTGACTGAGTTCACTCACTTGCACTCTCTGTGCCTGGCTCTCTTACATGGATGGTGCTTGTGCACATGGGCCATTGTGAAGGCTAGTGAGTCAGGACATGCATGGATGGCGAGAGCATGCTGTAAGTGCTACATTTAAGTGGTAACCTTGGAAACACTGTTCTGTATTGCCCAAACCCCCACATGTTTTCTTGTATCACTGCTGGGAGAGGGGTTGGTACCAGTCTCCCTCAATTTGCAAATATGATTTTCTCAGTCTCTGTGGGTTAAAATCAGAGAACCACAGAACGTGGGATCCAGGTGGGTCTGGTTGACCCCAAAGTGAAGGTCACCATTTTACTGATGATAACAACAGGAGGAGCTAGGGAAAGGGGAGGAAGAGAATTTAGCATTTATTGATTTGCATTAAATGCGGCTAAAAGACTTAATAAAGAATCTGTCCAGATTTCACCAGAGAGTCAGTGACCAAGTCTAGAATAGAATCTAAAATCCCAGACTCCTCTGTGGAGTCTGTTGAGGACACAGAGTATGGAACTTCTTTCTCTGCCTGAGAAGAGGCATCTTCAGATAGTTTAAACTAAATCTCTCATGGTCTCTAGCATGATGAAATGCCTAGCAGTGGAAAACAGCCTTCTGAATTCCTATGGCTAGAACATGCTAGAGACCCCCATTTCCCCAGTCCTTGCTACTCACTTCTATTGCTCCGGTGGTCCCATGGGGGCAATTCTAAATACAGAGCCTAGAGATTTGGAAAAACCTAGTTCCAGCTACCCTGGCTGGGGCCACTTGCCTGTCCACCCATCCTCCTGGGCAGACCCTGGATTCCTTCTGAGCAGGGACCACAGGACTATTTACTGAAGAACAACCCAGTTCAGGGCTGCCAAAATGGTGGTGGTGTTGGAGCAAAGTAGGGTGGTGGGCAGCAAAGCTGATCCAGCTCTTTCCTTATCTGGATTTGGCTTTGGGGCATCTAGGCTGGATGGAAAAGGGCTCTTCTCCCTCTACTCAGATGGGGGACACAACCATACTCATGGTTGATCCTTCCGGAGGCTTCTGGCCTGGCAGCCTGAGCAGCCAGTTGCTCCAAGACCTGGCTCCCAAGTTACTCTCCCTCCTGACTCTCTTGGCTTCTCACTCCATGTCCCAGCATCATTAAACTGCTTGGAATTCCATCCCCTAACCCATCATGCTCCTTCTTTTCCCTCTGATGGGAGTGTCTTTCCTCCCCTTCCTCTTGTTTGCCTTTGTTCATTCTTTCATACTCAAGTCAGGCACCATCTCCTCCATAAAGCTTCTCTGATGTAGTCTTCTGGGAGGTCTCCCTTCTGCACTCCCATTTTTCCACTTGGAGCTTTCGGTCATGGCATTTACCATTTTGTATATAATGTTCTCTCTATGAATCTAGCCCTCATAGGAGTGGGTTTCTTCACGGCAGGTGCCACGACTTTCGTCTCTGAATCTTCACTGTCTAGCCCAGGGCGTGGCCCATGGCACTGAGTGCATGACTTGGAAGCATTTATTCAAATCATTGTTAATTCACAGAAGAGAAGGTCCAGCCAAAACATTTCAACATTTCCACATATGCAAAATGATTGTGCAGAGAGGGTTGTGAATTCAAAACAAAATTCTCAAACCTACACAGCACTCAGGAAGAAAGAAACAACAGCATGAACTCCATGATGGGGTGGGGGCCTGAAGAAGTGGCTGCAAGTGACAATGATGGAGCTCAGAAACAAAGGAATGTGGAATGTGGCCGCTGCCTTCTCGTGGAGTTTGGAGGACAATGCTTGCCTTACGATGGAAATCATATTCTCTACCTGCAACACGGCGACCGCAATTCTACATTACTCACCACGGTGACATATGTTACCCTTTTAGACCAAATACGGAAGCTAGAATTATTATGTAGGCAGAGAATCTTGCCTAACCCTTAATTTTTAAAAATAAAAACTGACTTCATATCCAACCCAAAAAATCTGTTACGTGTTACCCAGAGAGTTCTTAAGAAGACTTAGAAATAAATGTCTGTGTTACACCGTTGGGCTGCCCTCTTTCTGGAGGCACACAGAGTCTCCTCAGAGACACTCCTTGGGTGGAGATGCAGAGGCAGTGAACTCAACAATAGTACATTCGAAACCCTAGACAACCACAAGGGGCATAGCACCCAAACATTTGATGAGCAGACATTGCTAGCCTTTGAATAATGAATTCCAAGAGTCATACAGAGAGAGGGAGTTCAATCCTGATGATGTCTAAGTTTGCTGTTTTGTTAATTAAACCCCATCCCCCATTGGACACACACACACACACACACACACACACTGTGGCGTAAGACAACATACATATTATGCTATATTGCCTCATTTTAACTCCTTGGTTCAAGATACATATAAATCTCTAAAGCACTTTTCAAATTCATCAGGAAATGTAATCATCCCATTGTTCTTACCCTGAGGTAGTTGAGGGTGAAATTTGTTAGTCCCATCCTGGTGATGTTTTTGGATAGCTGATCCAGGACCTGAGGATCTTGTGCCTAAAACAGGAAAAGAAAATCGTATTTTTTATCTCTGCATCATGGTGCCAGGAAAGTCTCGGATTCTACTACAGTTGCTAAGAAATGAAATCTTGACCGTGTTGGTTTTTCTCAGAGGGGAGGTTGCTGGAGATAATTTAATTTACATTTTGAAGACACTTGAATATAATGGCTCAAGAACATTTTTGGATCAATGGTGCAAGATCTATGGCCAGGTAGAACCAAAATGAGTCAGACAAGCTTTCAGTCCTTGGGAGAAATAGCTTTACTTCCTTCCACCAGTGAGACACCACGTGTCTTCAGGAGGAGGGTCATTAAGCCAGGACACTTTCAAGTCTTTGGCACTCGCCAGAAAAGGCAGGGCCCCTGGATTTGGTAGAGCCATGCTTTAGGACTGGCCTTTGTTTTGTGTTGTGGTAGTGTTGTTTTTAACAGCTTGGAGTCCAAGACTATATTTGAAAACTTTGCCATTTCTACCAAATGGCAACATATATATATATATAACCATATATACCATACATATATATATATATATACGTATACACACACACACACACACACACACACACACACACACACACATATATATATATATATATATATATATATATTTAAGAATTCTAACTTTCCTCCCCATTAAGCTGAGGCTAGCAATAGATGTTCTCAACGATTTTCACCCCGCACATCCTCCAGGACTGTAAGGGGAAACATCACATTTTCCAAAATATCCGCCACGTGTAGAAGAGCACTGTGGCATTCCATAGGCTACCCCAGTGTTCTGTTGGGCTAGAAAAAAAAGAAAGTTCTTTTGGATTGCCTTGTAAAGTGAGTCTCTTGGTTGATGCTCTTTCTTTCGGTTTGTCTTTTCTTCTTTCTTAACTGGTAGAAACAAATTGGAATGAAATAGACTCAAGTAAGCACCCTTTTGTCTTCCTGCCTGCAGTCATGAGACAATCTAGGTTGTTCTAACACTTTAATTTATTCTTTCCTGTACTTAGTTCTCCTCATAGTCACACAACCACTTGGCGTTGTGTATATCAGTAAAAAAAACAGATGTCAGCAAGAAGAGAGCTGGTCACTTCTCATGTCAATTTCTGGAAAGGGCGTCCTCTGTGAATATGGAGCCAGTATTTATGGAACCCCTTTCACGAGCCAAGAAAAGCTGGTTCTCTAGATATTCTCTAGTCATGACTGACATCAAGGAGCTTCCTTTGCACAAGGAGGACAGGATAATAATAAATGAATGGAACTATGTTGCTGCTGCTGTTAAAAGCCAGTCACCACTACTTGAAGAGGACCTACTGTGTGCCAGGCACTGTTTTATGGCCTTTACGTGCATTAACTCTTAATCCTCATACCAATCAATCCTCTGAGGCAGACTCTATTACTGTATCCATTTTACAGATGAAGATCTAGAAGCACAGAGATGCCATGCCACTTGCCCAAGGCCACACAGGAACAGGGATACACCTATGTGGTCTCATTTTAGGGCCCAGGCTCCCGACCACTAACCTCTGCTGTCTTTCTGTCTATTTTGAAAACAGTAAGAGTGACAACTCCAAGCTGCTTCAAGGGGAGCGAAGGATGTGAACTGGGCTTTGAAAGTTGAGAAGAACTTGGGGGTACGGATAGGAGGGAAGATTGGAGCAGGGGAGTAGGGCGCCACAGCAGAAAGTGCAAGGTCAGTGAAAAAGGTAGAGATTGGGTTAACCAGTCGGGAGGAGAGGGTCGAGGACAAAAGCCTGGGGACACAGACTGGAATTGGATGGTTGGGAGACAGCTTATCAGCCTGGGTTCTGGAGTCGGTACCAGCTGAGTTGAAATCTTGATTTCCCACTTTCGGGCTGAGAAGCATGGAGTAACTTATCAAGCCTGAGCCTCAGTTTCCTCACTTCTAAAGCAGGGAGAGTGATAAGGCACCTCTCTGGGTCACTGGGAGGATTAAATATAATGTGTACAATACTTAGCACAAGGCCTGGCATAGCAAACAGCCAGTAAATACTAGCTACTGTTATTGTATTCTCTTTTGATTGTACAGGGTCTTAAAAATCAGGCTCATTAAGTCTGATTTTGCTCCAAAGCTTTTTCACAGAAACTGCTGCATCATGCATTATGGAAGAGGGGTTTATTTAGTCAATGCCTTTGACGCCTTCTTCAGGGACTGCACTCAGCTAGCTCTTAGCAAGTCTTACCCCTCACACACATCCCCAGCTTGGCATTGAATCTGGCCTTGCACCTAGTTGGTGCTCAATAAATTTGTCGTGGTTCATGGTCGAATGAAACCGAGAGAATCCCAAATCGTCTGCTTCACTCCAACACCATGGTTAGGAGGGACGTTGACACAGATCTGAGGTACATGAGCCCCACGTCTTGTCAGCTGGTTCTAATCAAGACTGGAAACTGTTTTTCTTACTTCTTGTTTTATTTCTTTCCCCAGTTATACATAACAGGTTTAATAGCCCAGGCAGAGCAATACTTGATAATGACTCCATGGAATTTAAGAAAAGTACAAACTGTTTATTGCGGTAACCTCAGTTTGGAGTTTAAAATAGTAAAGTATCAAAAAAAAAAAAAAATCTCACAACGCACCAAGCTCACAAACAAAGGAGAGGGAAAAGGGCCTGTGGAATAAAATGGTTGAGGGAAAAGCTCAAAATTGAGAGTTCGCTGCCCAGCTTGTGAAGATTGTTGGCATTCTTTACAGAGAGAGAACCGTACTTTTTCTCGTTGAAGAAAGAGGGAGTAAAAGAAAAGACAGTAAAATAGTGATGAAATTACTTACGTGCATGGCTAGAATGCTCCTTGGGACTAACTCTCTGTATTGTCTAATGGTAAAGTGCCATGTTTTTATTCTCATGAGATCATCAAAGGTGAACTCCAAGATCAGTCTGCCTTCTGTACATACCTAGAAGCGACAAACATCACACTCATTGGCTGTGCACCTTGTGAATGCCACATTTTTGTAACTCACACGTCAGCTACTCAGCGGGGTCTCCCTGACTGTCCTTGGGCAGCACCGTATCTCAGTAAGGATGTGACACAAGTGCTTTATCCACAGCACAGTGAGGCAAGTGTGAGCCCTAGAATCCGTGGGTCCCGAAGACGGCACAGTTGCTCACTAGCCATGATTTACTAGTAACTTTACTGGTTGCCACGAAACTCTACGACCCTCTGTTTCTTCATTTGCACATAGGGGACCAAAACCCACATTATTGTAATATTATGTCAAAAGTGTGTACCTGCAAAAATAATACCCTCCCCACCTCCTTTTACTTCTGTTGTCATCATCTTTCTACCATCAGAGCTTGAAATCTTGTTCTAATCGTGGTTGCCCTACTCTGGGAGGAAGTATCTGCTAAAATTATTTATGCTTACGTGTGACTTACTCCAAGGTTACCCAATCAGAGGAAGTTTTCATTTTTAGAGACAAATTCCAGGCATGTTTAGAGTGTATTCCTTCAATCACATGCTATGAATAGTGACAAATTTTGCTTGCATAGAGGCATGTTCTCTTTCGAGGAAAAATATATATTATTAATGAAACAGAATTTGTGAGGCTCTCTTGGGGCCTCTGGCTGGCTCAGTTGGTGGAGTGCGTGACTCTTGATCTTGGGGTCATCGGTTTGAACCCCATGCTGGGTGTAGAGATTACTTAAAAATAAAATCTTAAAAAAAAAAAAAAGAATTTGTGAGGCTCTCTTCCGTGACGAAGTGATCTTTGACACGGTAGTAATTTTTTTCTTCTTTTGATATTCAGATCAGTTTTAGCATGTAGTTCCTATTTTATTTACCTATTTTGTTTCACCGTTAATGACTGTGAAATAGAAAATACTAGGTAGTCAGACACCACTGATCCCACTGATCCAACTTCAGCTAAAAAATAGTGGCAGTGTATGTGTCCAGTTTACATAATTACAACTGCTTATTCAGTTGGTCTTTGCTTTAGAGCAGGTGGAGGCTTTGATATCAAAGTCCTAGATTCACATCCCAACGCTACTTTGTACTCGTTTTGGAACTCTGAGGCAACTGAATACATCCCCCGCGTTCCGGTTGCCTCCTCTGTGAAATGACAATAATACTAACCTTACTCCCGGTTGCTGGGGAAATGTATGATGATATTGTGTTTGTCGATTGCCCAGTATTATACTTGGCACACAGGAGGATGATAGCAAATGATAGCTCTAAAGATAAAAGAAACACAACCAAAGACCCCTGGACTGGTGGTTGTCATAAAGTGCTCTCTGAGACCTAGGGATCCACGGAGGCATCTCAGGGGCTCTGCTGGGAAGAGTTCGGCCTCCTTCTAGACCATGTGATCTCCACCCATTTTTTCAATTCAACCAGAACAGCTTCAGTTCTACTGTTTCAATACATTGGAATTCTGCTCAAGCTTTTTTGGAGAAAGCTTTCCTATGCTAAGAACAAACATATAAAACTTCGGAAGCCACTGCACTACACAATTTTTAAAACTCATAAATAACAATTCATTCAACAAGGGGCGTGTTCATTCTGAAAACTATACTCCCTGAAGGTAATTAGCAATTTACCTAACTTTTTATGAGATGTTAACAATCATTTCTCCCTTTGGGAATCTAATACGAAAGGCCGCCATTCATTGAGTTCCAACTATGTCCTAGGCACTGGGTTAAGTGCTTTCTATTTACTCTAATTTAAGATGTTTTTTTTAAACGAACTAACAACCACTACAAAGAGAATTAGTAACATGTGTTGATAGAGCACTACTTAAGAAAGATGCTATTGCCATGTGCCATTTTCATTTTTTCAAAAGTCTCAGGACTGTGGGATGATTACTGATGACATGAGTGAAGACCTCTAACTGAGCTGCTACTAGCAGAATCTGCGGGTAATTTCTGGCATTTAAGGCACTTTGCCCCAAAACTGCTCGAAAGAATGGTCTTCAGGGCTTCCTTCTGACATCTTAGCCATGATAGTTGTACACTCTGAAAGAGGGGAAGACTTTCATGTCCCCAAACCACTCCTCTAGAACACCCTTAGCACTGGAATTAATTCACCAAGGGTTGCATGGAGATTAAGTTACACAATTCCCCCTGGGGTGTTAGTAGGACAGAAGCCACCTGCATTGAAAGCTTTCACAAAAGGGAGGTGACCTCAGCCAGCCCGTGACAGTTGAAATATCCTGACAGTAGAGGACAGGGATATTTGGATGCTACACCTTTTTAAAGAAAGGGTATTGTTAGGTGTTTAAACAAATATTAGCCCAGTTAAATGTCATGCTTTTTTTAATTATTATTATCTAATCTATTTGTTTTGTGTTTATTAACCACAAACTCAGGGCAGACGTACGTTCTGGCTTACTTCTACTGGAACAGAATTTCATAATGAGAAGGTATGGATGTAGTCCTTCTGATGAATTACTCAATTGTAGTGTCTGTAAGGTCAAGTAAAATTGTGTTCTCTGTTTACTGTGACATAGCAAACCAGTTGAGGACCCTTATTGCTATCAAAGCATCCTGGGTCTACAAAAGGGGAAACGATAATAAGCCTTGGGCTCCTCCTTTGTCAGCCAAAGCCAAGAAATCAGCTTTCTCCCAAGCAGGTCACGTGCAAGAGAGGAATCCTTGAAAGTGAATCCACATTGACTGTTTTGGGTGTTTTCCTGAAGGAAAATTCAGTGACTTCCTTGAATGGAAGAATGGAGAAGAATTTGGTCACTGTTGGTCTCCCCCAAGTAGTGATACCATGGCCTACTCCCAAGCCCTATTCTGCCTCACTGCCTCCTGCCCCCATCATGGCAGTTGAAGGCTTTGTGATTTATTTCATATGCAACAATCAGCAAATGGAATAAAGGCACCTAAGGGGGGGTATATATATATACATATATATATATATATATATATATATGTATATATATATACATACATTCCTTGTTTGGAAATGGTAAAAAACAGACATAGCTTTTAAAGGGGAATTAATATTTTCTCTTTCCAGAAAAATTCTGTGCATTGCTCTTAATCAATACAATTAACGTAGCTTTTATCTAAAGTTGGCCTTTTTTTTTTTAAAGCTGCCTTTCACTTGGAATCCAAAATCAAAAGGGTCCCCAATTAAGAAAACATTTTCTGTTGTGCTGAATTCATGTTACCGTACTGTGAGCTCTGACATTTTGTTTCTGTGGTAACCAAAATCAGCTGATTAGTTGGCATGGCAACAGAAAAGATGTAATCCCAGCAGACACGCTCTAATCAATGCCCCCAGCACAGATGGTCTCCGGAGGATCAACAAGAAAGAGGCTGGCAGGCATTCAGCGGATCACGTGCTAGCTTGAGACTAGGCCAGGAACAAGAGAACTAAAAAAGAACATTTCTCAAACTAACCGGTAGCTTTTTAACCCTTTTCTTTCTTTGGCTAATTGCGAAGCGATGTTGACCATGCCATTGCACAATACAGTGATTTTCATAGAGCTGTTACGAAAAGAAAATGTGCTTTTCAGGTAGAAGTGTTTACTTAATTTGCTCAGTCTTTATGCATGAAATACTGCTTTCAAATTAACAAGCGCACAAAGCTCATTGTATTTTATGTAGAGATACTCTATCTGTAAATGCATATTGAAATGCATATATATACATATATTAGGGCAATATGATCGTTGATATTATAATAATTTGATTGGAGTTGGGCTAGGAGTAGAAACGTATAAATCCTGGAGGATGATGTTGTAGACAGGCTAAGATAAGAATGATGTCAAAGACATGAATGAGTGTTCATCTAGGAAAAGTGGCTGGGGCATTTCCATGGTACTTTTCTATAGTAATAAATAATTGCATAATAAATAATTGAGACCAGAGAAAGCATAAAGCTGTATTTACAGAGTGATAAGGGTGTTCAGTCCTGGCTGTGATTATTATTTCAGTTTGTAAAATCTAAAAGTAACCAGATGTGTACCCCAAAGAGGGCTCCTCTCGGCATCTGCCGGCATCCACACCCTCAAATATAATTCAAGGGTCTTTGATTCTGAAAACCTTGGTGATTGCCCTTCAGATTATTGAGCCTTGTTTTCAATTTGATTCAAAATTGAATACAGAAAAGAAAGGCTTCCTAATGTGTGTCTTAAAACTCTAATTACATATTTATCCATAATCTATAATGTTCCTAGGATCAGGAAATTGCAAAATGCACACTATACTCCTGGGTAATATTAAATATTACTGTTGATTAGGACTGCAGCTGATTTTTGATTCACCAGTTGACCAAATTTTCATAAAAGCAACTCGGAACCACTGGGTCAAATGCTATTGGGGGAATTAGAGTATATTGATAGTCTAAATTAGAACGTTGTGATACTGCCTGTACTGAATGTGCTAAATAATTCCATGTACAGCAGCCTCCCCTTTAAAAATAGAGCATCGGCTTCCAGGCTATATTTTTCTTTGTGGTACTGAAAGGTCATTAGCTCACTGTTTCATACTAAATAGTCATATTTTATTACATGAAGATGGCTTATTTTTAATTAACATAAGAACAAAAGAAAAACTGGAAGGATTCCTTGGGTAGTATAATGATCACCAAGGAGCAAAAAAAAAAAAAAAAAAAAAAAAAAAGGAATGCTTTAGAATTTTCTAAAAATAAATGTGCATAATTAGCATCTGGACTAAGTCCACATAGCTAAGCTACATTTCCCAGAAAGTGGTATTTTTCATCATGGTATGGAAACATTCATTACAAGAGTTGGGAACGTATTGCCATGGAGGAGAGGGAGTGGTGATCTAAATAACTGAAGCTTGGGGCCGAAAGAACTGAGTTCAAGAGGATGCTCCCACCATCTTCCTGGTGACCACCTCGGATGCCTGAACAAACCACTCGGCCAGCTGAGAGGGGTGCATCCGCAGATGAGGAAGAGTCAAGAATCAACAGAAGAAAACTTTAGCTTCTTGATTTGAATGAAAAAAAAAAGAGCACTTTATTATTGATTCATCAAAAGAATGGGATTTTTTTCAAATTTAAAACCAGTCCTGAGTGTATGGCACTTTAACCTCAGAGCAACTGACTCTGCTCATTTATGAGATAGCTTTGGCCTGAAAAGAAAGACATTGGAAAAATATGAATGATAGGGCTGCCTTTTATTATATATTTTACATGCATATAAAATGTTATATGTTTTATTTTAAAGTTATTTATTATAATAAAATTATTATAAAATATTATATTATTTTACTTCCATAAACTATTTTATGTGTTATGAAAGGGCTACCACAAAATGCATTTTTACTTTCCATGGCTGTAGGCTTTGGAAGTAGCTTCTTCATTATAGCTGTTTTATTTAATTCTCATGGATTTCTTTTTTCCCTTAAAGCATAAGAAATTGGTGTGTTTTTCTTGATTACCTAAATATAATGCTAAGTCTAGACAAAACCAAAACAAACAAACAAATAAAACCATAATGAGCTAGCAGAGAAAGCTTTTCTCTGTGGGGCTTTGACTTTGTAACATTCGAAATAGGTTGTATTACCCATCTAACATACAAGATTATGGAAATATTTTACATCTCCAAAATGAAGTGAGGCATGGGCAGATTAAACCATCACCCAGGTGATCATTCCTTTCCACATATCAAAACTCTCTTCCCAGAATACAGCGGGAATGTACTTTGTCCCTGATCAGCAACCTTCCTTTCTGCTCAACCGTTAAAAAGGAAGAAAGAGAAAAACCCAACTCTTATCCTGCATTTAAAAATGTCTATTGACAAAATCAAGATACCATAAGATCGATGACATTTGATGATTTGCTTGGCATTTTAGAACTATTTTCTTTGCCCGTGTGTGTGTGTGTGTGTGTGTGTGTGTGTGTTTTAACATCATGTGAGCACCAGAAAGATTAAACTGTACCAACAAGATAAATGGATACTTTACATGATAAACATTTTATTTCTATTCTTTCAGCAAAATTGAGCACAGGTAACAAACACATCTTCAGTTTGGTAATTTGGGCTTTTTGCAATTAACCCTGATAATTCAACTTCTGAACTATAAAGAGAGGATCATCGTGTGTGTTTTCAACTAAAAGAGATAGGTGCTATCATTAATATTACAAATTAGTTCAAATTGAGTCTTTGTGAAAATGCAATGGGCTAGTGTGCATTAAAACAAATTTCGGTTTGTCAGAATCTCTAGCTAAATATTTGTTCTGAGGAATGTTTCTACTTGGGAGAAGACATAAAGGGATTGTCTGTAGTGTTCCAGAAAGGTCTTTGCCCAGGGGTACGTTCCATCTGTCAACTGTCTGTGGACAGGAAGGGGTCATAGGTGTAGAACGTATAGAAGCCAGGTTGATTCTCTATCTCTTCTCTTTCATTTTACATCCTTCAAGGTCCTTGAATTCTGCCTCATAGAATGTGTCACTTGCTCCTCCCTCCACAACCCTTCCCCTGTGTTCCTATTCTCTCACAACCAGCCTTTGGCTCTACTGTGCTCACTTGCTCACTGACCAACCAGAACTTCCTAGAATTTGGGGAAACAACCTTTAAACTCTGAATTCCCTAGTTTCATTTATGTTTTTATGTTCCCTAGAGATTACAACTAGTTCAGTTGTAGTCAGTTGACTTTTTCCCTGTTTGTTAACATTTGAATTTAGCTTTAAAAAGTGTGTCATTTCAGAAACAAAACACAAATACTGACCACACAGCAATGGGGAAATGTTATTTTAGCTGTAGAAAATTCTTTGTATTACAGTCAAAATTCTAATTTAGCAACTTGGGTTCGACAGACAGCCAATGCTCTCTCCCTCTTAGTTCCGAGGCTCTGTCATATTTGACTTTCAGGTGCTCTCTACCACCTGCACATGTCTTAGAAGAGTGTTCACCAAGAGTCTAGCCATGCCACAAACAAAAGAGATGATCTCATAGTGCTGAAAGCGTCTGAGATGTGAGAAATCAGCTCAAAGTTCCAGAAGAAAACCACAATCATTATCCTTCAATACACCCACAGAGAAACAAGCCATGTTGCTGAGGGTGTCCTGTACCTTGGTAAACATGGGCTTCCCATGCTGGGTGACCATAGCACACTGGTCGCAGTCCACTGTGATGGATGAGTTGTGGTATGACTCTTTCGAGTGTTTGAGGATGTAATACAGGTCAGTCACCCCTCCTTCAAACACAGTGCTAAAGTAACGAGGGATAAGGGTCCTGCCGATAGCTGGGAGAGAAACACAGAGAAATAAACCATTAACACAAATATCCAAAGGTCCCACGCACCCCACATCGTTGCCAGACCTCCAACAGCTACGAATCATTTCAGGAAACCAATCATACCAGGAGACAAATGTCTTTCGTTTATAAACAGCCATGACCCTTCTGGGTTACAGTTAGTAAAACAACATCTCCAACTATTCAGGGAATATTTGTACGTTCATCTCTTCAGATTTTGTGTCCACTGAAAGTTGATCATGTAAGGGTTGATACTTTAAAAATAAGGGGAACAGAATCATTGACTCCTTTGGATCTCATAAGTATCCTCTAAGTGGACATATTTTCTTTTTTTTTAAGTTTATTTTATTATTTATTTTTGAGAGAGGGAGAGAGACAGAAAGAGAATCCCAAGAAGGATCTGTGCTGCTAGCACGGAGCCCAATGCGGGGCCCGAACCCACAAACTGTGAGATCATAACCTGAGCTGAAATCAGGAGTTGGAGTCTTCACTGACTGAGCCACCCAGGTACCCCAAGTGAAAAAAAACAACAAAAAAAAAACCCACATTCAACTGACTTGGAATTTTCAATGAGCTGTTTATAGAGCAGTCATCTAATCATATTTGATTCATAATAATGTAAATTTTAATAATGTAATGCTTTTTAGTGTGCAAAGTATTTTGGGGTGTTATTTCATTGGATCTTAAGAACAACCTCAAGACAGTAAGGAACTGGAACTCAAAAGGATTATTATGCAAAAAACCAAAAAGGTTATTAGGACTGTATCAGAGTCACATGACTTATAAGTAGATAATTGGGGTCTCTAACTCCAAATCTGCAAACATTTGCTCTTTCCAATACCTTGTCTCCAAATGCTTTAATGAATGGAAATCTTTAAAATGCGATCAGGGTCAGAATATACGAAGAGGTCCATACCTATGTAAATACTGATTATTCTATCTGCTTCTGGAGCTGGATAAGATTTCTTTCTAGAACAAAAGACCAATTTTAAGAGAACCTGATACCTTCTACTTGGTCTAAATTGGTCTCTTTGATTGTATGTGTCCTGCCTGTCCTGCCCCATTTTAGTTTGAACGATTGGTAAGTAGCTGGGACTCTCTGATATATGAAGCCTAGAAACACCTAACAAGCCCTTGCTTTAGCAGAGATTTTAAATCCTCTTATGCTGAAAATCCCAACTCATAATATCAGGAATTTTGCCTATGTGCAGATTTTAAGGCAAAGTACTAAAGCACTCTCAAGCGATCCAAGGTTTTTAATAAATCTCTTACATTCACTGTGTAATGCCTTCTGAAAGACAAAAATAATATTTAAGGTAAATAAATTACCAAAGAGAGCTTCAGTATGAAAGATCATGCAATCTTCACTTGAATGTTTTAAAATGTTTAATTTCATTTTCAAAGAATCAATATGAATCCATTCCATATGTATCTATATCTCTTTTGTACATGGATTTGGAAAGAAAAAAAAAACTGTAAAAAGAATATCCTGCCAAACTGTGCTCTGAAGTAATCTCTAAAGAATCCTGCTGTGGATGACTAGTCTCTGAATAATTTATATAGTTGTTATTGCTTCATATTTATTGCAGTAAAATCAATCAACAAGTGTGTGCTAAATATTCCAGGATTTTTGGCAATTCCGTTCTAAATAATCCTTACACATACATTTTCCAAATACTGCTTAATCCCTAACAGCGCATGTTCATTTGCTAAATATAAAATTCAAACAAGAGTGATTTCAGTCCATCATGTCTTTAAACATATGCACAGCTGATACCATAAAGAAAACTCCGTTAATGCAAAAAGCCTTATTGTACTTTGCTAAACAGATAAAATTAAGTTAATGCATTTCAAATATTCCGACCTAAAACGAATTTCCATAAAACAGCTCTAGTAATTTGACATTTTGGGATCGGTACTGTGGAGAATAAATACAAACCATAAAAATGTAGATGCAGAGTGAAAATATTTCACGACAATATCAAAGGAATTGTCACACTAAAAAGGTTACTCCAAATAAACACCACTGGAGTAGCCACATTATAGTTTATTCATTATGGATCCTGCACCATTTAATTCCTTTGCAGTGATCTCTGTGATGTATTATCATCATTTTCATTCACAGAAAAAAAAATTGAGCAGGGAAAAAGTTTGTGACTACTTAACTTTAAACCTAAATTTTAATTACCTCTCCAATTCCAGAATACGTACGAACTATATAGTAAATATACTTAGAGGGAAAGGAGCTTTGCTTTATTTAACATTTTCTGGCACTCTCGGAACTGACTGTTAAGGACACCCGAGGTTTGTGTCCGGTCTCCTTTCTTTGTGGGACGGCCCCTACAATATCCCCCATGGTCTTGTTTGGACCATCGCTCACACAGCTCTATCATCCACTGCGGTAGACTTCTACAGGTGGCCCCGATGAACCACGACAACGACGTTTACATCTTTGTGGATGCAGTCTCCTCTCCTTACCTCTGGCCTGGATTCTGTGATCCACTTTAGTCAGCAGACTGTGGCACAAATAACCTTGCTTCAGTTTGGGGCGAAATCTCACCAAGGCTTAGAAGCTTCCACTTCGTGTGTGGGTGGGAAGTCAGTGGCTATGTACAAAGTTTACTCTAAGACAGCCATACTTTGAGAAGCCCAACCATTTGGAACAGTCACAGGAAGAACCGAGTCTTCCAGCCGACACCCCCAGCTGAGCTCCCAGCAAACAGCCAGCACCGACCTGCATGAGGGAGGCTATCCTGGGAGCGAATCCTAGAGCTCCAATTAGCTGCCTCGAGCCGGTGTCACATAGAGCGGACAGGAGCTGTCCTCCATATGCTTTGCCCAGATCGCAGAATCATGAGTAAATAAAATAAATGGTTGTCCTTTTAGCCAATAAATGTTTCACGTAACAGTGGATAATCTTAACACCCTTTCAACTAACTTCCTAGGCTACAATGACGAGCAAATCAGAATCCTTCTCTGAAAGATAGAGAGGGCAGTCTTGCTCCTAAAAATGTGAATTATAGAAATACAGAAGCTTGCATGGAGAGGAAAGCAGATTAGAGAGACAGAGAGTCTTTGTAGACTGACCCGGGACCTCATTATAGTTAGGACTGAAAGCCAGCCCCGTCCCTGGGAGGTCCCGCTTCTGTGAGATCTGCACCCTGCTTCTTCTGCTGATGTCAGTTTGTGTTTGTTTTTTGTCATTTATAAACAGAGGAATCCTCATAAATGCTGTCCTACTCTAGCATGGATAGGGTAACGAACACTAATGTGAAAATAGAAAGGAAGTGAATGAGAAAAATTCACTACGAGAGGGAGCGGAGTCTTTTTGTGCGACATCTTGTGTTAGTAGCTGATGAGGATACACAAGCTGTGTCAGAGACCGTATTCGTTTTTCTGTTGCTGCATAACAAATCACTGCACACTCAGTGGTGTAAACTCTCTCTATGGATTATCTCATCGTTCCTGATATTCTGACCTGGGTCTTGCTGGGCTAAAGTCAAGGTGTCAGTAGAGTTGTGTTTCTTCCTAGAGGCTCTAGGAAAGAATCCGTTCTTGCTTTTTCCCACATGTAGAGGCTACCTGCTTTCCTTGGCTACGTCCCCTTCCTACATCATCCAAGCCAGCAACAGTGGTTTGAGTCTTCCTTGTCTGCCTCCCCCTTCTGCTTTTGAGGACCCTTGTGATTGCATTGGACCCACCCAAATAATCCAGGATAATCTACCATCACAAAGCGACATAGTCTCAGGTACCAGGGATTAGAACCGGACATCTTTGGGTGCCATTGTTCCACAGAGGCTATCTTTGTTAAAGAGTTTTTGTTGTACAAGAGAGTACACTACAAAATATCACGCGCACACACACACACATACACACACACACACGACAAGCAATATATAGATAATGTGCAGTGAATGGGACAAATAACCAGAAAAAAAACCACTTGTGCTTAAGGAAATCACTCTATAACTCATTCATAGACTTCTTTTATAAACATTCACTGAGCCCATAGTAGGTGTAAGGTTCCTTGGTAGGCGCTGGACACACAAAAAGAGATTTTTGTCCTTGTCCTTCAAACTCAGTTGTAGCAAGAAAGTTAACAAATATGTAAGTATTTATAATACAATGTGATAATAGATTAAAAAAATGGACTTGTGATTTTGAACTCTTTGCCAATTTCTTCTGAATCCTGATTTCAATGTACAATTTTATTATATCTGAAGCGCTGAAAAGATGAAAATGTCCTTTTAATTTAGTAAATCGTGCAACCACACTGCACACCCTCATATAAATTGCTTGAAATCAGTGAACATTTCAGAGTCAAATTTGGTGGTCTCCTAACTCCTCAGGTACACCAGTTCTGAATCTGTTTAAGTTCTATACTGTCGTGTTCATATGCTTCACTTACACTTTACATTTATATTTTAATCCTTGGAATTAAAAACCATTTCAATAATGATACACCTAAATCTACATCGTGCTCCCATGAAAAGGATTGCATCTTTCAAATATTCTTGAATAGATAGTAAGACTATAGTAGATTCTAAAAGAAATTCCACTGTTCTTATACGTTTAGGTCAAAGTTCCAGAAGCTGGGAAGGGGAAGTGAACATGATAGCACAGGGAGATTTTCTGTGGGTGAAATACAGGGAGATGGAATACAGTATGTATTATTTATCTATGTACTTATGAGAGACAAGAAAATGACAGATTAAATTATTCAGGAGCCTGAAATGTGTATAATGTCTAAATAACACTCTACATTGTAGGTAAACATTTAGAAACACCTAAAAATACACCCCTAGGTAATTTAGATGCTGAGCTCTGAATTCCAGTTCCTTGGGAGGTTTTTGTTGTCATTCTGTTTTGTTCCCAACCGTTGACTCCCACTCTCCAGAAGTTCTTGCCATTGGAGTTGGGAGGCTGACGGTGTTGTGGAGCATTATCTAGCTCCCATCTTTTCTTGTAGGTGTTACTTATAGGACGATATCTACACCTGTAGATATTAGCGATTTTTTCCCCATTTAGAAACCAAATGGTACACACTGGGAACTCTTAATCACTGAGAAGCTATAAACTACCGTGCATCTGTTGTTTTGAGCATTCCGTCTCTGTTAATCATAAGGAAATACTTTTTAAAACTCAAGCATGTGTGTAAGTAGTTCACATGAAAGAAATTCTGAGTAGAAAATAATTGTATGGGAAAATGTTCGAACTGGCAATCAAAATACAAAATAAGGTAATAACGACAAAAACATAAACCTGGCGAGGTTGTGGTAAAACAGACATACCTAAACACTTCTGGGCGATTCAACGTAGCAATTACTCCTCATCTTGAGAATCTCTAGTTCTCTAATAGCTTATTAGGTGTAAATACTCTTGCCCAACTGCAGTTCTAACGTGCAGCTCTTACGTGCTCTGAAGTTCTCCAAGTCCTCTGAGAAAATACTGTCTAATGTTATGACTTTTTGCTTTGGGGTGATGATTTACTATTCTAAATGCCTATATTTTCTAACTTTCAAAGACAATTCACTTCAAAAAAAATGAAAAGGGTTGAGAACCCTAATTAAAATGTGGAATAAAAGGATATATTAGTATTGGTACCACTTAACACTTGGCAATTACTTAACTAATGATTTTTCTCCTGGCTGGAAAGAGAAAACCATATAACCACATATTTGTGTTTTCAATTAGGCAAAATTAATTATAATAAAATCATCAATTACTACGGTTTAAAAAAAACCCTTTTTTTGGTAGAATGATAAGGACACATTGGTTGTCTGAATCTGGGTAGTTTTATACAGTTGTTCTAAGGCTGTAGTACCTCAGAAATCCACATCAAAATTCTACTACTGAGATAAATAATAAACACAAAGATTCATTCAACTTAAACTTATCAGTATTCAGAAATAAGTGAATGCATTATTCTAACATGTAAATGGAGATGCTCTTCTTAGCGAAATAAACAATACTGGTGATTTCATCTATGGTAAATAACATAAATAGCCAAAACAAAGGACATAACATATGCTTGAAATTAAAGGGGGGTGATAGAGGTTCAAAGCAAATTCCTTCGTCTTGAGAGGAAAGCAGGTCAAACGAACTTTACTTTCATAAATTGGCATTTGGAATCTTTTATTAGCATATCTTTTAATTCCAACACCTTTTACTTCTTTTCTCAACCACACCAATTTGATTTCAATATCTTCTTTCTGATCACCTCTCTTACTATTCCAAAGATTCATTCATTTAATATATGCTTATGAAGCACCAATTACAGGCCAGATATTGTTCTCGGTGCTGGACATAAACAGCAGAAAAGTGGAGAGGTAGATGAACTTGGTGGAGAGGGAGGGCAAGCTGGTTTAGACCGGATGGCCTAGAAGGCGGCAGTGAGAAGGTGATAACGGAGCTGATTCCTGATTGCACAGGGCCATAAGATCTGGGAATGAAGAGGTCCAGGCCCCGGCACCGGCAAGGGCAAAAGCCCCAGGACAGGAATGAGTTTGGGTTCAATGAGCTTGGTGTACCACAGTATCGGAAAGAAGGCAGCTTGGCAGGTGCACAGTCGAGGAGAATGAGATGAGCTCAGAAAAAAAGAGGCGGGACCAGATTATGTGGGGCTATCTAGACCATGGCAAATGGCTTGCAATGTATTCTTAGTGCAAAGAGACCTCACTGGAAAATTTTAGCCAAGGATAAGATCTGGTGAACATACTCTATTCTTCTTACATGCGTTATTCATCTGCCAACAAAATCCCAAAACTCCGCAAAAAATATTTGATCCTCCCAGAAATCTAATAGGCATTTTTTCTTCCATTTTCTACTCACGAAACAGTTAATAACTTGACTAAGGCTTTACCCACACCACCTTGCATTAGTTGCTGGAGAGACAAGGATGACCACAGTAGATCCCATCTTGCTCTTGGGGACCTTCTGATCAAGCAATTCTTAAAGCTATTAATTCACTAATTAAGGACAAGTGAGATGTGTGTCATGGCTCTCTCTTGTTCTGCACTGTTTATCCCATACTTGACACACAATTAGGATCTATCACATATCTGCTGAATGAGTTGACGCGATCCACGAAGGGATTTATGGGTTTCAAGTTGTAGAAACTCACATGTAAGTCTGTCTCATTTCATCTCATTTAATTCAACAAACACTCTGGCATATTCAGGTAATACTGGTTTCTGATTCTGTTAGCTATATCACGGGGTATTTCTCTCAGATGTGTGCCTTTCATTGTGGGCAAAATTCTTTTACCCCTTTACCCAAGGTACTGACAATAACATAGTGCAGAATGGTCCACAGCCATGGCTGGACTTCCTACCATGAGCCAATATCCTTTGGGTATGAATTCAAAATCCTTTACTGACTCACAGAATAAGGCCATACTCTAGTTACTGATGCCTTAGGGACCTGGTGCAGGGTCATTAAGGTGTTAGAGAAAGACCTAAGCTGCAGGATGAATTGATATCAATTAGGCATAGGGGGCCAAGGGAACAGCATGTGTTAGGGAGCACGGTGCATTTCCCATGATTTGGGCTGCTGCCTAGACCAGACATTATATATTTATACCTTAGAGGGTCTTGTCTGGATGAACTGTTCTATTACATAGATTTGTCTCACTAACTTCCTGTGACAATACCTTATTCTATTACTTATCCAAAGTTTATCATGCAGTTTACATCTGATAGATTTGTTTCTGCCCTCTGCATTATTTTTATTTCAACACTTTCATAACTATGTTCTCTTCTTCAAGATGGGCCTTATGATAATTTTGAAAGCTTCCTTTCTCCTCCCACCTAAAGTTGGAAGGAGGTTAATTTAAATTAAATTTGATTTACTAAGAAAGATTGACATCTCTAAAATAACCAGTCTTCCCATACAGGAACATGAAATGTTTATCCATTTGTACAAATCCGTACTGCTATCACAAAATGATTCTGTTGTTTTTCTGTAGTTTCTTAATATATAAATAGCTAAGATTTCTTGTTAAGAGAGTTGTTAAATATTTTAGTTATGTTGATGGTTAATATAGTTCTTTCATTATATTTCTATTTGGAACACAAGACACCTAATTGAATGCTCTTATCAATTTTAATAGGTTTTTGGAAGATTTGTTTTGAGTTTTCTAGGTGAAGAAATTGATCATTCCCAAATATTGATAGTTTGGTTCCTTTCTTTCTTTCCAATATATTTATAGAATTACTTCCTCATCTTATTGCAATGTTTAGAAGAGAACTTCTAGGAAAATGTATTAAATAATGAGGGAAGTAATAGGCTTTCTTTCTTTTTTCCCCCTGAATTTTTCAGGGAGTGCCTCTAGGATTAGGGGAAGTGCTGTATGTTGATCTGAAATCAGATCACATTACTTATAATGGGAAGAAAATCAAATTATTCTTCTAATTTTTGTTTTAATGATTTTCTTCTTTTTTATACTGATGGATGTTTAATTTGATCAAATGACTTCTTGGTTACTATTGAATTGGTTGTCTAATTTACCTTAGAAAGCTATCTATTAAGATATTTTCAAATATTGAATAATGTTTTTACTCAGGATAAACCTTGCTGTCTCGTGCACACACACACACACACACACACACACACACACACATTTTTGTACAAATTTTTGCATAAATTCAACTTACAATTCACTGATTCCTTTAACAAATATCCAGGCAAGTGGTGCCTTATATAACGCACTATCCTACGTACTAGATTAGAATGTTAGAGCCAGAAAAGATCTCAAGTTTAGTTCAGTGATTCCCAGTAGCATTTTCTAATTCTAATGGACTTCTGGAGATTTTATTTTTATTTTTTAAAATTTTTTTAAATTTATTTTTGAGAGAGAGAGACAGAGACAGAGCACAAGCAGGGGAGGCGCAGAGAGAGAGAGAGGAAGACACAGAATCCGAAGCAGGCTGCAGCCTCTGAGCCGTCAGCACAGAGCCTGATGCAGGGCTTGAACTCATGAACTGCAAGATCATGACCTGAGCTAAAGTTGGATGCTTAACCGACTGAGCCACCCAGGTACCCCAAGGGCTTCTGGAGATTTAAAAATGTACCCCTAGATAGTTCCATGCTTCCAAAATGCCATTAAAACCAAGACTATGTTTAGCACGTTTCTCTGATTTGAGTAGGAATGAACTCAAATTATGGCGATACTGATTAGCTCCTGACGAGTGATTATGAATAGTGCTTAACATATGTGGAAAAAACACAATACAAAATACTAATAATTATTTAATAAATGTAATTATGTTATCCATGATTATATTCCACACCATCATTTTACTGCAGAAGAACGTAACAGCTAGAGAAGCAAAACTGCGTTAGCTACCTGGAGCCAATGTGGGATAAAGTAGAATGCTTGTTGTTTTTAATCAACCAGGATTGGTTTATTTTTATACCTAAGTTTGATTTTTATTAATTTTTAATAAATCACTGTTTACTAGATCTGATTTCTTTTTGTAAGCGTAGAGCCAGACCTCACTTTCTAACTCGAAAATATATTTCACCTTGCCAGCTGGGTGCTGCCACATCATGGAGCTGTCACCAGTGTCCACTGGGCATTTCCATTGTTTTCATTTTTTTCCACCAAGTAGATATCCAGAAGAGAAATTCAACTTCCAGACATGGCAAGTAAAATCCTTCTGTGTAACTGGCACACTGTTCCCTACCTCTGATGACCAAATCCTGAAGACCTGGCAACGATTCCATGGACCCTCGTGGATGGAAGAGCCAGGAGATGGGAGGAGTATGGATCCCTGAATTGCTAAGGACCAGCTGCCACCTATTGGGAAAACCCACTTGAACTTTGGAGCAAAAAAGGCTTTTCTATTGCGTTAAGCCACTGAAATTTCAAGATATGTTTGTCTGAGCAGCTAGGGTTAACTAATACAATTACTATAGTTCTAATGTTTCCATGACCCTTGATGGACCCTTGTATCCATCAAGGCGAGTGACTTCACCCCTCCCTTTGTTATCAGTATGTTAGGTAGCCTTCTAGATTTTTAAATTATACATTTATCTCCATATATATGTCCCCATAGAAGACACATATCATTTTGTGTGGGTACTTTTTGTCTTGTTTTACGTAGAAGTTATCATAATAAATGTATCTACGTGGAACTTGTCTTGTTTTACTCAATAATATATTTTTGAGCTCTAAGGCTAATTCATTAATTTTAAACACTGCATCATATTCCAGAGTGTAGCTATTTCACACGTCATTTAGACACTGTCATGTGTTGAGGGATGTAGGGATTGTTTTTTAATTATCTCCAGTGGGGTAGACACTGAAAGAGGAAAAAAAAAATATATCTATTTAAATTTAACTAGTTACCAGTAATCACCCTTCCCAGTGCTGTGACAAATTTACTCCTTACTAGTCCTGATAGTAGGAGTATGTGTTTCACTCACAACTTCACCAGCACTGAATATTGTCAAGGTGTACATTTTTTTTTGCCATTCAGATCACAAAGTGTGTCCCTTACAGAGGGACGGTGGCAGTCATCTAGTCCTCAAAGCCTTCTCTACATGTAGATGATGAAATTAAGTAGTTACTCCAGCTCAGGTGGTTATTGCTGTGAATGAATCATCCACATTTAATGTTTTCAGATGATTTGCAGGATTTTTTTTTTTTAATTTTTCACACCAAACCCATTCAGTTGGCTCAAGGAAAAAAAAGGCCCCAGGAAAAGAAGTGAGAAAATGACATTCCTTGTTTTTTCAAAGGTGCCAAACTTCAAGAATTCTTACGAAATTATTTCAATATGATTTATTGGGCCATCTCAAACTCAAACCCATGGGGACACCACAAGTCATTCAATTTTATGTTTTAATATCAGCACAATTCAATGGGGTTAGAGAAATGTTGCCAGAGAAACAGACAAATGTGTGATTCCAAACTTAATAGAAAGCAGGGCTTGGCAACCTTCAGCAATGAATGCCAAGAGACGATTTCCTCCCTGCAGAGAGGTGCAGACTTGGGTAGAAGGGGCCTTCCCTCCAGGCTGGGTATTATACAAGACATTCCCTCTAAGGTGCTAAGTGGTCACTAAAATAGAAGCTAATAAAATTTGACCTTTTAAAGTGGATTTTGAAGTCAAAGGAAAGGTTTGTAGAATTAAAATAACAAAGGGGCTGTTTCCGCCCACCTTTCTGTTGACTCCACTGCAGTCCCATCCATTTCTAGCGTTTCCTTGCCGAGCTCCTCCCAAGTTTTGCCCCAGAAGCATCCTCTGCCTCAGGGTCCTAGATCCTCCTCTTTTGCTTCATCCCAGGTGTGAAGCATCCTTATACCTATCTACAGCACCACAACCTCTGGTTGAGCAAGATTACAAACTTGGGTGCTGCAGTGAAACTTCCGGATGCACATACCGGCTGGGCCATTTAGTCATTTGGTGGACGCGGACAGATGACTTATGCTTTTGACACCCCAGTGTCTTCCTTGGTCAAACAGGAATAGAATACTCACTAATTCGGCGAGCAGCTACAGGTATTAATAACATCACTGCACGCGTAAGGAGCTGAGTACGGAATCCCACTCCGCTAAGCATGAGTCAAAGTCATTACCCCCTGAACACTCGTCTCCGCACGGTCCGTGAGACTTACCTTACTGCACTGTAATCGCCATTTTATTGTCTTTCCTTCAGCGACTGTAGTTCCCCGAAGGCAGGGAACATTCCCTGATCATTTCAGGACCACGGCACATTCATGATGTAAACAGCTACTTAAGAGATATTTGGCACAGGATGAAGGCGGACTTGGCATGTCTATGGAGACAGTCGGCCAAGCTCAAGCTGGTTATGCGCACATGCAGGTTCCTGACAGAGGCACAGCCACTTCCAGGGTTTCGGGCAGAGAATCAAAATCACAGGGAGAAAATAAGTTTTTAGGGGCCCGTATCTGGAATTTTCACGTCTGAATGCTCTAGTCGTGATAATTAAGGATTAGGGACTAATCATTTTGAAAGATTCATTTTGGGGATTAAGGGTAATTTTGAATTTTGCAGGTAAGAAAAACGTCCCATGTGAGGAGACTCCTTAGTTACAATGGGCTTCTCTCTTATTTTATTTTTGTACAATTCATGCACATTTGAAGTTCATAAAAGAAAAAAAAGATGCTTCTTTAAAAAGAAAACACAAGAGGGGCACCTGGGTGGCTCGGTCAGTGAAGCAGCCAACTCTTGTTTTCTGGTCAGGTCATGATCTCATGGTTTGTGAGTTCGAGCCCCGTGTCGGGGTCTGCACTCACTGCATGGAGACTGCTTCAGGTCCTCCGTCTCCCTCTTTCTGACCCTCTCCTTCTTGCACTTTCTCTCTCTCTCTCTCAAAAATAAATAAATGTTAAAAAAAAAAAATTAAAAAAGAAAAAGAAAACAAAAGAAAAAAGAGAGAGAAAGAAACAGAAACAGAAAGAGAGAGAGGAAGAAAGAAAAAAGAGACAGAGGAAGAAAGAAAAGAAAAAGAAAGAAAGAAAGAAAGAGAGAGAAAAGAACAAAAACGAAAGAAAGAAAGAGAGAAAGAAAGAAATCCTCCATTTGCACGCCAAGTCAGCATTCCAGGGGCACTTTACAGGGAAGTAAAAATCCTTGGAAACGAGAAGTAGTCAAGGAGGGTCAGCTTCGCATTCCACACAAGTCCACTGGGGGCTGTGCCTCTGACCCTTAGATTGTGTCTACGAGAAAAGGAACAACCATTCTGACAGTGAATTAAATGTTGCAGAGTCTTTCTGACAGCAGGACGTAAGGGCCAAAATGCACCCACCCAAGTTTGATAGAACCGCATGGGCGCCAGCTGTTGGAGTCTCACACGCTGCCTGCAGACTTTCAGAAAGACTGGAGGATTCAGGCCAGAGGAGGAAGCCTCTGGGCATTCTGTGGGTTCCGCAATGGGTCCGGTTTGTCTGAGCCTTGGTACCAGCGTACTTACCAGGGCTCGCACCCACCTGTAACGTTCCTCGGGGGCCAAACAGCATGAAGAACTCCCATCACAAGCCACCGCTCCGTGACAGTCCCTTCCCTGAAACTGGCCTGTTCCTCTCCAGTGAGGGGACTGTGGTCCCATTCCCCAGTATGAAATGACACTCCTGGCCTCCGTCTGCACGCCATTGCCTTTGGGAGGAGAGGTAATTCTCTCCTTACGCGATGGGTCACGTGCGCCCGAAGCAGGGCTCCCGCATCTCCGTGTGCAGGGCTCTGGCTTCTCGCTGGCTCCCACCTTCCTCCTCTGTCACTATTAAGAACTGATTAAAAAAAAAAAAAAAAAAGTCCAGGGACCCTTCTGGCCCTGCTCCTCCCAGGCCTCACCAGTCCTGATCTCCTCCCTGGAGAGGGCGGCAGGGTCAGAGTGTGGAACTAGAGCCCCCCTGCCTGGACTTGAATCCCAGCTCTACCCCAAAGCAGCTGTGTGACTTTGGGCAAGTTACTTAATGACTCTGTTCTCAGGTCTCTCAAGTGTCAAAGGGGGATAAGAACAGTGCCAGCCTCCCAGGGGTGTCATACAGAGCACATAGAAACATTTACAAAATACTCTCGTTTCCAGCCTGACTCTATCCCCCCTACCCTAATTAATTTTTCTTCATAATGTTCATCACTACTCATACAAGGTTATTTTGTTATGTTACCTCCTCCTTCGCAAGAATATAAGCTCAAAGAAGGGAAGAATTGTACCTGTTTGCATCTGGCTACATTCTCAGCACGGAAAGCAACGTGGACCACATAGTAGGCACTTAGCAAATATTTATTGACTGGCTGGACTATGTACGCCACTGAGAGCTGTCGTTTTATTATATTATCCTCATTATTATTATTATTACCAGCTTGTCATGAGAATTAAATAGCATGGAAAATACCTGAGTATTGTGTGTGTGTCTGTGCTCAACATACAGTGAAAAAAACTCTAGAAAGAGAGGAAGAAAGGTTGGGAGACGGAAAGCAAGAATGGACGGAAGGAAAGAAGGGTAGGCATGTTCCCACACAGACGTGCAGAAGAACCAACCCCGTGTGTGGGAGGCGCTGAGGGAAGACGGTGGTCAGTCCTAGGAAGCGGGAGCCACGTAAATGCTTGGCTAGGCTCCCGTGGGGGAGTGAAGCTTGGGAATCAGGAAGACGAGGCCACCAGAAAGTTTGGTGGAGGGACCAGACTTTCTGGTGGCCTCGTCTTCCTGACTAGGGCTAGGAAATTTCCCAGGGCTAGGAAATCAGGGAGACAGACCTCGCTGCCTGCTCAAGTGAAAGGTCCCCAGACTTTCCTGTAAAGTCAGCTGGCTCTGCTCTCTTCCACTCTCTTACTCACGAGGTGGCCAGAGAGAAATCAGCCTGGCGCTGTGCAAAAAACACGGGCTCTGGAATCAGACAAACGGGACCGAAATCCCACTTCTGTTGCTACAGGGAGCCATGGTTGAGGATAGTTGACAAAAATGAATCCACTCGTCCTTTTTATCTGCAACCTCCCACCTACAGCCCCATATAAATATACATGTAGCATGTATCTAGCTGGCTGGTCACATGCTAGTTCCGTGGGTATGATTTTGTTTCTAGATGACCTTGATGATTCACTGACATAGAAAAAGTACATTGAGTGTCTAGCCAAGCTCCCAGGGCACAGCCGTGTTCAACAGATCTTACCAGCTAGGGAGGCACAGTTAGGGCCTTTGCATACAGCAAGTATTCAATAACTGCTCACGGAAGAGGAGAAGAAAGGTTAAAATACAGACACAACATCAAGGATCATATAAATCTTGTCTACATCCCGCCATCTACACATAAAAAAAAAGGGAATTCTAAGCGTTTTCCAAAAGGAATTTGCACGATGCTTGTTAGAAGATTTACAGATGTCAGCACATGGTCCCCACATCATGCTTTCTCCCTTTCTTGCAAACCCAGGACTAATTTCATGGACTCATCCACAGTTCCTGACTTGTCCAAGATTCTAAAAACTTAAAACAGCAGGGCAGGTTAACCTAGGTGCATTTCTCCTGCTTTTCTCTCATTATTTTCTCAAACCTTTGGAGTTTGTACGTGTTCTTTTTGTTTGCATTTGAATGACTTCTAGTATGTCCCTTGTTACTAGAACATGTCTTCAAAAATTTTCCCCCTCCATCTCACCCTCCTTCCGTCCCCTCCCCCCTTCTCTTTTCCTTACCCCCAAGGCTTTTGTTGTCAGAAATTCACCCCCTCCTCAGAGGGAACATTTTAGCAGCATGGGTTTATGGCTACCGTAAAGAAGAAAGTTTGAAAGGCAAAGCTGGAGACGTGATCCCCAGCTTTATAACAAACTCCTGTCAAAACATAACAAACCACAGCCAGACATGAGCCGCAGTAACAGAATGCAAGACCATAAAGATGATGGAGATCAGACGGGACAGGCACTTTATAGAAACAAACACCTTCCTTGCAAACAGATAGAGCGAGCCTAGCACTGAAAACCCTTTCTGAGAACAAAAAAAAATGGTCGGAAGAAATAAGGACAAAAACATAAAATTCAAATGACAACTCAGCCCAAGGAGATAAACCCAAGGCAGACAAAGAATCCAATTTTACTAAATCAAGCCGACATCGCCTCCTGATTTTAATTGACCTCAGTAAGCTGGATCCTGAACAAACATAAAATTAAGAAGCGGGTAGAAATCCAGTGGAGAAATGGACCATCAGTTTGGAGGTGTTTGAAATTTCACTCTCTCAGGATATTCTTGGTTCTGTATAGGAGATGTGACATCATCCATTTCACTGGTGGTAGCCATAGTGCTTGGAATGAGGTCAGAGATTCAGTGCCTAAGAGCACCACACAGAAGCTTCCAGATCTGAGGTCTGGATTCTGCAAACTGCCCAAACAACAGTTGAGGTTTCGATGGTGTTGTCACTATTGGAAAGAAGTAAGCGCAAGAAGAGGGCATGAAACAAATGTATGTAGCTTACCAGGATGCCAAGGAAAACCTGGTCTTCTATTACATTGGAAACATTACAAATGGAGGAAGCAGCACACTGGTCTCTATTTACTGGAATCCCTTAGTGACTAAGCGTCGTATGTTTTGAAAAATCTGTCCATAGTCTCTCTGGCATTCCTCTGCTGGGCATTCTTTCTGAGTCTTCTTCCTTCCTTTATGTCTTTCTGGATACTTCTTTTCTTCAGCTCCCAACTTGGGGACTATTTCCTCCAGGGCCCCCTCTCTGATTTCCACAGGCCATACTGGCTAGGTATATCTCCTGCAAATTCCATTGACAACCTACGCTTCTCTGTTACAGGTTTATCACATGCCAGTGGCTCTCAAACAAACTCTACCTGGGGAGCATCTTGGGCTAAAGATCCCCAGGTCTTCCTCTCAAAAGCATCTTCGTCAGTAGGACTGGGATCGGGCCATGGTCAGGAATTTGTACCAAGTGTCCCGGGTGCTTTAGATTCCAGCTATCCCCAGACCACATTCAGAGACACTCTACCTGATTTGAATTGTCTCTTTGTTCTCTTAGTATGTAGGTTCCATAAGAACAGATGCCACATGTGCCACATTTTACAGTTGTATCCATAAGACTTGCTCGAGCACCCAGCGTATATGTATGTGTGCATATGGTATGCACATATATGTGCGCGTAAATGTTCGTATCTGTATACATGTAGATGCACACATGTACACATCCATAGAGCTGAGTGAATGTGACATGAAGTTGTGTTTGGTATGTTACAGTTCGCCCTGTTCAACAGGGATTAAAATGACCATGGCATCAAGTACTGGGTGTGGTCTCTCATAGCCTCCAGTTATCACGGATTCCTCCATGATGGGTTGTCAAGAGAATGGATGGGATTCTCAGAAAACAAAACAAAAGCAAAAACTCCCACTTAATGTTACTATTAGGTAACATGCTGGCCACCTCCATGCTGCCAGAAAGTCTGCATCGTTTACCCTGCTGATTACTCCAGGGCACAGACCTTAACCAAGGGAACGGGGTACCACCGTGTGGGAGCCTCCCCTAAGGGCACTTGTACGGAGAGGGCAGATATTTCCATTTCAAACAACCCCGACTGCGGTGAGCCCACATGGCAAGATAATTGTGGGAAACAGATCTGAAAGGTGAAGTCTCTTTTCTAACATCCCCAAACTGTTCTATTTCTGAGACTACCCACACTTCACTTAACATGTGAAAATACAATTGAGTGCTGAGCTTTACCCAAGGTTCATTATAGTGGGGACTTTGCATGATGAATTTGTTGGAGACGAGGGATTTGCAGTAATCCAAGAAGGTAATTCCCAGAGCCACCAGGCCATTGTGAGCATGTATGAATTGATAACCAGGGTGATCATTCGTGCAATTTCAGGCTGTGGAGATACGAACGATATCTCACTAGTGGATAATATCAGTTGTCAAGCATATGTTTTATAACCCCCAAAACTCCCTCTTGTTTTTGCAAGCTGCTGGTGGATAGCTTTGATTTTTTTTTTTTTTTTCTGGCTGCATAAAACTTTGGGAAGATATTCTTCTTCTTTTTTTTTTCCCCTCCTTCTCCCAGGGAAGTTAATAGTAGAGAAATTTAAGAAGAAAGAAACATCAAAATAGTAGATAAAAATATTATGAATAACCATCTTATCAGCACGTTAAATACCACTGAAAGGATTTTAAATGCACATTTTAATATCTACAGCCAATGCGGGGAAGACCTTCTCTGTGTCAGATGTACCGCTGTCTCTTCCTGCGGAATGTTCAGGGATGGGATGTGATCGTCTGCTATATCTCTCCAGGTCCTGATTGTCCAAAAGTTCCACGAGGGAAGGGAGAGTATCTACCTCAATCATCCCTACATCTTCAATGTCCAAAACAGTGCTTGCCACAATAGCCATATACTTAGTGTGTTCATTCATCACATTGGGTCTCCAACAGTCAGAAGACAGGGCTGATTAGGTAGATAGGATCCAGGAAAAGGGATGAGCCTATAGGTGGAAGGTGTAGGCAAGAGAAATCAGATGAGAAGTCAGTAATTTCTGAAATGTAAAAATTAAGAGATTTAGGCCATTTAGAACAGGCTAAAATAAAACACGAAGAACACAAACAGGGAATAGGTAAGAAGTGGGTTCCAAATCAACAGAGAACTGGGTGCCAGAGAAAGTTTTTTTCAGACTCTTAGGGTTCTTTGTTATGAATGAATCTCCATGAGGTGACACTCCCCATCTCTCTCTGCCTTTTCATTCATTCCACCTGGGGGAAGCAGGGAAGCGAAAATCTTAGTGTTTCAAGTTCAAAAGGAGAAAATGGGCATGTGTAATCCAGCCCTTTCCTCTTCCTTTTCTTGTAGACAGGCCCTACAGCGTATGTGTGTTATGTTCACCTTCCCCAGGGCAGACTCTGTCCTGAACAATGAGAAAGTGACACTGATGACTAGGTATGGGGGTCTACATGTTTTTGGATTTAATATTAGGAAAGCTATGTATAGCTATAGATATAAGCCATGTTCACAAATAACTGTTTGTGGCAGAATTATGGATGGTGTGTATTATATGTGCCATTTCTTTTGTCTTAGTTCCCAGTTGGTTCAGATCAGATCCCAGTTGGTTCAAAAACTGTGTCATTTAGTGTACTCTCAAATCACACAAACAGTTGGAAGGTAGCAAACAAATTCCAACTCAATTCAATTTCCCAAATGTTTTTCACTCACCTACTATGTGTACAGTGTCATGTTGCATTTCAGAGTGATTACACCAATACTGAGACAAAATTCCAGGCCGGGGTACCTCCATAATGTTCTAGACTCAAGAGAGAGGACTGGGTCTCTGATGTCATGACCAATGACTCAGTGACAAAAGCCACTGTCCAGTGTCCAGGTTCAGATATCCAAAATCTTTAGTGGACCCCCTTCTGCAACCCCAAATGTATCTTGTAACGTGAGCAGCTTGAAAGCAAGAACTCTGAGTCCCACTCTTGGTCCCAGTGTGTAGAACAAGGCTTGGCAAAGAGCATTATAATGGGATGACTGGCTGGATAAATGGATGGATGAGTCCTGCTAGATGTCAGAAGATGTGTGTTGAAAAGAAAATAAAAATCATCTCCACCTCAAATGATCATAGAAAGATTTCAGCTCTCCTAACAATTTCACTTCCAAATAAATTACGTAAATTTAGGAAGGTGTTTTCAAAATTAATATAGTGGGGATTTTTCCCAGATTAAGAACCATATTTCAAGAATACAAATGGTGGTACTTCGAAGTTAAGACAGATGATGACTGCTAGGCAGGTGGATAATAAATCTATATAATGAGCCCCCTCCTTTTCCTACCATGAGTCTTTTCTTTTGGTCATACAGCCAGGAAATAGTCGTGGAACAGTGAAACTAGCATTTTGATAGGGAAGACTACTTTGATTTTCTAGATGAATGGGCCAGTACCAGTTGGAGAACCAATGGTGAAGGCTTATTTAGACTCAGAGAAACCACAGATGGAATTAGATATTTCCATGGGAACAAATAAAGACAAAAACAAAAACTATAAATGTCTGGCACACAGGAGGCATTCAAGAAGTTTCGGTTGAATGACATACATGAAATAGATGTGTGTGTCCAGAAAGAAAGCCAGGAAGGGTACAAATCACACATCACTGAGATGAGGCCGTGCTTCCAGTTACGGCAATAGCTTTTGTATAATTTCCCCTCTGCACCAAAGCCCCTGAGTCTTCAGGAGGCCTTGGGGATTAAAGATAAAATATCAAAACGAGCAATAGCTATCGGCTAACTTCATCCGGCAGTTTTGAATGAAAGCTTTAGAGTCCATCTTTACTCTGCATACACAAGTTATTAACCAGTTGCAGCAAGGCAGGAGTAGATCTGGATTTAAATATTTCTCAGCTTTAAATTTCTATGACTTTTTTATTTTTGGTAATAGCCCAGTATGACTTAGTTTTCTCTGTTAATGTTCGTATCAAATTACTGAGGAACTGAGAGGGAATTTTATGGATCTGGTGTGGGGTGAAAGCACGCGTTAATGGGGAAAACATGCAAATCCCTATGTGCAGAAAGAGTCATTTGTGTAACTCTAGAGACTCAATCAAAACCTTACAAAAACAATGTCATGAAAAAGCTTTGTCCTAAGGTCTGGGATCCTTGATAATAGCCTCATCCCGATGACCTTATTGCTGTATCAGAGTCTCGTTTTACTATGTTTATTTTTTATAAGCCAGAAGTACCTCTAGATACTTCTAAACAACGCCAAAAGGCTATTACTGCTCCCTTCCCAAGCCAAAGCTCTGACTAGGATGTAAGTTGCAAGAGAGAGGGCCGTTGTCTTTTGTTCATTCCTCAATCTCCCAGCACCCAGCCTGCATCCTGGCACAGGAGTACGGTAGGCACTCAGTAACTATTTGTTGAATAAACAAATGAATGACGACTGCTATGAATTTAGCGAAATGACACTCATTGAGAGTAACCGGAGGAAAGTGAGGGGGACAAAAAGGTTATGCAAAATAACCAGAAGGGACAAAATGCTCTGCAAAGAAATGCCATTTTATTGCTTTGACACATGCTCTTTGTAATCCATGACTATCAAGTGCTACCAATTTAAGTGCTACTTGGAGAACTTGAATAAACCAATATGGCTACATTTATAATGACCATATGGCATACGTGCCTAGGAAATGGCTTAAAGTACTTGAAATGTATACGTAGACATTTTGAAAGAGTTTCACACCTCCAACTCCTCTGCTATCACCAGACTTTCTGTTAGTCATTCACGAAGCGATCTGGTTTTGGTCCCATGGAGAAAAGAGTTTCATAACTAAACCAAATAGCCATGATTTTGAATTTTAGGTGTCCAAATAGAAGAGATTTCATTGCAACTGGTAAAATCATAGTAGTAACAGCCTCTCATTGCTGTTACAACAAACTCTCTGCCGTTCTCAGCTTCACGAAGGTACCAATATGATTACTAACATCCCCACCATTATTACTGAGAATGAGGCGAACAGCTAACTACATTTAAGTTCTTATCATGCACCAGGCGTTAGATTAAGTGTTTTGCTTGTACCGTCTCTTCCAATACTCTCAATGACTTTACAGATAGATATTATTGTCATCCCAATTTTATAGGTAACGAAACTGAGGCTCAGCCAGATGAGGGGCACACACCTAAAACCACCTGACTCCAAAATCAATCCATCCATCCATCGATCAGTCATCTATCTTTTGCCATCTCTTTTGATTGTACAGGACAGCTATGAGTCTCTTGCAGTTTTCTTTAACTTTGTGCACCGTGGAATCCCTGCTACACCCAGTAGGGTGTCTTCTAAGTCTTGCTAGAAAGTTTTGCTAGATAGATGCATTCTGTGAATGAAAGTTACAAAAATCCAACTGGCGATTAAAAAAAGTATGAAATAATTTCTTTTTCTGGAGAACATTTCAAAGAGAATACAATAGTATCTGTTTGGGAGGTGTTGAATATCTAGGGACCTTCAAGATCATCTAGTCTAACCACCTGCCAACTGCATCCAGCCAAGGTCAGTAGCCTCTGAAATCTTTCAATGGTGCCCTCATTGCTTTCAAGATGAAATCCAGACTCTTGAATAGGAGTCGTAAGGACCTTTGTTGCCCTGGTCAGTCCCTGCTTACCTCGTCCACCTAACTGCTTGCCACTTCCCCTGCCTCTCTGTCTCTCCTCATCCTCTCCTGCTTCTCTCTGGGTCCCTGCCTCCCACCCCCCCATCACAGACAGACATGCACTCTTGGTTCTAGCTACGTGGAACTTCTCTGAACCCCACAGCTCTACATTACTCCTGCCTCTCAGTTCATGAGGTTCTACCTGCTTGGAATGCCATTACTGGTTAATTTATCCTTTACGAACCACCTACAGGAAATTTGGAGCCAGTGTCTCTTAGCAGTGTTTCTGCTGTTCTCTCTGCTCTCCGGCGACAGCACGTATCTCACACTGGATTGAACCGCGTACTTGATCCCCATGAGATTGTAAGTTCTCTGAAGGTAAGACTACAAGTCTCCATCTCATTGCTGTAGCCCTGTCATGCCAGGGACAGAGCAGACTGGATATATATTTGGTGGATAAATGAGGTAGACCTAGAGACCAGGATTTCAGATGCCTACTAAGTTCTCGTCCATGAATATATTAGCTTCTCAAGTGGGAAAAAAACCCAAAGGCAATAAAGTCTTTGTGCAGTACAGTCTTCTGAACAGAAGGGATGGTTTTCATGTAAGAGGCAGTTTGAGCTACACTGAAAACTCACAGAGGCTTAACCACAGCCCTGAAGCACCCTAGTTTCTGTGGCTTCTTAGCAATGGGAAGCACTTCTTGACCTGAGCATGCCCTTTCACCTGTGATAGCATCCTTTATTGTAAAGGATGCCTTGAAGCTTCTTAGGAAGACAGGTCACTCCTGCTTCCCACAATGACTACATGCATCCCTCATTCTCTTCTGCTGTGTCCTGGAAGCACAAAACAGTTCAAAAGAAGGGTCCCTGAAGACCATCTTGCCCAATACCGTCATTCCACTATGGGTTGATACAGGACAGGGCACTGAAATGCTCAAAGGTAGTGGTCAGAACAGTGCGTATTTGAACCAAGCTTTTGTGTCTTATCTTGGTTCATCGACAGCACAACCTTATGAGGTAAGGACCGCTATGGACCCGTTTGTACAAATGAGGGAGGGGAGGCTTCAAGATCAGTGGCTTGTCCAAAGTCACAAAGCAGTGGGACCATCTAGTATCCTACTCTTTCCATCCACTGTTCCAAACCACTGCATTCCAGTCAGAATAGACATCGGTTCCTGGACTCCCTAGAGCGGCTAAGCTCTGACCCTCATTACCAATCTAACCCCTGGCTTTCATTTGCTGCATCGTATTCTTTCTCTCACTGTTTGACATAGAACAATGCCGGACGTCATCGTACTCGCTCTCAGTTCACCTGCCCTGGGAGATATGTCATCAGAAAGCCTAACAGTCAGAAATTGGTCGTGAGTGAGCAGCATATGTTGACAACTTTGATAAGACCTTATTCCCCAATCCTACTCATTCTGCCCTCTAATCCCATACACCTGAAACCTCACCAGGTTCTCAGAAAAGTCAGGTAAGTATAGCTTGTACCTTTTCCCGGTGGTCAGTTCTCTGGCCAAACCTTCATTTTCTTTTTTTCAAAGCTTCATTTTATTGCAAACCATCACAAATATTTTTTTTATTGACTAGTAAGTTTGCTCATCCTTACCATATCTTATTTTGTCATCTATTAAATTGAGTGACAAGAACCCCTACCTCAAATGACTGTTGTGAGTTTTAGACAAGACAGCTTATGTAATGTCTTCGAGTGACTCTCAGATTTAGGTACCTGGTGTCTCGAACCAGAAATATCCATTCCATAGTGCAGCTCGCAATACGGCAACTGGCTTCCCTCAGGATGTGCCAGCAAGGCAGGGCAGCCATGATGGCTAGCCTCGTATATAACCCACATGAGCATCGGGAGAAAACTTCTCCGGCCCTCCCCTCAGAAGGGATGTCAACATCTGGATGGAAATGCTGCGGCAAACAAACCCCTTTGGGTGGGAGTAAAGGGAGGCCTGGACTATAGACAGGATTCTCTAAGAACTGTGAGAGGCTGAGCAGAGACAGCTGCATCGTAGCCATATTAAAGGCCACTGCTGCTCTATGGAAAAGCATCCATTCATCAACTTCTTCCCTGATGGCTGTGTATTCATAGCCAGGACTCTTTGGCAGTGAAACACAGTGCATGAGTCACATCGGGTTGCCAGTGACTAAAGAATCATTCCCTTCAGTGTCCTGCCTACCACACCATAATTCTACTTTCCACTCGCTACTTTATGCACTTGAAACTTCTGGAAAGTAACTCATTATTGAGGTTACTAGAAATATATGTGGTGGTTATTGGTATGGTCCATACTACTGGGGCAGTGTGCTTCTATTCCCTTCCAGCTTGGTAGAAGATGAGTAGTGAATGTTAAAAGAATTAGGTCCACTCACTCAATCTACCTGGCCATACAAAGGACCACCCCTGTAGATGCTCATGAGAACCTCCCCCTACCTCTGGAAACAAGGAAAGAAAAACTAACATTCGTCATCATCAACATCATCATCATCATCATCATCATCATCATTATTTTTGACTGCCATTTATTACATATCAGGTCCTTGACATTACCTGTCTCCATTTTGTGGGTAGAGAAATGAAGGCTTAGTACAATTAGATTCGGCCAACTTCACACAACTGCTAGGTGGCAAAGAGGTGGGATTCCTCCTGTGATAGGCAGCTTCTAAGATGGCCTCCAAATATCTTTGCTACCTAGAGTTCCTTCCCTTGTGTAATCCCCTCCCCTTGAGTGTGGGCTAGATTTAGTGACTGGCTTCTAGCAGTAAAATAGAACGTGGCACAGGTGGTGGAATATCACTCTCAGGATTTGCTTACAAGAAGACGGTGGCTTCCATCATGGCTGCTCTGTGTTGCTGGCCCGTCCTGAGGGAAGCCGGGTGCCATATTGTGAGCTGCACTATGGAATGGATGTTTCTGGTTCGAGACACCAAGAACCTAAATCTGCTAACGGTCTCAAGAGTGAGCCTGGAGATGAACCCCCGCCCCCACCCCTGGTTGAGTCTTGAGATGAATGCAATCCAAGCTGACATCTTGATTACAGCTTTGTGAGAGACGCTGATCCAGAAGCACCCAGCAAAGACACAGCGGAGTCCTAAACTACAGAAACTGTGGGATAATAAGTGTTTGTTCTTTAAACGGCTACATTGTGGAGCAACTTGTTATGTAACACTATTTAACTAATATACTAACTCAGTTTGGTCGATTCCATAGCCTGGCCGTTGGGCTCATTGTACATGTCACAATAACCTTGAGACACTTGCTTTTATATGAGAATGCTGCAAGTCAGTGTTCGGGGAACCTCATTTCAATGATGGTCCACAATAGGGCGTAACACAGCAAGGCGGGGGCTGGGAAGCAGAGAAGAAAGAGCAAAAGGAAGCCGGTTAAGAAATTCCAAAGACTGACACGACTGCTCTCTACCATTGTTGAGCTCTGAGGAGAACTGGGAAGCAATGAGTCTACTAAGTACTGGAGCTCAAAGGGTCTCCATTTCATCGCCAACTGTGGCATACGCTACCGTGCTGCATCATTTGGACAAAACTGTTTGCCTAACAATACCACCAAGCACCCCACACTTCTATAGGCCTCAGTGCTTTTCCCTTGTGGCACCTTCCACCAGGACTGCTATCTCCTCCCACCTCCCTTTTTTCCTTCCTTCCACATTTATTATCTTCCTGGTGAACTGCTACATATACTTCAAAACCTAGTTCGAAGACCATTTTTTTTTTCTCAGGAAGTCTTTACGGACCTCTGGTGATCAGCTCACACCCCAAATCCCAGGCTGGGTCAGAGAAACCACCTGTGTCTTCCCATAAAACCAAGTATTTCTTCTAATGTAATATGCGTCACACTATTATAATTATCTGTATGTATGTCTTTCTCCCCTATTAATGGAGTGCCTGGAAGACAGAACCTATGGCATGCATGTCTGTATCTCAAAAGTATTTTTGAAATGAATAAATGAATGTGAGGGGAGGCCATGGGAGGCAAAGCAACCCCACGCAGGAAGACTGGATGCTTGGCTCCTGAGGTGGGACTGGACAAAGACTGGACAAAGACGCTCTGGCCCTTTTAGTGAATTAATACACGTCCTACTGCAGGGTGAGAGAAACTGACTTCTCAACACTGGCCTGACCACCCAGTCGCTGCAGATGTGGAGGGCCAGCCGCTGACGGGCCGATCTGCCCCTCTTTGCTGTGTGTACACCACTGCAGCAATACATCCTGATCCCTGTGTGGGTAATAAAAACCCAGAGGATGGGGAGCCTGGGTGGCTCAGTCAGTCAAGCGTCCGACTTCGGCCCAGGTCATGATCTCACGTCCGTGAGTTCGAGCCCCGCGTCGGGCTCTGTGCTGACAGCTCGGAGCCTGGAGCCTGTTTCAGATTCTGGGTCTCCCTCTCTCTCTCTGACCCTCCCGCATTCATGCTCTGTCTCTCTCTCTGTCTCAAAAATAAATAAACGTTAAAAAAAAGTTTTTTTAAACCCAGAGGAGCTTAGAAAGGCTCATGAATGGGCCAGAAAGTCCCTGAGCTTGGGGTTAAACACCAGGAAGGGAAAAGTAGGCTCTGTTTCCAATGTTCTGGGTTTAGTGAAACTGGATGGTGCACCTTGCCCAGCACCTCTTCCCCTGACTTCCAAACCCTCGTCCACTCCGTGAATCAGAAACATACGAGTCGCATTCCTCTGACCCAACTCATCAAAATATTTTTTGTGAGGGTTATGTGAATTTCAGGGAGCCTTTGAAAGGTGGCATTCCTTTATCTCCTGCCCCTAACGCTCCAAATAGTCCCCCAACATGGGAGGGCGTCATTTGACCTAGAATCTCTCCAGAATCGCACTATCCCTTTGACTCCTACGGAAGGCTTGCCCCAGAATATTTGATTCTACCCCAAACTGATAGCCAGTGAGTTTGCCTCAGATCAGTTTGCCATGCTCTGTCTTCTTAACGATTTTAGGACGAGAAAAATAATCTGGGGGAAGGCCTTTCTCAACTTTCTTACTTGACAAAATCCTACTCATCCTTCAACACATCTAACCCTTGCTACCATACCTCACCACCATTAGGGAAAACCTGTCTTAAATGTGGAAAAACCCTATCCATTTTTTTAAAAGTTTATTTATTTATTTATTATGAGAGAAAGAGAGAGAGCACGAGCAGGGAAGGGGCAGAGAGTGAGAGAGAAGCCACAAGAGCCTGACCCGGAGCTCGAACCCACGGACCGTCAGATCACGACCTGAGTCAAAATCAAGAGTCAGACACTTAACCAGCTGAGTCACCCAGGTGCCCCCAAACCCCGTCCTTTCAAACAGTCATCACTTACATGGAAATATGGAGCGGATGGGAGTTCCTGGAATCAGTTCAAAGGATTGGAAATTAGTGCCCGAGTGCCGTGTGGAGAAAGATTCTGGAGCCAATACAAGGATGTCTCGAATTAGCATCAATGAAAAGAGCTATCAAGATTGACTTCCGGTGTCGGCTTTGTTTAGATACAGGTGGAGGGAGTGATGAGGTGTGTGCCATTCGCTGTCTGTGGATTGTGCTGTAAGGCAGTCATGCCCTTAAGGGCTACTGAAAGGTACGCGGGGAAGTTCATATCTGTATCAAGCCATCACGGCATTTATGCTTTTGAATTCTGGTGTTGGGGAGAAGGAAAAGGAAGAAATCGATTCTGTGTCCTCTTTTTTTATGCCATCACCTGACTCTTTTGTGTTGGCTTGCCAACGGTAGCTGCCTTTTATTTGCCGAGTCTCCCATTAATTAGAGAACCAGGTACCCAAGCCTGCTGAAAATGTGCACAAAGAGTAAAATAACAGTTTCAAATCAGGGCTCGTGAACTCCGGTATGAGCGAAATACAGGAGCTTTGCTGCATGGGATTTATCATTTTGGAGAGGTGGGCTTTTGTCATTTTTTTTATGTCCTAGTTTCTCAGACATGTTCCATACAAGCAGCAGCTCTCACTGAGAACAGTCCCTAAAGGCTGGAAGAAGCATGACCATCCAGGTGGTTAGCCATCTAGAAATTTTGCAGGGTTTAGGATTGTTTTAGACGAGGCCATATGCCGCGGAAAGTGCCGTCACAAATTACTAAAGTGGCCATTGAGTTACACTGAGGGTCAAATCCTGAAAGTTGCGATTATGCCATCCCCATCTCACAGATGAGAACGCCAAGGCCCAGGGAGCTAAAGTGGCCAGCTTAGGGCCACATCACCATGTCAGAGGCAGAGCCGAGATTCCAGTAGGCCTGGGTCCACAGGGAGTGTGGCACGAATGCAGAAAAGCCCTTATCGTTCTCTGCTGCCCCCGCCGGCCCACGTTTGCTCTTCCTCTCCGAAAGTCATCAGACCAAAGAAACTGGAACCAGGGGGGCTCAGCGATCACACTTCACGGGCACGAGGCCGAAGGCAGCCGACCTTGATGCCCGTCTGCGGGAGTCTAGGGCAGTGTCGTGTTTCTGATAAGGCTCTGATTATTAAGGCGGGACGCTGATCTGTAGACAGTAAGATCCTGTAACTTACCTGACGCTCGTTCCTGCTGTATGACAACTTCTATTTGTGTACTTTGTTTTCATCTCTGCATCTTTATTCTTTGAGGTTGATAATAAGAATCATTTTGTTGCCCCAAATCCTCTTACATGTGGATAGGGGAATGCAGGGGGGAGGGGAGAAGAGGGAGCAGTCTGAATTGGTGAGAAACCTAAACCATCTAATGATTTTAGAGAGATGACATGGTTTTTAAATTTATAATTTATCTGCCAGCCAAAACAAGCAGAACAAAAAGGCGCAAAGCAGTTTGGTGTATTAAACCTCATATACGTCAAAGCAGTTCAAACACGATTCACACAAAGGAGAGCTTAGAAGCCATATAGAAGGAAAAGCAATATAATTGCCCTAAGACGTTAGGAAGCACTATCTGTGCTGCGTTCAAGTTTACTCTGCAATTTGCACTCCCTGCTAACAAAGACTCTCCAGATAGGAGTCCGGTCGGTCGGATCTGCTTTAATGGAAATCGGAACCCCGCATCTGATCACAACCCATTTAAATGCTGAGATTCCTCAAAATCATTTTGCTGTAGGAAAAACAAAACCTGGTACTGTCTTGTTGTAGTAAATCACTGACTTTGGAAGCCCATTCTTCAGCCCAGCCCAGCCCAGGTAAAATACTCAGTCTACATTTGTGGAGTCTAAATCAATGAGGTTTTAGTTGTTTTCCTCAATTTGGAATCCCAGTTCTCTGAAAGAAAGGTCTGAATGCTCTAAGAAAATCCTTTCCCGGGCTGTTATTTTATTTTATTTTATTTTATTTTATTTTATTTTATTTTATTTTTTGCCACATCCCCTTCCCTTCTAAAGAGGGAGACTTTTGAAAGAGGGCTGGTATTCATGTAAGCAACTAAATGGGTGCTTAAGTGATACACTGTGACTAAAAAGTTAAGGATGCTTTATTCATGAATTTCACAAATGTTTCTGGAGTGCATACTGGGAGCCAGGTGCAGGGCTGGTGACACCATCAACGGAAGGTCCTCCTATCTGTCCTCGTGGCGTTTAAAATCTACTCAACAATAAACCAGATGATTGCGCCCATGAACATAGAGTAATGAGTTGTGATACAAAGAAGACTGGATGCTCAGGAGAGTGTAATAGGGGTGGGGGGCTTCGTCAAGATAGGGGCGTTAGGACTGGCCGTGGAAAGAAGTCAGGAAATAAGACAGTGGGGACAAGGGCATAAGAATGAATTACTCTTCAGTGTCTTAATTGTGGAGTTTTCTTCTTCCATTCTTCTACTGAGAATTGGCCAAGAAATAGTAGCTGAGGCTGATGTTGAGATAAAAACCGAACTAGCCATGCCCTCTGTCAGAGCACAGGGAGCTGAGCATACTGGGCTCTGGAGACAAGTGCCAAGGTTCCAATCCCGGCTCTGCCACTTAACTGGCTACACACCTTGGGCGAGTGACTTCACCAACCTCTGCTTCTTTTCCTCTTCTTAAAAACGGAATGTTAACGGCATTCACCTCGTTGCATTATAGGATTGTGAGGACTCAATGAATTCACACGCATAAAGTGTTTTAAAACAGTCCTTGGCACACAAGCGCTTTGCACGTGTGTGTGCGTGTGCGTGGGTGTGGGTATGTGCGTGTGCTTGCAACTATATATGGAGTGTGTAACCTCCAGGGAAAGAATAGTTACAAATGCCACTATAACCTAAGTGAGGGAATGGGCTTTATGACCTATGTACTGCGAGAGTGCAAAGAAGGGAATAATGGGTTCCACTAGAAAATGTATCTAAAAAAGACTCAGCATTGCAGAAGGAAATACGTTAGACCATGCTGAGCGCTCTGTTCTTTTTTTTTTTTTTTAATTTTTTTTTTAACGTTTATTTTTGAGACAGAGAGAGACAGAGCATGAATGGGGGAGGGGCAGAGAGAGAGGCAGACACAGAATCGGAAGCAGGCTCCAGGCTCTGAGCCATCAGCCCAGAGCCCGATGCGGGGCTCGAACTCACGGACCGCGAGATCGTGACCTGAGCTGAAGTCAGACGCCCAACCGACTGAGCCACCCAGGCGCCCCGAGTGCTCTGTTCTTTGATTTAACGTCTTTTGCTTCCATTTTCCTCCTCTGTATAATGGGCATGACAACTTTCTGGACGGCTGTAGCCACAGGATGCTACCCATGAGAGCTCTCCACGCGGAGGAAGCACTCAGCCAGAATTTGTTGGATGAGCACTCAAAGCAAGAGGGGAGCTCGGGAAGTCGCCCAGCCCAGCTCAGTCAGGTCTAGCTCAGGCTTCCCCGAGAAAAGAGGAATGAGTACTTTAAAGTTTTTTTAAATGTTTATTTATTTTTGAGACAGAGAGAAAGAGAGACAAGGTGCGAGCAGGGGAGGGGCATACAGAGAGAGGGAGACAGAATCCAAAGCAGACTCCAGGCTCCGAGCTGTCAGCACAGAGCCCGACACAGGGCTCGAACCTACGAACCGTGAGATCATGACCTGAGCCGAAGTCGGACGTTTAAACAAATGAGCCCCCAGTCGCCCCAAGGAAGGAGTATTTTAAACAAAACTTAAAGAACTCGCTAAATGAAAGGGAAATGGGAATAACTTTAATGATATCCCATGGGTCAATCTTTTCCTCTATTTTCAAATGAACTTTTGCAGCTTCTTTCTGTTTTGCCAACCCTTTCCACATCACACTTTTAAAGTCTGCGTCTTCTTTTGTTTCTTCACTCATTTAGCAAATATTTACCGTGAATTACTTGTACCTGCCAAGCACTGTTTTTAGGGCAGAAAGGTAGGCACCGTACATTTCCTGCATTCAAGTATATCATCTGGGACTCCGCATAGATAAGGAAGGATTGTTACAATAAGACACAAACATATGCTCTGTGACAGAAGTGAGCACGATTTTATGGAAGCAGAAATCTCCCGTTTGGAATTTGTAAGATACTGTTTTTTTAAGTTTATTTATTTTGAAAGAGGGAGAGCTAAAGTTTATTTACTTTAAGAGAGAGAGAGAGAGGGAGAGAGAGAGAGAATCCCAAGCAGTCTCAGTGCCATCAGCCCAGAGCCCGAGGAGAGCCCATCGTGGGGGCTCAAACTCACAAACTGTGAGATCATGATCTGAGCTGAAATCTAGAGTCAAACGCTCAATCGGCAGAGTCACCCTGGCGCTCCCGTAAAATAACTTTTAATGCTTTGTTCCCTCCTGATGCAAAAGACAACAATAAACTCAGGCTTGGATTCTTCAACTTTGAAATAAAGTTTCAGAGACAAGTTTGAGAACTTTAAAAAACATGGATAACGTTTGCAGAAGGAGGAAAGCAAACTAAATAAGAATTATAATCTTTACTTGGTTTCACATTTCTCCTCCTGAATAATTACATGTAGAATTAATTCTAGACAAAGTGTTTCTAACATTGCCTGGGGGGAAAAACTTGCAAATTTCTGTTGCCACGTGAAATAATTTAAAGGTTAAAAAGCTAATTGTGCTGAATTGGGTCTATAGGAATTTGGCATCGGCATGCCTTGGCTTCAGAGAGAGCTCTAAAACAAAATCCAAAGATAGGTCTAACATTCCAAGCACATACCTGGCAAAAACAAATCTTTTAATGAGAAAAGGATCACGGTTATGATGAAAGAGAATAAGTGTAGAGGAAGCTGCAACCAGAGAATTTTCTTCAAGTGTTGAAGGTAGCTCCCATTTCAATTTATTTCTTCAACGAATACGTAACCAGAGCCCTAGCTGTGCAACGAGCAGGAGACACAGGGCAGGTGGATCCGATGCGACTCTGCCTTCAAGGCACTCGCCGTCTTGCAAAACAGCCAGAGAAGACAATCACATCCATCACGCATCTATTTCCAAACGACTTCGTAGTCGTCTCACTTTGTTAAGTGGTTAATCCCCAAATTTTCATCCATCCAACTTCTGTTCATCATCCGTTCATTCATTGTTAGACAGCTACTAGGTGCCCCCCTATTTTATATATTTTTGTAGGATCCCAGACCTTTCCTTTATAGTACTTCGGTCAATTAGCATGCACTGCTTACGAGTCTTATTACCCCTTTATTCTGTAAGGAATACACGGTGACTTGTGGGTCTGCAAAAAACAATTTGCACAATGAGCAAATAGGTCAACTAATAGACTAGTGAAGAAAGACATGGGTAAATGGAGAACCATAATGCAGCCTGGGAAATGTAGTAACAGAAATTCTCCAAACAGGTGATGGATTCTACAAGGTTAACCGAGTTGTTAAGAACCACCTAAGTGGGGCGCCTGGGTGGCTCAGTCGGTTAAGCGGCTGACTTCAGCTCAGGTCGTGATCTCGCGGTCTGTGAGTTCGAGCCCCGCGTCGGGTTCTGTGCTGACAGCTCAGAGCCTGGAGCCTGTTTCAGATTCTGTGTCTCCCTCTCTCTGACCCTCCTCCGTTCATTCTCTGTCTCTCCCTGTCTCAAAAATAAATAAAACATTAAAAAAAAATTAAAAAAAAAAAAAAAAAAAAAAAAAGAACCACCTAAGTGTGCCGGGCCATTGGAGAAGCTTCAGAGATGGTCCTGACGTTAAGGAGCAGAAATACCCCACAAGGCCAATACTACAGATAATATATCTATCCACCCCTTCCTCCTCCGTTCCCCAGATCCATGGAAGAAAGGAAAATAATAGTAACAGCTAATACTTTTTGACCACTTACTACCAGCCAGGTACTATTAAAACCACTTGCTACTTGTGAACTAATTTTTTTTTAGTTTTTATTCATTTTGAGAGAGACAGAGACAGCATGAGTGGGGGAGGTGCAGAGAGAGGGAGAGAATCCCAAGCAGCCTCTGTGCTACCAGCATGAAAACTGTGAAATCACGACCTGAGCCTAAACTAAGAAGAGTTGGATGCTTAACTGACTGAGCCACCCAGGCGTCCCCAAACTAATTTAATCCTCACAACAGAGTCAATGAGGTGGGTATTACTATTATCCCCTATCTACATATAAGAAAACTGACCAACAGAGAGGTGTGGTAAACTGGCCCTGATCATACAGTTGGGAAGTGACATATACAGGATTCAAAGCCGGCTTGTCTTGCTCCAAATTTTCCTCTGGAAAAAGCAAATTCTATTTTAAAAGACTCCTAATAAACTGTTTATTATTTCATAGCTAACGTAAGACTCACATTTGGAACTGGTCCTTATTAGAAAATATTGTCATTTTAATTTATTTTTTATTTTTAAAAAATTTTTTCAACGTTTATTTATTATCGAGAGGCAGATATTATCATCGAGAGAGACAGAATATGAGCAGGGGAGGGGCAGAGAGAGGAGGAGACACAGAATCTGAAGCAGGCTCCAGGCTCTGAGCTGTCAGCACAGAGCCCGACACGGGGCTCGAACTCACAAACTGCAAGATCATGACCTGAGCCGCAGTCGGTTGCTTAACCAACTGAGCCACCCAGGCGCCCCAGAAAATAGTCATTTTTCGTTCAAAGTCAACCATGATAGCTAGATGACACTTTGCATTTACGTTGAGCCCATTTTTACTCGAGGCTCGGAATTCTTGCCTTCAAGATGCAGTGGAGCAAACCAACGTCTCACCGGTCTTCTGGAAGGTTCAGCCTCACTTTCATCGTCAGTCTCGGGCGGTTAACAGAGTACAGCCTACACCGAAGCCTTAAAGCCTTAAAGTGCTCTTTACTTCCTAACCCAGGACTGCACAGTTAAAAGACAGGGGATACCTGTTCCAACACTAGCGGAGAGTGGAAACGTATAAAGGAGAAAAATAAGGCTAAAGAGATGGAAACTTTTTGAATTTGGGCTTCCCTCAGGGGGCCGGACGTAGAGAAGGGGGAGATGATATTTCTCTGATGAGTAAACAGCTTTTTAAGGGAAAGAAACAGGAAGGGCACTGTGAGAGAAGAAGACTTCATTTCAGGAGATGACGGTTGGGAAACAGGAAGTTGGTATCTGAGGAGGAGCCAGAGTGGCCAACAGCTTTTGAATAAAGGGGCTTACCTTTTAGTATCAATGAAAAGAGCAGAAAATGAGTCTATGCGGAAGAAATCACATTCAGTGAGAAAGGAAGAAAAGATAAAGTTTGTAGTGGGAGACCCCAGTGGTAAGTATGTTGGGAAAGCAGGTGGTTCAGGGGGGAAAAAGACACACACAATCCCATAGGGGGGAAAAAAGTCAGAAAAGTAAGGACAGGGACTAGGGCATGCCTTAATATGAAATTATATTAACAAAGAAAAGTAAATAGCAGTGAAAATGCCCCACAATTACTCAGAGTAATCAAAGTAAAGGGGAGTGACCTAGTGTAATGCAATTTAAGAACCAGTAGCCGAGGGAAAAAAATGGCAATTCTGAAGTGGAATGGAGAGTTGAAAAACAGCATGTCTTCCAGAGCTGGTCTCATCTCCAGGAAATCATTGCCTTAGAAAAGAGAATCTTTTAGAAGGGAAAAATCAAAGCAGTTTCAGACAGTGTAGGAGAGAACAAAGGGGTCGTGCCCGCTCCGTCAGGCCAAGTAGGAGTCTGAACTTCCTACCGTGATTAATATGACAATGAACTACATGGTAATTACAGGAATATACGAGAGGAAAATGATGTTTTTTAAAAAGAAAAGGAAAAAAGAAAGAATCCAGAAGGTAGAAGCACAACAACCCCCTTCTAAGAAAAAAAGAAAGAAAGAAACAGGGAATGTCCCATAAAAGCTACATGATATAGAACAACTTGACAAGAACATGAATTCAGCAAACCAAAAACTTAGAGACAGGATGAAGAAATACCCGAAGGAGATAAATTGAAAATTAAAAATAAAATCTAATAAAAGACACCAAGGAATAAATAATAATAAATACACCAAGGAATAAATAATAATTATCCATGTATTTTCCATAAACCCAGATTCAAGGTCCATTTGTTTTCTCACTGCCAATGACTCTCCTGCAGGTGGGCATGACCAAACACTTGGAGGTATTTCTCACAGAGAAACCCATGGACCTTTATTCCATATTGTAATTATGTGTTTAACGATTGTCCTATCTAGACTGTGTGCCCCTGGAAAGCAAACATTCTCTCTTACTATTCATTACATCCCCATGAGTGAGTGCAAACACTTAGTGAGTAGATGTTGAATAAACAGACAGATAATTGGTCTTAAGACCAATGCCTCATTTTCATGCAAGCTTAAGATGGACTAAAAAGGAAAAAAAAAAAAAAAAAAAAAAAAACAGAAGAGGGTAAGCAAAAGAACTTTCTCTTCTTTATTTTTCCTAGGAAATGGGAACATTCTCCTGCCTGAATTGGAGGCTTGGTTAAGGTCCTGGACCTCCACCTTTGGTGCTGGTGGAACCACCTGTATGGGAACATCTTACATCCTGGACATCACAGATTTGTATATTTATTACAACAATTTTTCCGGTAGATGGCGGTAGGCTGTTTTGGTCTACATAATCAGTGTATTATAACAACTTTTTAACAGATGGGGATAGAAGTATCTTGAGGGAGAGGCACTTTATCCTAATTCCCATGGAGACTCCATATGTGCTAATTGCAACAATGCCCAGGGCCTGGATTCAGACGTAACTATGTTCAAATCCTCATCCCCCTGGTTACTAGCTGCAAGATCTTGGAAAAGTAACATAACTGTTTCAAAGATCCTTCTTTATGAAAAAAGTTGATACAAGTTCCTTTCTCCTAGAGCGGTATTAAGAAGTCATTAAGACAACACAAGTAAAATATTTAGCACAGCTAATTGTCACAAAATAAGACTTAAATGTTGCTTGATATCATTATTATTACAATTCCCATTGTTATTCTATTATTCTATTATTATTATTCTATTCTATATTCTATTATTATTGTTAAATGGTGCTAAAATCTTGATTCCTTTGCATTTTCCCCACACAAAATGGATGTGAAGATCATGGGTGAAAGTATAGCAGTTATTTCAAACTAGTCAGATACACTCTATGTTATAAGCCCCTCAAAACATTTTGTTATTTGCATAGAGACATTTTAAAATAACTTCCACATTTTGGTCTTTGATGGGCAGTAATTAATTTGTGATCTTAAAAAAAAAAAAAAAAGATTTCCAGTCATTCAGTGCATCTCAGAAATAAAGTGTAAGGAATCAACTTATTGTATCATAGTATATTATTTCATTTACTGACTTTTTCTTACAGATAGAGTCTTGAAATGCATTCGGAGACATAATGTTTTAGTGCAATGGCAAAAACAGCACTTTGACTGGTTCTTCCTCTGTTTCTTTGGTATCTCTTAAACAACAGACAACTTCTCCAAGTGCTGCTTTTTGAGTAATTGTTGTTTGTCAATGTTTTGTCAACTTGTCAATTGCTCACACAGTTTATGAACACTCTCGTAGCACAGCTGTCTACAGTCTGATGAAGAAGCTCATCCCTTTGGAATGCCATCGAAGATGGCAGCCCTGTTTGAGTAAGTGCTGTTTACATCTAAGAAGAGAGAGAGAGTTCACGGGAGATTTATTGCCGCCATTTTGGCAAATTCTGATTTTGACAGAATTTCTTTGAATACTGAATACCGACCGATGCAGAGACACAAATGAATGGTGTCTGTGCTTCAATAGTTCATTCCAAGCTCCAGGTGTTTCCTTAAGGAATGGTTGATCTAATGCCATTAGCTCCTACCTCCAGCAAGATACCATTTTTCACCACCAACCTCATCATTAGGTATTTCACACAAACCGGTTTCCATCGTAGACTTTCTGATGAGGCTCCTCTCTTTCATAATTCCACCATTTACATCCTAGTGATCCTCTCTTATTAACTGTATCTTTTCTGTTTTCCTTCCCTATTAGATATTCAGGCCAATTACGTTTCCATACATCCTTGCTTTCCCCTTCTTCCTTCCCCACAATCACTCTGTTACTATTCCAGCTACCTTCTGATGATCCCATTTGCTCCTAGGCACAAGAACAAACACTTTTTTTTGGGAAAAGAATAATCCTAAGTAGTGTTGAAATAAAACAACTTCCTGCTCTACATGACCCCTGTGTTCAATCTGGGGACAACTGAAGCCCATTGATAAAGTACGACATCTTGTAGGCAGTAGATTAAACCCCAATAACTCAGATTGCAGCCATTCAGAGCCTAAGCAAATTCACCTGGTAGTTCAGGTGTCCTTTTATAACAACTCTGATGAAAAAAGAAAGGGTCGATTAGGTAGATTCAAAGTACAAGCCAGACTGTAGGAGGAATGTTTTACCTACTTAATGACAAAGAGAAACTAGGATAAAATGAATAAGAGAAGGTAGATTCTGGTGAAGAAAGGCAGATTCAGAACCAACAGAAGAAGGACTTCTATCGCAAAGCATTTGGGGTTGTGGCTGCTCTGTGTGCCTTGGAGTCAGAGAGCCCCACGCTTAAATCTCAGAACTGCCACTCCGTAGCTGTGACTTTGGCCCTGATCCTCCTAAGTGTGTTTCCTTGTTTGTACAATGCGATGATAATAGCATCTACTTCAAGGGCTTCCCTGCAAATAAGTAGAACGTAAGTAATGATTATGAGAATCACCCAGGGTGGCTCGCAGAGGACCAAGCTGCCTCAGGAAGTGGCTATCATCCACCCTGGAGCCAAGGTGTCCTTTAGCATATTTTAGTGATTCAACGGACAGAATGAGATGTCCCTTAAGGCTCTTTTCACCCCCAAATTTCATTATTCTGTGACGTCACCAAGAATTCAAGGACTCCTCGAGCCCTAAAATGGAGTATGTAAAATCAATGGGCTAAGTACAACTATTTTCACCTTTTCATTAAAGCACATCTCCAGAGACTGGCTTCTAAGTTACTATGACTTTCTCACATTTTAATCTCAAAAATAGGCTATAATTTGGAAATCTCTCTTCCTTTTCTTTCTTTCTACTTCCCCATTCGCCATTTTGTCTTAGAAAAACTCAGTTTTCGGGGCGCCTAGGTGGTTCAGGTGGTTAAGTGTCTGACTTCGGCTCCGTCATGATCTCACAGTCTGTGGGTTCGAGCCCCGCATCGGGCTCTGTGCTGACAGCTCAGAGCCTGGAGCCTGCTTCAGATTCTGTGTCTCCCTCTCTCTCTCTCTGCCCCTCCCTCGCTTGCTCGCTCTCGCTCTCTCTCTCTCTATCAAAAATAAATAAACATTACAACAATTTAAAAAAAAAGAGAAACTCAGTTTTAGAGTACTGTAAATTCCATACTGACTGTGGAATATTGGATCATTCCCCCCCATCCTTTATTCCATCCTTATAATAGGATAATATAAACGCACGCTTTGCCATGTGACACTGCCGAACTTTCCCGAAAAATAGGCAGAGCAAACTTACTTATACCATTGACTTTTGGGGGGCTTAGCTGTGTGACTTGCTTTGGTCAAAGGAATGTTAGTGGTTTGACATGGCCTCCTATACCTCCGTCATCTACCGTGAGGATATGACCTGGGTAGCCACTAGCCCCTGAATGAATCTGACCTACAGACTCCAACCAAACCCTACCAATCTTAGCAGAAGCCATCAGAGTTACAGCTGACCTGTAGACCTAAGAGCAAGAAATAAGTATTTGTTATTGTATACCACCGAGATTTGGGGTTGTTATGCAGCACCATCACCATAATGGCTAGCCTACTGCCTAGACTCGCAAGTGAAAAAATACTGAATTTGAGCTGTATCTCTTTCCTCTGGTGCTCTTCCCCAGACGCATGGTTACAAAAAACTGCCAAGATATCAGGCGTTAAGAAAAAAGGGGGGAAATGGTATAGTCACTGTAGAAAAGGATTTCCAAAGGTATAAAAATAGAATTACCATACAATTCAGTTATACCACTACTGTCATCTACACGAGAGAAATGAAAACATTGGTCTACACACACACTTGTACGTGAGTGTTCATAAGAGTGCTATTCATAATAGCCCAAAGTGGAAACAATCCAAACATCCATCAACTGAGGAGTAGATAAATAAAATGGGGCATATGCACGTAACGGAATAATACATGGTCATAAAAAGGAAAGCAGCACTGACACGTTTATACTATAATATGGGTGAACCTTGAAGACATTATGCTAAGTGAAGGAAGTCAGTGACAAAACACCACATATAGTATAATTCCATTTATGACATATCCAGAATAGGCAGATCTATAGAGACAGAAAATAGATTAGTGGTTGCAGGGGCTGGGACAAGTAAGTAAGGCAGCTGACTGCTAATGGAAATGAGCTTTCTTTGGGAGGTGAAAAATAATGTTCTAAAATTGGACTATCACCACAGATAGTTCCACAGATCAATAAACATAGCAGAAACCAAAGAATGGTGGACTTTATTTTTTAAAGTTTATTTATTTATTTTGAGAGAGAGCATGCAAGTGAGGGGGGGACAGAGAAAGAGGGTGGGGGGAGAGAGAGAGAGAGAGAGAGAGAGAGAGAGAGAGAGAGAGAATCCCAAGCAGGCTCTACACTGTCAGCGCACAGCCAGATGAGGGGCTCGAACTCATGAACCACAAGATCATGACCTGACCTGAAGTTGGACGCTTAACCACCTAAGCCACCCAGGTGTCCCAGAATTGTGGAATATAAATAGGTGAATTGTATGATACGTGAATTGTATCTCGATACGGCTGGGATATAAGAAAAGCTAAAAGAAAAGAGAAAAATATTCCTGAATAGTGTACAGTAAGAGATGTGCAGCCAGCTCCTGACGTTGAACTTCTTTGGGTCCCAGCAGTGGGTCCCAGGTTCCATTTGACTGTACATCTCCCCTGGTCAGGGTCCCCAGGATGGAGCCCATGCTCCTGGAAAGGCAATCAAGTTTCCCCCACCAGACTCTGCTTCAGCTGGGCAACCCACAGTTCAAATACCAATACTGTTCGCAGACCCTCTCTGTGAGTCCTTGTTGACTCTTAGACCCACCTTGAGAGAAGGAATGCATCCAATGTTTAGTATATTTGCAGCCAGAGTTAGCACACCCAACAGGCTCACTCAGCTTTGTCCTACCCCAACCCTACCCTCTCGACATATTTCTATCGTTTTATGTCTCTCAATATACTCTAATTATCTCCCAGTAATTAGAGAATACTGGTCGGTCCAGTATAGAGGAAGAACTAGTCTGTCTTCCTTAGTCAAAGATAAATTCCTCCAGAAGTGACTTTCTTCTTTTAGTAACTGAATTAATAAATGTGACTTTATTATTTAAAATTTTTTCTCACTGAAGTACAGTTGACATATAATATTATACAGTTTCAAGTGTGCTTCATGGTGATTCAACAATTATATACATTGCAAAATGCTCACTATGGTAAGTGTGGTTACCATCTGTCACCACACGAAGTTATTACGATATTACTGACTATATTCCCTACTCCCTACATTGTACTTTTCATCCCCATAACTTCTTTATTTCCAGAAACATTCTTAGTCCTTCATACAGCATTGCAGCACATAGCAAGCATCCAATATATGTCTGTAATTAAAGCAGATGATCTCAGCTGTGGAGACATAGCCACTTTAAGAAGTGGCTGTTCTTGGGGCACCTGGGTGTCTCAGTCGGTTGAGCATCTGACTCTTGATCTCGGCTAAGGTCAAGATCCCAGGGTCATGGGACTGAGCTCCAGTCAGGCTCTGTGCTGAGCGTGGAACCTGCTTAAGATTCTCTCTCTCTTCCCCTTTGCCCCTCTCCCCCACTCACTCTCTGTCTCTAAAATTAAAAAAAAATAATAATAATAAATAAAAAGGTGGATGCTCTTGCCTTGTACATGAAGGAGTCGAATGGTGAGAGTGTTCAGTAACTTGCTGAAGCCCCAGAGCTAGTGAGTGTTACATCCGGGACTGAAGCTCAGAGCCCCAACCTCAGATCCCAGTTCTTTCCACCCCCTCCTGAGAAATGAAGACATTTCTACCAGATATGAGGAAAGTGCTTTAAGCTATTCAAGCCACAGACGTTGCTGGGAGGAAAACATAGTCTAAGGTACGTGCTCTTCGGCAGGCAGGCACTGTTCATCCATCTTTGTCCCTCCGCATCTCCTCCTTCTTGGTTCCCCAGCCTGGTGAACCTTCTCGCCAACTGGTACCAGGAAAAGCTCTATAACCTATTATGTGCTCATCCTTTGCGGTGGTAAATGGTCACAGCTTCCTTTCACGTGTCTGCAGGTCAAGTGAGAGAGATGCTCCGGAGTCTGGTAAACCCCATTCAATTCCCTCCACCTTGACAGTAAAGCTTATAAGCTGATTTGAAGAATCTCAGGAATAAAGTATCTATAACATACGAGCCCAATATTTTAATGCAAAAAGACTGTATCATATTTAATAGCTCCTTTCAACTTAACTCCTTGTTTTCTTCCTTAAAATTTCTCTATTTTTTTAAACTGAAAACTCCAAATCTCTCAGTTTTTTTTTTTTGAACCCAGCCATGGCTGGGGCAATTTCATTTATATTTATAGCTAAATTCCAACTGCATACACTCTGCCCATGATTAATTCACAGATGAAGGGCTCTGAAGTTTGAATGTTCTGAGTAAGTACAAAGCAGGGCAGAGTTAAAAAAAAAATGGTAGCTGAAGCCAATAATTTGAATTTATAAAAAAAATAAGAAATCACAGACAGTCTCTGGTTTAAAAATTTATGATCCCTTAGAAAACTACTTTTTTATGTAGAAAAGGAAAATATTAATCCTCTGTTAACTAGGTGAAATGAAACCAAATCTAAGCTTCAAACTTCATTTCTTTCTATCTTCTCTTGGCAAAACCCTAGTGGAATGTTACCCAGAACCTTCTGCTGTCCAGAGGTGACTACAATATTTGGCCTTCAGGGTAAAGCTGAAGTAAGAATTGTAGGTCTAGCTAGGCTTACACTGGGAATGAAATACTTCCATTCCTCACGGTGAAGTATAAGTTTGTCCAAAATGTTCCCTATAAAATATGTGACCGAGGTCTAATTGCTCCAATGTGTTATAAACTTTTCACTTTCCTTAGGTTTCTGCACACACAGACAGATTGGCATAGATTTAAAAAGAAAGGAAGAAAGTTTAACAGGTTTCTCTTACACAAAGAACTGCAAAACCGTGATTTATCTTCCACGTTTGAGTAGAGTAAGTTAGGACAAAGGGTACTTTTCTTTACTCTTTTTTCATTACAGGTGCATTAAGACCCACCAGGAACCATGGGAGTGGCTGTACATCCAGGCTGCCCAGATCCCAGATCTGCCACTCAATTAGCTCTCAACACCCATGCCTCAGTTTCCCCATCTGTAAAATGGGAATGCCAATAATTGTGCCCTACTGCACAAGTCTATACAGAGCGCTTAGAATGGGGGGTATAGCTCAGGGGCAGAGCATTTGACTGCAAAGCGCTTAGAACAGTGCTTGGCATATGGAAAACACAGAATTAATATTAACTCATTATTATTACTATCAGAACTTAGAGACTAACACAAATTACTGAAAATTAAATACTGAATGCCACACTCTCAAAATACCTCAGAAGCGAGGGCTGTTGAGAACAGTGTTTTAAGGAATTTATCAAGCTGGTAACTGTCACAGAGAAAACAATCCATTTGAAAGAAGATTTATCTTTTCCCTCTACCCTGTAGATGCGTGGGGGGGGGGGGATGGTAGGGGTAGGGGGGCTGTCTCACTTTTTTCCCGATTCTGCTCCCAAGTGTGGCCCATGTCGTGGATCTTTCTGAGATTGCTCATTTAACACAAGAGAAAGCACGCTCCCCTCGAAAGAAAGCTTTTCTGCTACTTAATCAAGCAAAGGGGTGGTTAGAGGCACAGTCCTTGGAACCAACATGACTAATCTCCCCTCCTGGTACTGCGACCTATACGCTGTGTGACCCTGCGGAAGTCCATTGACCTCTCTGTGCCAGGTTTCTTCATCTGTAAAATGGAGATAATGACAGAACTCAAGAGCTATGTGAGGGCTCAACGAGTTAATACAGGCAAAGTACTTGGAACTGGGCCAGTAACACAGTAAATTCTAAACAGCACATTTACTGCCATTATTATTATACACCTTCTCTGTGTCTTGTCACTTTGCTTGTTGTAATTCTTTCATTCACCCAGTAAATTATTTCACTTCCTGAGGGTTAACTAGTTGCACCGAGGTTCATGGCTCCATGCATCGGTGCGGAGCCTGAGGCGGGGCTTGATCTCACGACCCTGGGATCATGACCTGAGTCAAAATCAAGAGTTGGACGCTCGACCGACTGAGCCACCCAGGTGCCCCTGTGTCTGTGTTTTGAAACACCAACCCTGTGAGGTGCGGCAACAGTTGGTAGCGTTGGATTGTGCCATCTCTTCAAGTGAACACATTGCAAGACATCCCCCAGATTCTCAGAGCGCCCCCCCCCCCCATGTGCCTCCTCCTGATACTGTCTTACATATGCTCCTACCGTACTGTCACATAAAGGTTCACTCTCCTTTATCTCAGAGGAGACAAAACTTCCCTCTCAAGCCCCGGTTCTACTTCCTAAACTGAAATGAAAAAGCCCTTCTAGAATAATAGTCTCTTCATTCCTAGGACGTGTGGGTTATCCCATTTACGGGCAATTCAGTTTTTGCCAACTTTCCTCCCACTTTCTTCCTATGTCCCTCCATCCCCGGAGCGTCACACATTCATTTTATCCATACGATTTAAATAAAATCAACTGAGATTTTGGCAGGATCTTTATATCTGTGTTTTACATAGTTTTGAGAATGGCTGTCTTCTCTAGGTTTGAGGAAGATCTACATTGTGTGTTCAGTTCTGCGTCAGGAATCAGCCATTCACGTGGCTGGAATCACACACTCGTGTGTCTGTAGCTCCATCCACTCCGTCCAGGCACTCGTCTTAATGGTGGTCAGAACGGGTGAGGTGAGTGTTAGATGTGACAGCAATTAAGACAGTTAGGATGCATTTAGGACTTCGTTGCAACCCCACTGTCGGGCTAATCAAGTGTGTATTTTAAGTACAATTCTTTGCTTTTACTTAAGTCCTTAGTGCTCATGAATCAATTCAAATGCTTTAGACTTTCCATAATTATTTTCACATGCCGCTCCAGAAGGCAAATTCCAGTCAGTATTCCCCCTGGGAACAGCGGTCCGGGGAAGGGCTCCGTCTGTCCTGGAGTTAACACGGGAGCACCAGAGCGAGCTGCTTTTTACTTCCTCAGCTGAACCTCTTGGAACGTGGGGGTTGTTTTCTTCTTGTAAAAAAAAAAAAATGTCCAGGCTTATAGTAAAATATGAAAGCTCAACATATCTCCCCCAGGTAATGGGATTGAGAATAAAGATGAAATCTTCCCTTGGCTTTGCCATCAACAGGATCTAACCACGGGCTTGTGTTCTCTTTCTCTTTGCCAAGGGATCCAGATTATTCCCCTAATGGACTTGGTCACTCAATCCTGACTAAAGAATATCAGCAAAACACAAGGTTTCACTTTGCGGAAGATGGCAAGCCATAGTCCCGGGGTATCATTAGGGTACTTGCCCTTCGAGAAACCCCCTTATTAGCCACAAGATCCAGACAACGCTATGAAGCCTGTACTTTTCTTTTTTCAAGTAAAAAGGGTCATTTCGTTTGCGTGCTAGCAACATGTACCCAAAGCATCCCAAACTAATGGACCTTAGAGAAACAAAATGCCTTCTGCAGAACTGAAAAGCCGCTTAAACGGATTGGTTTATTCCAGGACCGAGAACCGGAAGGTCAAGTGTGAGGCCAAAGACAATGTTTTGTTGCTGCAGGAAAAACCCCGAACAATTCTGAACATAGGACACGGCCAGGCTGCCAGAGTTTTAAACTTTCCCCGGTCCTAACAGAGGCTTCTGCCCCAACCCCGGGGGCTTGAGGGTGGGGCCGGTCTACAGAGACACAGATCTGCAAGGAGATGCCTGAAACGCTGGACACTTCGGGGATGTCCCCAACCTCCACCTGTCTGCGGGCACAGGGGAGGAAGGAACAGCTTTAATGAAGCCGTACCCCCGATACAGCGGGTGCGACGCAGGAGGCACGAGGAACTCCCACCTTTCCAGGGAAGGGGGCTACTTCGGTGGCACTTGATTACATTCACTCGTTCACGCAGCTCCCCGGAGGACACGGTTTTTATTTTTAGAGGAGCCTCCATTTGCTGACTGTCGTGAAGGGAACACTCAGGAGGAGCTATTAGCAGTCACTTGTTTCAGTAAACATTGAATGTAACATATGCCTCTCAAGTAATGTGTATCCAAACATACAATTTACAAATAATTAACATCATGTTAATTAGTCACATTAATTTATGCCACTTTGTGGAATTATTTCCTCAGAGTGTTTAGGAACGCTGCCAGGAGCTTGAGCCAAACAGTGTGAAAATGTGCTTGAAGTTGACTGTTGTGAGTAGCTGTGAAACACAGCTTGAGCACGTTGCTGCCGGGGCCCTGCGCGGCCGGGAACGCGCCCGCCGCCCGGCCGCCCCGCCTGGCAGGGCCCTCAGACCCCTTTCCTGACTCACACCCCCTCTTTCACGTTCAGGGGTCTGCTGATCGCTGCTGAGTGCCCGCTGTCCCCGCCACCGAACACACACTGCCAGGTACGTGCAGGTGGGGGGAAGGCAGACGAACGGCGATGAGTTTCACACGTAGCGATACTGTGCTGACAGCCGGTGGCTGGAGATTGAAAACGAAGACAAAACTAAAACTAAAATTATTTCCCGTGGACAAAGCTCCTTGAAGGCACCGTGGCAGAAGCGAAGGGTTAAGTTTCCAAATAAAGGGGGATCTGCAGAAGCATTCATCTGTCTTTGAAACGTTGGCAACCTCACAAAGACCGAACCCCCGCCCCCCTCTTCTCAAAGTGCTGAAAATCGGGACAACGGGATGGCTAACTCCAGCCGAGCAGCTGAGGAAGAAAAAAGAAAGATATTTAGAGAAAGCAGACTTGAGAGACTTTGCAAACAGAGGGCAGGCTCGGTAAGAAAAAGACAACCAAACAATACGATGAAGTCGAGATAAGGGTCCCAACGGGGCCAGGTTATGATTTAGGAGCCTGTGAAATAGGCCACGATCGCTCCTTCTCGGATCTGGTCACTGTCAGCACGTCTTTGTGTTGGGGTAACTAAGTGGATAAGAAGGGATGAAATTCAGAATCCCTTTCTGAACTTTGCAGGATGAATTCCAGAAAGTTCCAGACAAGACATGCAACCCCCTCACCACTGTGGTTTGGGTGATGATTCTGAATTAATGGTACATAGCAGGACTAAACTATCTATAATTGACGTACACTCTCAAGGTGCAAAGAACTTGCACGAAAAGGTCAGTGCAGACAAGCATTTGAGGATGAAGACATTGACCAACATAAGGCAGTTGTGGGCAATACAAGGAACGGGGATCTAGGAATCTCTCTTGAATCTCCGCACACTAGTGGAAACAAGATTAGAATGGACTGTCAGCACGATTCCTCCCCTCCCAACCCCGTTTCATCTGTTTATTTGCAGAATAGGTCATTGTAAGCTGCCCTACCGGAGCCACATCACCTTGTAGACTAAGCCAAGGGACAAAACGATGAAGAGTCTAAGGGGGCAACAGAGAGGCAGTGAGGTGTCAACACCCAACGTCATCCCTGTCCTCGCGGAGTTTAATAACCTAGCAGAAGAGGCAGGTGTGTGCATGAAAAAAAATGACATAAAGGATGATAGAAATGCCAATAAAGTATTATATAGATGCCAAAAGCGAGCCCCAAAAACGTATTGTGGGAGGTAAAGAAAACCATGATCCATTCAGAAAGTTTGGGAAACTTAGCCCAGAGAAAGTTCCTTTCTTGATATCTGTTCCTAGCTATCTAAAGAGATAAATTCGGAGCTTTATTTCCATGTGGACACACGGAGACATATAAGTAGAGCATATATATATATATATTTTTTTTTTCCCGTAAGAAAAAGCTGGAATTGGAATTCATTGGAATGAGAATCACATGTAGTCTATAACTTCCTCAAAAGTCGTGGTTAATAACAATATATTTTAAGTGTTGCTTTTTTAAATTTTATTTAGGGCCTATTTGATTCATTTTAACTTGGATTCAATTTGGTTCTCTTTAATATTTATCCAATAATGTTTCAGAATCCCAAAGATGTGAATACATGAAAGCTCTTCCCTAATGTCCAGGAAACCATTGAGAATATAAAAGCAGCAAAAAATCATCCTAGGGTTTAAGGACGTTCTGAAACTTCAAAGAGATTCGAATGAAATCGGCACCTATTTTGCCCAATCTGAAATTGCGCTCGGCGGGAGAAGCACTTCTCCCCATGCAGAAATGTGAAAATGCATTTGAAAAAATAGATCCATATTTTAATTAAAAGGGGCCATTCGGAGCCCAGCCTGTGAAAGCATGGCATTAATATTTGTGACACTAGCCATGGGGGACAGGGGGGCAAAGAGGGTCTTGCATCAGCAGCGGGAAGTCAAAGTTGATCCTTCTTGAAAGCCAGATTCTCACAGACATTAAGGGGTCTGTTCTTGCTTCAAAGTATTACCCAAAGACAAGGCACATTGATGGCAGGTCTAGAGACCCGTTAGGGGGGCTGCGGCAGGATCAAAGTTGAAACAGGGTAGTGCTTCTGGAGAGGAAAATGCTTATGGCTATAGATAAGTGTGGGGCTGTGTGTGTGTGACAGCCAGCAGTAACCCCACCTATCACACAAACACACGAATAAGTGTCAATCCACAGTTATACAAATTTTAAAATGAGTGTAATTTGCTCAACAGACTTGAGAAATGTTACAGTCTACTGAATACCGATGGCATTTATTGGCTTTGTTTGTTTGATAGGGTGTGACAGCTGTTGAACAGCCCCGTGTTTGGCGTTTGACAGAAATGCACGTATTCAGCAAACCAGTGGCCGTGACTCCTTACAGCCATAATATGGACACCTGCCATAATGGCTGGTAGCCAGTCCTGGCCTGTTCAGTGTTGCTGGGTTTATGGACATGTATATTTACACCATGACAGGTAAAAAAAAAAATCATGTTCGTGTGCGTGGGTCAATTTTTTGATGTCCGATGGATCATTTCTTCCTTTTAAGGAAAATGTTCATTGTTCTGCGGGGAAAGCACCCTTTAAAAATGTAATCTGGTTCCTAAGAGCTTGGTTTCACATTCCCCTGACTTGTTCGTTAATGGAATGCCATAAGCACACCCTGGTATTTCGGTTTTGGGTACCCCAGGAGAGAAGAGCGGGGAGTAAGCCGGACAGTATGACATTTAGAACCTCTTCTCTGCTCTTGAGGCACAGGAGAGGTGAGGGCAGGCCCACCCAGCTCTACCCCTCCCTGGAGCGGCACTGTCCAATATGGCAGCCTCCAGCCCCACGTGGCTGGTGAGCCCTTTAAATGTGGCTAGTGAGACTCAAGAACTAAATTTAAATCTTACTAATTTTAACTGATGTGAAGTTAACTTTAAAAACGGAAGCAGTGCGCAGTATTTGTCCACCAAGCACCTGACATTTCCGTTTCACTGCTGCATCACGTAAGATAACACTGTCGTTTTTGCAGTGAGTGCGTCAGGTACGTGAGTCATTTCTGCCCTCGCACATAAACACCAGGCAATGTGTGTTAGTCTCTGTCATCAGATTGACTCAGCTACAATGACTTTTATCTTTGCACCGTGTAACATTATAATGTGTGTATTTAAATATGTTATGCAGGTGGCACAAGTTACGCGTTAGTAGGTAGGGATAACTGTGTGATTCACAATTCGGAATTAAATAAAACTAATTTGTTCTAATTATAAATTATTAGGTTAGTTTCTCGTGAAAACAAGTAAGTGTAGACAGATCTTAAAATGTAAAATGATGATACCTGTGCAAAATCGCGGGGCAGATAACAAAACAGTTCTGGAACCAGAAAAGTTAAGAAAAAAAAATGATTAGAAGAAGGAACATTCCAACTTTCAGGAGAGATGTCCATTGCACTTAGCTGCAGTGCAGCAAAACAAGGTTGTTTGTTGTGTAAAAGAAATTTAAAGGTAATAAAGTGAACAATACAGAGATGTTTTTTAGTAAACATAGAGTAAATTTGAAGTTTTTCCCTCAACATTCAAACCCAAAATGTTCCTAGAATGCAGTTAGTAGAAACTTTGAAGTTACACATGTGGTTAGCGTTATCCATCCGTTAGACAGTATCAGTAGATGATGGTGAATGATCAAAATCTGTCCCGAATCTGCTCCCACTGCTGCTGTCACCCTCTGGGTGTCCCCCACCACCTCTCGCTTGCTCTAAGAAACCACCTATGTGGACTCCTGGCTATACTCTTCCTTCCTTGTAATCCATACAGTACAGAGCGGCCAGTGGGATCTTTAAAAATCAAAATCGGGGCACTGGGGTGGCTCAGTCTGTTAAGCATCTGACTCTTGATTTCAGCTCAGGTCACGATCTCACAGTTCATGAGTTTGAACCCCGAATCGGACTCTGCACTTACAGCATGGAGCCTACTTGGGATTCTGTCTTCTTCTCTCTCTGCCTCCCCGCCTCTCGCTCGCCGTATCTTTCTCAAAATAAATAAAAATAAACTTAAAAAAAATCAAAATCAGGTCTCTCATTCCCCAAATTTCTGTTTCCCTAAAATATGGAAAGCGTGCCACAAGGCCCATGGGCCCTGCATAAACCAGCCACTGTTGCCACTTCCAATCACTTTTCTCCCCCAACCTCCCTGGCCTTCCTTCTGTTTCTTGGACCGTGTCCAGCCTGTTCCCATCTCAGGACCTTTGGAGTCTCTGTCCCTTGTGCCTGGAAGACTCCTTCCCCAGCTCTGTACAAATCTGATGGTTAAGAACATAAATGGATGTGGGGGGGGGGGGAAGGGTGAATTGGATTAGACATTGAAATTTCATCCGTCCGTCAATGTTTTATCCATTCATCCATTTATTTTAGTGAACAGACATTACTTAGTCTCCACTACTTGCCAGGCGCTAAGCTAGGAGTTGAGAAGCCAGATGTTTTAAAAACCTTCCCTTTATAGGAAATAAAGGGGAAACTGGTTTCTGCTTGTGTTCTCTGTTCTCCAAAATTTTAGGAAGACTAAACTTATCTATAGCTCAGTCACGGCCATAATTTTATGCTGTCAGTGTATTGAAAAAAACAAAAAGACAAAACAAAACCTAGGGCCGGACCAGATGATGTCCTAAGCAGAACAGAAAAAGTTAATGCTGTTGTGAGTCTCACCCCGGGTTGGAAACAGAAAACAGAAACTCCAACCCAGAAGAGGTCAGCAAGAGCAGGTTCCTCTTGGGCCGGGGCCATATCTTATTAAGTACTGCATCCTTGGTGCCAGGTCTGTAGTAGGAATTCAGTAAATTCCTGCTAGATTGAGATCATCACTTACAATAAGCCCTTAATAAGACTATGAGTTCCTTAACGGCAGGGTCTATGGCAGTAGATGTCGGAATTCTTGAGGTCTCCCATGACCAGAGTCTCCATAATTGTTTATGGGCATTGTGGCTGAAGCCTTAAGTCCTAAACATTTCAGGCCCAGGACATAAATGTGTGAAGCAGGCTGAGAATCAGAGCAAGGCAAAGCATCATAGACTGATGGAGATTGGGGCCTAGGGAGTATGTGCTCCATCTACATGGTCCCAGTGTTGCTAGATCTTCAGATTATTTTATTCAAAATCCTACAATGTAGATTTTTACTTGACATCTCCAATTTTTTTTAAAGCATAATTATGTATTTTGGGAGAGACAGAACGCAAGTGTGGGAGGAACAGAAAGAGGGAGAGAGAGGGAATCCCAAGCAGGCTCCACAGTGCCAAAGACAAGCCTGACGTGTGGCTCAAACCCACGAAGCGTGAGATCATGACCTGAGCCAAAATCAAGAGTCCGATGCTTAACCGACCAAGCCACCCAGGCGCCCCTTAAAATCTCCAATTTTTTAAAATTGGCAGTTAACTCAGAATGTTTGAAAGTATTTTGCAGATAAAAATACATGCAGGCCACTTTTGGCCCATGGTGTGGTCAAATCAAGAGAGGGGAATCGTCTTGCACCGTTGGTGGGAATGCAAACTGTCGTAGCCACTCTGGAAAACAGTATGGAAGTCCCTCCAAAAATTGAAAATAGAGCTATTCTACAATCCAGCAATTGCACTATAGGTATTTACCCAAAGGAAACAAAAGTGCTGATTCAAAGGAGCACGTGCACCCCAGTGTTTATAGCAGCACTCTCAACAATAGCCAAATTATGGAAAGAGTCCAAACATCCATCAACTGACAAATGGATAAAGAAGAAGTAGTATATATATATATATATATATATATATATATATATATATATCTACAATGGAATTTTACTCAGAGATCAAAAAGAATGAAATCTTGCCATTTGCAACAACATGGATGAAACTAGAATGTATTTTGCTAAGCGAAAGAAGTCCGAGAAAGATCAAATATCATATGAGTTCACGCATATGTAGAATTTAAGAAATAAAAGAGATAAAAACAGAGGGGAAGGCAAACCATAAGGGACTCTTAAATACAGAGAACAAACTGAGGGTTGCTGGACGGGTGTTAGGTGGGAGGATGGGCTAAACGGGTGATGAGCATTAAGGAGGGCACTTATTGGGGTGAGTACTAGGTACTGTATGCAAGTGATGAATCACTAAATTCTACTCCTGAAACCATTATTACCCCATATGTTAACTAAATTGGATGATAGGTAGATAGATAGATAGATAGATAGATAGAGAAAGAAAGAAAGAAAGGGAAAGAAAGAAAGAAAGAAAGAAAGAAAGAGAAAGAAAGAAAGAAAGAAAGAAAGAAAGAAAGAAAGAAAGAAAGAGAAAGAAAGAGAGAGAGAGAGAGAGAAAGAAAGAAAGAAAGGGAAAGAAAGAAAGAAAAGAAAAAGAAAGGAAGGAAGGAAGAAAGAAAAGGGGATGGGAATAAACACCTTTAAGTGTCTATTCATGTCGTAGCCACTGTAGGATCCATTCCACTTCTGTTCCATGTCTCCTTACCTCCCCCAACCTTCCGGAGTGGTGCGCATCATTAGCTCCACTCATAGGAGAGAACGATAGGTCACAGAAGGGATATGTAGTCCACCCAGATCACACAACCAGTAGGTTTGTGTGGTAGGGTCTGAAAGTGAAAGCCATTGATCTTTCAACTATATGGGCTGCCTTCCAATTACAGACACCAGACCAGTTCTTAAACAGAGAGAAAACAAACAAACAAACGAACAAGCAAACAAAAAACCACACCAGTAGCTCCTTACTAACAGGCCTACCAAATGGGCTTGAAGTTTAGGATGGGGTCATCTTTACAAACAACGGGAGCACCACCAGGAAATGCTCTCCAAAGACAGGGATGTTCAGGTTCTGCTGTACTGTTTCAAGCATGGAGAGACCAAGCCTGCTTTTAAGTACGCAGGCTGTATTTACGAAAAGGGTCTGAGATACCCTTGGCAGTTTGATCTTTCTGTCTCTGGCTTGCAAAGGCTCATTTTGCAGACATGTGTTTTTGCTTAGAAATGCACAGAGGTGGATAAATCACGGGATCAGTGGCCCCAGAGCCAGCTCCATTAACTTTCTTGGCATGATCTCACCACTTAAGTCAACATGACTTAAGAGTTTATATAACATTTTATTAGGCTTTAATTCCATACTTTTCCTGAATTTCAATGTTCATCTGTTGGGCAGAAAATAAATGTTACTCATGACTTAAAGACCAAAGTTTTCTAACTTTAAGTTATTTTTAATTAATTTATTTGGCTAATTTGAATTTCAAGTAGGCAGCAAGGAGAGAGTTATGAATACTTATGAAGGAAAAAATATCATAAAGTATATATTATATATATGTATATATATATGTGTATATACACACACACACATAACAAAATCCAATGGAATCAGCCTTCTGAGAAAGATAAGTGGACAGAAGTTCAAAGTTTAATACAAAAAAGAAAATAGAATCATTTTGCTGTGATTATGAGTCATGCGACCCTGGTGATTATATTCGACTTTGCCTCCTGGCCCCTAACCTCTTGTTCTGTAATCCTTTCCAGACTTATAGTACCTATGTAGCTCCGTGTTCTCATTTTAAAAAAATTAATAAATGAAGTAAATAATATAACCAGAACTCAGTTAATTGAAAATTTACCATTTGGACAAAATCATTGGATCTTGACAAGGGACAATTTCGCTCCCCAGGCGACAATTAGCGACGTCTGGAAACATTTTTGTTGTCATGACTTGGGGGAGTTGCTACCAGCATTGGGTGGGTAAGTGCATTCTATAATACATAGACAGAGTATAACGGGAGAAATTCCCTGAAGAGATTATGCAAGCATCTTTGATCTCAGCAGGAAAAAGAGGTGCATATTTCTCTAGTCGCTCTGAAGCAAAAATCTTATTTTGCAGTTGTATATTGGCAATGCCTCCCACAGATATAGAGAAGGCACAAAACTTGAGAAGGCTGAGCCCGGGACCCACATTTTGCACAGGCCACCAAACCGTCTCGGACAAGGTCTTTAACTAATTGAAACTTAACGTCCTTGCTTATAAATGAGGCTGACGAAGATGATGATCCAATGATCCTACAGGACACTGAGAAATTTCAGAGACAATGCCTCGCAGGCATTGTTGGAGGTCAATGCCGCCCCCACCACCATCATTACGCAGGAGAATCAGAGATGTCCACAGAAGTAACATACTTTTCATTTTCATTCATTCCTTTTTGTCATTCATTTATTCAGCAAACATTTACTGTGCACCTGCTGTATACCAGGCATCCTACTAGGTTCTGGGGTGATGATGAAGACATCAATCCCTTTACTGCATCAATTCTTATTCTCCGTGTCTTCTTATAACCGCTGGATAGAACAAGAGAAACAAAGATGGCAACAGATGATACAGATGAGTCCCGGACTCCTTATTTCAGAGTCCCTTTCACTACCAGTGATCATCAGAGAAGGACACAGATAAGTGTGTGGCTGGAGACATGCATTGGGTTGGGTTAGGAATCAGACTGCATAAATCAGCTGGGGTTTGGCCCAATCAAAGCCATCACAGGCTCACCCCAATCCAGAAGCACTAGGAAGATAGCCAGTGTCCTACATAGGGTTATAGAGAAGACTTTCACGTGAGAGCAAGTCTCCCAGGGATGCAAATTGGATTCTCCTGAGAATCTGTAAATAGACTTCTGATTTTTTAAATTTTTTTTTTTAACGTTTATTTATTTTTGAGACAGAGAGAGACAGAGCATGAACGGGGAAGGGTCAGAGAGAGAGAGAGGGAGACACAGAATCGGAAACAGGCTCCAGGCTCTGAGCCGTCAGCACAGAGCCCGACGCGGGGCTCGAACTCACTGACCGTGAGATCATGACCTGAGCCGAAGTCGGCCGCTCAACCAACTGAGCCACCCAGGTGCCCCTAGACTTCTGATTTTTAAAGCCAAAGTCCACCCCGTCCTTTCCAACCTTCCTTCCAACACTCAGGAAGAACTGCTCTCTTGACAATTAACAGTCCCTGTCACAACGCTTCGCACACGACTTGTCACATGGCACATGGTGTGAATGTGTGCACACACATTTGCATATTTAACGTATCTGTCTCCACTGTCACCCAGTGAAATTAAGAAACAAAAGGTAAAGACTAAACACATCTGGACAAACAGCCCACTATACGCCAGGTACTATCGCCATGGAAATGGTCTTCAACTTCGGAAATACATCAGAACGTTTGCGGAAGCTTCATAGAAAGATGGAGGCTGAGTAGCACGGCAGTTAAGAGACGGACTGAATGGGGTCAAATGCCAGCTTCCGCTTACTAGATTTGGACCTCGACCTCTCTAGGCTGCAGTTTCCTCCTCGTTGATGGGGATGATAAAATTACCTACCTCCCAGGGTTGCTGTTGGGATTCCATGAGGCAATGTATGCACAATAGAACAGTGCCTGCCTCCTGATAAATGTTGGCTGTAGCTGCCGTTACTACTGCAGCTACTATTTTTATTGTCGCCATCATCATCATCATCATCATTATCATCATCACAGAGGCCCTTGGCATCAGCCCAAATGCATCCCATCAGTTTCAAGGGATCAGGGCCTCGGCATCAGTGTCTTTTTAAGTGGTCCCCAAGGTTGAAAACCACTGACTTAGCATGCAGTAGGCGCTCCATTGTGATTGGAGAATAAATGAACGATTGAATGAAATGACCATGTGCCACGGAAGACCTCCAGAGCAGAGTGTGAGTCGGGGAAGAATGGAAGCCAGAGGGACCTCCTGCCAGTGAGAAATCAGGCTCTATAGGATATTGGCCAAAGAGCTCATGGAATCTTCTTCTCTGGGAACTTTAATTAATGGGGCAGGTAACATTCATTCTTGGAAGCTTTCCACACAGATTCCAGCCTGGAGCCAGAGGAGACTTTGATGAACTCTTGGGCCCCTTCCAGCCTTGCAATTATTTATTTCTCCTTTCTCTAAGGCACAGGTAGAAAGGGGGAAGGTAAGCGACTGCTGAAAAACTTTGGGTGAATTCTAGGCAAACTCTTTGTAGATATCTTTCTGTTTGCATTGCGCCCAGTAATAGTTTGGCCACCACCTCTCTCAGGCATTTCCTCACCACTCTGCCCATTACGCTGTAGGCTCTGGCCCTTCGCCACACCCCGCCTCGTCCTGGGAATTAGCATCTTATTAATCTTTGCCCCAAACACAGGAGATGCTCACTAATCACTTGTTGAAAGATGAAAACAACCCAAATGAAGCTTGTGGTGAGGGCAGCTCAACACCCAGTATTGGACAGAGACTTGAGAAGCCCCTGCCCGCCTATTCCTGCCTTTTGTGAAGGCCACCGTCTCCCACACAAAGCCTTGCATAAATTGATGTGTGGTGAAAATATGTCACCTGATCATAACAAATAGCGAGGGGTATTTGAAAACAACACTTTATGCCACATAGTTTTTATTTTTCTTGGATAAGAGGATGACTTGGGACATTACAATAACAAACAGAAAAGAGGATCCCCTCCCCCATTGCCTTCCTGGAGCCTGGAAGAGAAGTGAACTACCCCCAGCATTTGTTTCCTTGAGTCAAAGAATAAAGGAAATACAGCTTTTCTTCCAGGGAGCTAAAAGCTTTTCCTTTTGTATACTTTCTGAGGGTCTCACAGTTTCCCTTAGAAGCATGTGTGATTCTTCTCACTGTGCCACAGAGATGCTAAATGGTTTGCTCCCAAGTGAATTACGAGTCAAAAAGAAAGGAGGAAGCATTACCTGACTTTGATAGAATGCTGGTAAATGTTGAACAACCAGGTCTCCAGAAACAAAAAAGCCCTGGTTTGTGGTGCTCACCAATTTCTGGGGTGTAAATACTCCCCACGTGGCTGCTTTCAAGCTATGCACTGGACATAACTGAGGACAGAGTTGGGAAAACATTGGCTGCTGTGAACCGTTGACAGCTGGCCCCAGTGTCCCACTGTCTGAATTCCAAGCCAGCTTCGTTCTTATAGATGTCACAGGGGGACGACTTCCATCCCCTCTCTCCTGCCTTCATGACATGTACAAATACAGTTTTTGAAGCTGTTCTATTTCAAAGCACAGTGCCTAGGGGCACCTGGGTGGCTCAGTCGGTTAAACATCTCACTTCGGCTCGGGTCATGATCTCACGGTTCATGAGTTTGAGCCTCAAGTCAGGCTCTGAGCTGTCAGCACAGACAGCCTGCTTCGGATTCTGTGTCTCCCTCTCTGTCTGCCCCCCCACCCCCAAATAAAATAAGCATTAAAAAAAATTCAAAGCACAGAGTCTATTTCCATGAAGCTCTCTGAAGGCGAGATTCAGCCCTTTGTGTTTCTGGTGTTCAGTACAGTGTGGCTGGTTAATAAACAGCTGCTTCTAAGGATCATATATATAATTTAAGATCCTTTAAATGAAACTCGTCATGCCCCCCCAAAAGTTCTCCTTATCCTGTCTGCTTAGGTATGTTCTATTTACCCTATTTTGTCCTGATATACGATCTAAACTTCCCAGACTGTCAGGTTGGTAAGAGTCCATTCTCAAGGCAACTCCTGGGAGCAAAAATCTTTCCTTGAGGGCCACACAGTCTCCCCAAGTGACAGCTGTCACTATGGGAAAGGCAGTCCAAGCGATGAGCACTGTATTGACATGATGGATGTGCGCGAGTCACTGTTTCCTCCAGCACTCTTGGCGCTCGGGTAGAGGCTGGAGGGGCAGAGCAGTGAGTGGTGACAGAATAGGCTGTGATAAGAGTAGGAGAGAAAACGGAACTTGGAAAAGATGAGGAACAGAACATTGGGGCAGGGGCAGGACGGCAAGGGTGGTGGCATAGCTGCAGGAACACAGAAAGGGAGAGCTGGGTGGGAACCAAGACCCTCATTGTTTGATATCAACTCAGAAAAGAGTTCTTGAGTTTCTATTTCTTCTGCTACCAGTGAGTTTTTTTTCTTTTTCATCAGGAAAGACCACCCGGTATTTCTTCACCTTCATAGAAGTGATTTTTTTAAGATCCCCACTATTTAAGTTTGCATTCCTTACCTTCCTATTCCTAATGCATGCCGAAAAGACACACACTTGTACTTTGGCGCGATTCCAGAACTTTCTGACTCGCTTCTCCACAGAGACTCCCAAGGTACTGGGCTGTGCCTCCCTTCCTTTGGGCAGCGAATGTTAAAATAGTAGGAACGCCTTCACGAAAAAGAGAATGCTCTAAGATAATCCATGCACCTAAAGTAGGCCTTTCCTTTTTTCCATTGGAAAGAGGTGGCAAAAGCAATAACCAAGAGCAGTGCACGCGCAAGATGGCAGGACGCAGCTGTGTGCAGACGGACATGGAAACTGGAACCACTGGATAAAAAGAGACCATGAGTGAAGGCATAGGGACCTGGGGAAGAGATTTCTTTGGAGATGACTGCTGTCTTCATAAGAGACCCCACCCTTTCTCCGGGGCATGGGGTTGGCCATCTTTGGACCCCAAGCCTCCAAGGGGAGGCTTCAGGGACACGTACTTCACAAATCTTGGCGTGTCCCTGGCAAAGATTTGTGAAGTACATTTCTGACAGTTGGAAGTTGCAGATCCCTGGAGGCTGACCTGCACCCGAGAAAGTCAGAGAGAATCAGGGATGGGATTGTGAGCCCTGGGAAGGGGCAGAGGATGCTGAACGGCTACTAGGAGGCCAACCAGGAGAGGAATCCTCAGCGGGGCTGAGCTGAGCCTGCATCCAAGAGGTCATGGGGGGCAAGTGTCATGTGCATGCTTCCCACGAGCCAGAAGTGCAAAGAGAGCGAGCGCAGGTCCAGTAAAGCCGTTCTGCTGGCAGTGGCTGAATGCCGGGTCTCAGAATCAGTTGCATCAAGGGGATTGCTGGAGAGAGGGGACCAGTGTGGGACCCACAGGAACGTCCAAAGGCCCCATGCTTTCATCAATAGCTAGGCCTATGCAGAGTCTCCCCTTTAGATATTGGTCAGGCCCAGATAACATGAATCCACTCAGCCAAGTGGGAACTATCCCAGCGTGCCCACCTCACCCACCTCAGAGCCTGAAAAAGAGTGAAACGGCAGATGTATGTAGGGGGAAGGAAAGACGTAAGCAGAAGAGAGTAGGAAGCAGAGCAGTGTTTCTCTTTCCCACACATGTCTTCCAGTTGGACTCAGGGCTGAGCTGCAGGGGAGAAAGACCCTAGCTCAACTTTGAGCTTTGGCTGTTACTGAACATTAGATACTCTCGTTACTAAAGGGAGACCATGTTTGAATCTCACGGTGGTTGAATCCTACTGGAGAATGAGCAGAAAAGATGTGGCCAGCAGTCTCCAGGGATATGGGAGAAAAACCTCCATCGGGGGGTAGAATAGTAGCCCCCGAATGACGCATCTACCTGGAACCTGGAATTGTGACCAGAAATGGGGAAAAAAAAAGTGTTGACAGATATGAGCAAGTGAAGAATCTTGACGTACGATCATCCTGGATTAGGGTGGGCCCCAAATCCAATGACAAGTGAAAAGGGAAAGAAGAAAGGGAAAAGAGACACAGGACACAGGGAAGAAGGACATGCAAAGACCGGGACAGACATTGAGATGTTGTGTCTCCAAGCGAGGGAATGCTGAGGGCCCGGGAGGCCACCAGAAGCTAGGGTAGGGGCATGGGACAGCTTCTCCCCCATGCCTCCCCGCCCACCGGTCACCTTGATTTCACACTTCTATTGCCTCCAGAATTAGGACACAGGAACTTGGTGTGATGTGAACTAACAAGCGGTCATTTGGTAAAGCAGCACAGGAAGCAAGTACAACCCAACACAAATTTGAAGAGATGATGGGAACAGAAAATAAGGCCGTGTGTCATCACGGTCCACAGGACAAGCACGGGCCATACACAGATTACAGGGGTTTTTGTTTTCCCTGCTCTGGCTCACGTGGGGCGGTAATCGAGAGATGAAGCTTCACCGAGCCCAGCTCTTGTCCCCAAATGCTGCCCGAGGCAGAACCAAAAGGCAAAGGGGCAGCACTGAGAAGGACAGGAAACCTCTGTGCCTGGAACTAACTTCCAATTTGCAGCCTCACGGAAGGTCAGAGGTCGGAGGTCGGAGGATCATGACTCTTCCCTGAAGCTCTTCTTTCTACCTCTGCAAGCAAGCAGGTTACCAGAGCACGTCGACTACATGCAGATGCCAGCAGCTTCTTGCCATCAGAACGAGCTGCTTCCTTCTCTGCTGGTTCTGGGGTCTTGCTGTGCATTAAAGAGAATCAGGGTTCCACCAGGTTTCCCCTGTGGAGATGCCTCCCTAAGCTTGGGCTTTGTGCTGTCTGGGGCTTTACTCCAGTTACCTACTGTTAGGTGACAGTTTTATGGAGATAGGCCGTTAGAAAATCCACGATATTTTGCAAAATCTAAGAAATGGAAAGACTCGGGGCGGGGGGGTGGTGGTAAACGGCAACAAATTGGACATGTGCCAGTGCAAAAGCAGCGTTATAATCTCTCCCCCTTGACTCGATTTTGACGGAACAGGCGGCTGTTGTTTTCTGACAGAGCCTCATTGTGTTTTAAAAACTGGGGGAAAAGGCAAAGAAAAGGACCTCCTTCCATCCACATCGGTGGCCCAGGACTCGCCTTTTGAAAGGGGGTTGGAGGATTGGGGGTCAGCACATGCAGAAGGTGGGCGGGCCCCTGAGCACCATGTCTATCTGTCGATTGAGATCACCATCGCAGAAGAAGAATATCAAAGATCACCTACTCCCACTTTTAATAATTTTTTAATGTTTATTTTTGAGACACAGAGCACAAGCAGGGGAGAGGCAGAGAAAGAGGGAGACACAGAATCTAACCGAAGCAGGCTCCAGGCTCTGAGCTGTCAGCACAGAGCCTAACGTGGGGCTCGAACTCACAAACTGTGAGATCATGACCTGAGCCGAAGTTGGACGCTTAACTAACTGAGCCACCCAGGCATCCCCATTCCCATTTTTTTTAAAGATGATTTTAATTTTTTTAATTGATTTTGAGGCAGAGAGAGTGTGTGAGTGGGAGAGGGGAGAGAGAGAGATTGGGGGAGAGAGAGAGAGACAGAGGGAGAGAGAGAGAGAGAGAGAGAGAGAGAGAGAGAGAGAGAGAGAATCCCAAGCAGGCTCTGCTTGAATTCATGAACTGTGAGATCATGACCTGAGCTAAAATCAAGAGTCAGAAGCTTAACTGACTGAGCCACCCAGGTGCCCCCACCCACTCCCATTTGAATTTTGCTTACAGAGAAGTAACATGAAGCACAGACACCGATATGCCAAAAGACACACAGAGACACGGAGGGGACCTGCATCACAGCCCAGAAAGCTTTCATTTCTAGATCTGGCCCTGCCGAGTGTTTTCAGGGTGACCTTGAACTAGTGCCTTACAGGCCCGAGAAGAGGCATTCCCATCGAGCCACAGGGTGTCCCAACTTGCTGACCCGATGGTGGCCGGGCAAGGACATGGGCATTTCTTGAGCACTCGCAATGGCCAAGGCCTGGGCTCCACGCTTCCTGCTGTCCTTCTGACGAGCCCACAGGTAACGTGTTGCTGCTATTCCAACTTTAGGATGCAGCGCACTGAGGTCAAGAGGAGGAATGATTCAGCCCGTTCCCAGCGGACCTGGGACCTCCTGATTCTGCACTGGGTGCTCTTTCTGTTACACCTGCCAGTCCTGGCCCTGCCAGATTGGAGGAGGCAGGAAAAAAAGAATAAAGAAGGGCTCTGGAACCAGGCAGAACTGGCTTTCAGACCGGACTCCGACCTTGATCAACTGACTCGTGGATGGCAAATAGTTTTCTTCTTAGGGAACGACTGTTTAGAGAGAGCGATTGAGAAGGATTTGGAGGCCAAATCCAGGCCTGGAAGGAAAGAGCGTCGGGATCAATTAGCAGAGCCCGACTGGATGCAGCTGAGGGAGTAGAAGGGCCTGAACTGGGCAGAGCTGTCCCTGACTGGCCACAGGCTTTGCTTCCTGTGTGCACTGTGACACTGTGGGAACCGGCTACAGGTCACTGTGTGCCTCTCGAGGCCAACCACCTCCCTCTCACTGTGGATCTCTGCTGGCTTTCTGTACGTTCTGGCCTCACAAAGGACAGCGGCCCCCAAAACCGGTAGAGGAAACGAGTGTTTCAGCTCATACTGAAGCTCATCCATTCAGACATTCAGGAAGATAAATGTCGTGGTAGCCCCAATACCCAGGAGGGGATATTCGTTTCTCCCTTCGCTTTCTAAAAGTGCCTGAGATTTAAGGACACTGGAACCTCATCATTCCCTGACTTCTTGCCTTTATTTACTTACCCTGGCCTCTCTCCTTCTCACCCACCCTCCAAGGCTTTCGTGCTTTGTGAAAACTTTCGGGGCCATCCAAACATCACTCCCCGCTGAAAGTTTAGCCCTGTCCCTTGCATCTGAGTCCATCATATGCTAGCATACGACATGTCTTGTATTTGTGGTTATTTCAGGCTTCCTCCATATGGCTTTATGTAAATGGTGTAGCAGAAGGAACTTTGTACTCAGATTCGGTTATGGATCCTGCCCTTTTTTATTTGTGAGATTTGCAACAGAGGGCAGGTCTTGTAGCCTCTCTGAGTTTGTTTTCCTCACCTAGAAATGGGGTGGTGATATAGCCACACTAGGTTCTGCAGATGAGTACACGGAATTACGACGCGAAGAACCTTTGCTCATCACCTAGCGCAGAGTAGGTGCTCAAAAATGTTATTCGGTAACAACACATCTGCCTCCGAGGATGGTTTCACGACAGTCTGGAAATTGCAAAAACAACACAACAACATGGTAATGAAAATCATTACAGGGCCAGATTCCCATGAGACATCAGCAGAAATGTAAAACGGTCAGGGCAAAGAAGATTCGACTCCTTTAAAGTACTCGTGAGATCATGTAGCCCACGGAGGGTCCTTGTGAGCTGGGATGGAAAGGCATGGAAAGCCTGGATCCCAGTTCTGGGACGTGGGGATGAGATGTCTTTTTCTGGAAGCCTCACTGCTACAATGGTTCTTAACCGATGGCCCCGTCCAACCCACTCCATTTGTGAGAAGGGACACACTGAGATTCAGACAGGGTGACCTATTAGTGTTGCACAGCGATCCTCATGAGAGCCAATCCTGGGAGTGAGATCCCAGCTCAGGTCTGTCTTCACTGCTCCCAGATCTGCTTCCGAGCACCTTCTTGAAGCCTATGGCTCTCTGGGGTCCATGAGACCCAAGTTATGCGTGTATGTCTACGGTTTTCCAGCTTCTCTGTGATCACCAGTGCAAGAATACAGTCAGAGAGTACCCGCTGTAAGCCTGAATCCTTAAAAACAAACAGACAAGCCATCATACCAAAGGGGTTATGGATGAAATATCTGTGTCCCCTCCCCAATTCATATGTTGAAATCCTAGCCCAGCTGCCATTGTAACAGTATTAGGAGATGGGGCGTTGGGAGGTGATTAGGTCATGACGGGGGAGCCCTTAGGAGTGAGATTAGTGCCCTTATCAGTGGATGAAGGGACCGGAGCTCTCCTGCCACACGAGGCCACGGGGAGAAGGCGGCCATCTGCAACCGGGAGGCGGCTCTTCCAGGCACCAGATCTGCCAGCACCCTGATCTCAGACTTCCAGCCTCCAGAACTGTGAGAAACAAATTTCTGTTGTTTATAAACCACCCAGTCTATGCTAGTTTGTTACAGCAGCCTGAACTAAGACAGATAGACATAGAGATTTCGTGAAGGTAATTCTCAATCCTGGTTACGCACGCTAAACCCTTCCGAGGCTGCACAGAGAAAGAAATGGTAGATAACGTAAGAGGAGTTAAAAATACCCTTTATGTGTGAAGAGACTTAAAACAGACTCTTAAACAGAGTCTAAAACAGAGTCTTAAAACAGACTCTGACACACAGCAAGTTACCAATGCAATGTGAGTAATAATCATAACGACCATATTCCCAGTCCTCCTATCACACCGCCACCCTCCTCGTCGCTGCTGTCCTCACCATCACTGCTACCCTCACCCTTACCACCAACCTCACCATCACCACCAGCCTCATCACCACCACCTCCCATCCTAGACTAGAATATTTTTCGAGGCGAAGTTGGGATACGTTAGAGTTTGTGGAATCAGATTGTGGAGTCCAGACCGGCACCTTGAAGAATGACGCAGAACAGAACAAATAAGACATAGTAGACTAGAAAGCGATCAAAATGCATTTCATATAGGAAAAGGACAGTTCCGTGAAACAAATTTCCATACATAGGTATGTACTTGCGTACTGGGTCGCATGTAAAACGCATTTAATACGGAGTCACGGTCAAATGTTTGGAAAACAATGTTGGGCAAAGTGCTGGTGCTGGAAACACCTAGATCCTGAAAGGGCACGACGTTGCCTCAGACAGTGCCTGTTCCCTCCTGGCCGAGAGGCTTGTCCTGAGGCAACTCCTTTCCTCACCCGGCCTGAGCTCTGCCTTGTGGAGCGACACGGCACAGAGCAAATGCTTCTTCCCCACGACAGCCTTCAGACCCTTCGAATTCTTTTTTCTCCCAAGCCAAGCATCTTCCTTTCTTTCACATTCTCTTCCTCTGACGGCATTTCTGGACCCCACTTCCCCATTCAGACACCACCAGGGCTACTAGTCTTTTTCACCATCCCTTTAGCATTTTGCAAAGTACTTTCATAAATAAGAAGCGTGAACACTATATGATTTCTAACCCTTCCTACCTGCCAGACACTGTACCTGCTTTACATATCCTATTAGCCCGTATCCCTCAGTGCCAGAGACAGAAAGACAAATCAAAGCGGCTGAAGCAAAGACAATATTTGCTCACATGACTGAAAACTCAAGGGATTCAGGTGCAATTAGATGCAAATAAAGTCGTTATACCTCCGCTTCCTTTGTTCCAGGTCACCTCCGCTTGGCTTTGTGCTGACCTCCCTTACAGGTGGGCTTTCCACAGGGTGCCAGCAACTTGTGACCCACATCTTAGCTCCTCTAGCAGAGAAGGAAAAGGGCCGCTTCTTCCCAAGAGCTGCAGCCGAAGTCCCAGTTATGGTTCTCATTGACCTTGCTTGGGTCATTACCGGAAAATGGATAGAAGATCCAATTCCATGGATCTTCACAGGCTGAGCCTGGGCTTGCGTGATGCTCAGAAGAAAACTGAGAGGCAGAAAGTTTTCGCTAAGAAAGGGGGAATGAATGCAGAGCAAACTAAAGCAAGAGCCACCTACCAGGGTCCTCACAATTTTGTAAGCAAGATGGTATTTTTAGTTGTGGAAATGAAGGGTCAGGATGGTTATGTAATTTGACTAAGATCTCATGCCAAGAGGTGACAGAGCTGGGATTCTAGCCCACAATTCCCGGTGCTTGTTCTTTGCCTTCTGCTATGCTTCTTGGACCGCACTGACCTCCCAGTTCCGGTTGGCTGGGCCGATTGACCACCAGTTCCCTTGATCCCCACTCCCCAACCCAGATGTGCACGGGCAGAGATGCAGCTGCCTTCGGAGGGGCCAGACCACATGGCTGGTTCATCCCATACTTTTGGTCAACAAAAATCTGGACGCTGATATTTAATCAAGTTCTTCCAGTCCAAACCTCTGTGTGTTATCTTCTGAAGATGAATGGAGGAGTCTATATTCATCCTTGTGGAATTAAAAATATACTTCACGTTCATATATTGATAAATATCGTGATATATTTGGTCTTTTCACAGATCCACAGAGGAAGGTTGATATTCTCTATGTTACAAAAGACACATGTGTGATTCAGAAAGATTAAGTGACTTGAGTGATTTGTCAAAGTTAGACAGGCCTAATTAATGGTAGACCTAATTAATGACAGAGGCAGAATTCCAATCCGGCTATTCACATAATTTCTAATGCTTAATACCTGACATTTTCCTGGACCATTGAGAGCTTTATGATCTTCATTTTCCTCACCCACTTTTCACCGAGCCCTCTTTCCTAGGTTGTTGCCATTACTAGTGTCATAACTCTGCCTTCCGTGCCTCGAACTAAATCTGAGGTCGGCAAACTATGGCCAGGGGTCCATCTCACTGGATTGGCCCACTGCCTGTTCTTATAAATAAAGATTTATTGGAACATAGCCATACACATTCATTTAAGTGTCTTTCATGACTACTTTTATGCAGTAATGCTAGAGCTGAGTAGTTGTGAGAGAGACCTAATGGTTCGCAAAGCCTAAAATATTTACAGCCTGGCCATTTACAGAAAGGTTTTTCTAATCAAAACCATTGATGAAGAAGATGGGCCGTACCTAGTCAAAGATCTGCTCTATTGCCCGCCACTGGAGACCTTCACCAGGGGCTAGGCATTAGTACTGAATAAGTACAATTTACTGATGTGAGCCAGTCGAAGCAACTCCAGTTAAAGCAACTGTATTCATCCATTCGATAGTGTGTTTTCCACTAACATAAGCCAAATGATCCTGAACAGCATCTCCAAATGCCTACCACCTCCTTTTGTTTGGGAAGACATTTCTTTCCTCATTTCTGCGAATCTCTTATTTTAGAGGCTGACTGCCATGCGTGTTCACACAACAAATACTAAGTCCCCACCACTGGGCTCCTTGTTGGGCACTATCCTGAGCAGCTTCAAGGGCAAAGTCACAGCCCAGTGCCTTCACAGTGATCTGTGACACATCCATAATTAACTGCTTAATAACAATAGTTAAATCCTGAGGTTCAGGACTAACTGACCTTAAATTTAAAAAAAAAATTGCCTATTCACGGGGCGGCTGGGTGGCTCGGTTAAGCGCCTGGCTCTCGGTTTCGGCTCAGGTCATGATCTCACAATTCATGGGTTTGAGCCCTGCCTGTGTCCAGCTCCATATTGACAGTGCAAAGCCTATTTGGGATTCTCTCTCTCTCTCTCTCTCTCTCTCTCTCTCTGCCCATCCCCTGCTTGAGCTCTTTCTCTCAAATAAATAAATAAGCTTAAAAAAAAAACCACACAGCCAATCAGATGCAAAGTAAAATGTGACACAATTTGCAGAAGCAGTTAAAGATCGAAGACCCTGAATTAAGTCAAACCTACCCGAGTTTAAATCTCAACTCCACAGCTTTCTGCTTGCGTGGCTTTGGGCAAGTCACTTACCTACCTGTGCCACAATATCCTCATCTGTAAAATGGGAATAATGCTAGTACTCATCTGCAAAAGGTTTCTGCAGAGATTAAGTTAGTTAAAATAGGTGTCCCCACAGTAAGAGTACTCGGCATATTGTAAGGGCTGTATAGAGATTTAGCTACTGTCACTCATTGAGTGCTTATGATGTGCAGTCGTATGCTAAGAGCTTTGCATAGATTATCTTGACCTTGTAC